>NC_073302.1:135511659-135811659 GCF_027595985.1 Sorex araneus | reverse complement strand
AAGAACATCATGAAATCATCCTCAACAATTTAGCAGCAAGGCATAAGTACGCCATCATCATCATGTTTAAGATTGAAAACTAAGAATGCTTTTGAGGAAGTAACTTGAAAGTACACAAAACAGGAAGATAAAGTTAACCAGAGACCTTCTAATAATTTGAAGATTGTCCATATATATGGAAGATATGGATGGACAGAAGAAAGATTTCATGTAGAAATTACCTCTCTGCAACATTTCGTAGGGACATCTTCTACAATTCAGTGATTCTCTTTCTCAAACTCCCTCTTAAAAATTTTCTTTTCTTTTCTTATTTTTAACCATTTTTACTGAGGTGGTGTGTTTTGCAAAACTGCTAGTTATACTTTTCAAGCATAAATCATTTCCATGCCACATTCATCATCAGAGATCCTACTTCCCTCCACCAGTGTCCCAAGGGCCCCTCACAGCTACCACTCCCTCATGATAACTGAGTATTACGGAGAAGAACCTTCATTTCTTTGGCTCTCAATTGTTCCCTTATGATGTTTCTTTCATTTATTGTTGAGATGGTGACACCTGCACACAAATAGATGAATAATGCTAGATTAAAAAAATTCCACAAAACTGTAAATCAATGATAAGTTGATTTTTTTTTAATGGGGAAGAGTGGAGAGATACTACAGTGGGTAGGGTTCCGTCCCCAGCATCCCATATGGACCCTCAAGCCCCATCAGAAATGACCTCTGAGTGTAGTCAGGAGTAAACTCAGCAGAGTTTACTCTGCTGTGACCCCTCCCCCCAAAAAAATAACCTAGTGATCCAACATGACTGTTGCCTCCAAGATTTCTCTGACCTCTTCTTCTAATGTCCTTTTCTCTCTGGTTTCTGGCTTCTAACATTCGCCAAAGTCTAAACTGAGGGAAACACAAACAGCTGACAGATCTGTTAAGTGACATCATCTGCCTCTGGGAACCAAGGAATGTTGGCTGGACTTGACTTAAAAAAAAAAAAAAGTCCAGGTTTTAACTTAGGTTCAGATAAAATACAAATTCTACTCTCCCAAATCTTGACATTTCAAGCCACATTCCTTGGATTAAAATTTCAAATGCTTTTCAAACAGCTTTGAGTCCAGTAAGTCTGATTATACATGTCCTATATAAATAAGTAATAGTTTTACCACTCCAAGTTATGCATATGTGTGCCCAGGCACTCATACACATACCACATACTGCATTTTATGCATAATAATGGGTTGCTAGATGAATATGACAAAACACAAAAGGGAAAATAAAATGCCAAACTGGCACCTGGAACCATTTCCATGGATTTTCTCCCCACATCCTGCTGGTCTCTTTGACTATTAGGAATAGTCTATTTCAGCCAGCAGTGTTTGAGGCGAAGGAAAAACCACAACATGAGCAGACTCCAAAAGCCAGACTGCACCTCCCTCCCCGGCGTTCCCACTGGCCCTCTCCACTATCGGCTGGCATCTCTATTGGCGCCAGCGGCCTTTCCCCAGATCCCACGTCCGGGACTATGGAGAGTTCCAGATGGGCAGTCCCAACTCTTCAGCCCTTGATTACGGAACCTCAGGCATTCCTTCAATTTGTACCTCTCCATCCTGAAAAGTCCCCGCCCTGACTCATCTCTGCCAAGGAACTTCTGTGGTAAAGCCATTTTAGCAGGGCTATGATTCTTGGAGGGGCTTTGCTCCTTCAGGAAGCCCCATCTCACATCGGGGTGTGAGGAGGGTGTGCATGGTTACCGTATCCAGAACACTGGCCAGCAGCAGGGCGGAGAGAAGAGAGAACTGTGTAAAACTCCAGACATGCTCCAAACCACCCTCAGATCTGTCTTCAGATATTTGATTTCCAACATGTTCTTTTCTTTCTTTTTTTTAAGGAAAAAAAATTTTCTTCAATCATGTGTCACTTTACCTCGTAGGCTGGAAGAGACAGATGAGAAATGAAAGAAGAAAATGTACCATTTTCACTGAACAGGTAAGTGAAGAGAAAGTTGCAACTATGGGAAAACAGAGTCAAGGGAAGCACAGAGCAGTTGAAATCAGCAAGGGGTGGGTGGGATGGGGGATGCGGGGGAGGTGGAGGAGAGAGAGGGGGTAGGTAACCCCACCCGAAACTTCATCAGCTATCATTACTCCTCCCCTATTAACTAATTCTAAATGCCCCCTCCCCTCTCTGGTACAGGTTTACTAATCCTCCAGGAGCAAAATCTATCTTGTGGGAACAGTACAGAAGGGGTGGTCATAACTCCCCTGTCAGACCAGCTGCTCCCTACACAGGCCACACAGACATATTCCTTCTAATGATTAGGAGAGAAATGGTGCTTAGTATTTCCCAAAGAAAGGCACAAGACAAATATTATCTTTAATAACAAAAGTTATTGATAGTGTCTTGAAATTTCTCAGACCGAGGGAATATGCAAATGATCTTACATTGCCTGGCATACCCTAGGGACTCAATTCATATGTGTCAAATGAATTCATAGGAGAATGGACAGGTAGATATATGAATGGATTAACATGCAGGCATAAGACAGATAGATGGATGGATAGATGGGTTTAAAGGAAGCCAGGAAGTCTGGCTAATCTGTCCCAGACCTGTAGACCTTTTGGGTGACAATATCAAGCACTACTAGTATGTTCTTAATATTTTAAATCCTTAGAAAATAAATCCTAAACAGTGTGCTTAAATGTATGAAATCTGGAGTAAGAGCTCAAAGGGCCATGCATTCTCTGCATGCAGGAGGCCTGGGTTCAATCCTAGGCATGTGGACCCCCAAACATCATCCAGTTTGTGGTAGCAAATGATTCTACTACAATATGTGCAATGCCTCTGCCAGGTTGTTCCTTATTGCTTGAGTGCCCGGAGGTAGGTCACATAGCAAATTTAAGAACTCACATTCCAGATTTTCAGGAGGAAAGCAAATGTTCAGAAGAATATACATTGTTTAGGTCATAAACAACATTTATCAGAGTAAGAAGAATGCAAGTGATCTAAAATTCCAACTCCCAGATATCAGGCAAAGATTATCCTCGAAATCAGACCTTCTGTTGTGTAACCTTTTCTGCACAAAAAAGGTACAGTCTGATGAGTTCTGACATGTGTATATGGTCATGTGATCACCAGAAAAATCAAGACAGACTATATTTTCAAAAGTTTCCTTGTCCCCTTCACAGTCTGTTCCTTTACCTTGGCACCAAATTGATCAGCTTTCTTTTACTACAACTTTGGCATTAAATTTTTTTCTATAAGTGGAACAATTTATAATATAATCTTTGAATTTGTCACACTTTCTATCTCATATCATTACTTATTTATTATACCATGTCACCATGCTTTTGATATTTATCATATTTATGCATATATCGGAATCTTGTTGTTTTTCTGGTTTCTTCTTTTATGACCTTACCAAGAGTTGCAAAGATTTTCTTCTGACTCTTCTTCCAGAGGTTTTATAGTTTTTAACTCATGATTAATTCTATGTTCAAGTATTTGTATAATAAATGAGTTCAATTTTTTTCCATATGGATAACCAATTCTATTTATATAAATATATTTATTATATTTTAAAATTATAGATAGATTCAATTATTCTCAGTTAATATCGTCTAATCAGACTCTTTTGTGGAAGTTAACAATTATGTTCTCAAATTTATATGGAAATGCCAGGAACCTAGAAGAGCCAAAATAGTTTTGAGAAAGGACCTAGAATATTGGGTCAGAGGCTATAGTATGGTGGGTAGGGTATTTGCCTTGTACATAACTGACCCAAGTTCTATCCCTGGTATCCCATATGTAGAAACTACCAGGCCAATTTTTTTTCTTTTTGGGTCACATCCAGCAATGCTCAGGAGTTACTCCTGGCTCTGCACTCAGGAGTTACTCCTGGCGGTTCTCGGGGGAACCATATGGGATATGGGATGCTGGGAATTGAACCCGGGTTGGCCGTGTAAAAGGCAAATGCTCTACCTGCTATACTATCACTCCAGCCCCTCTGCACCAATTTTTAAAAAATATTTATTTGTTTGGCTTTTTGGGTCATAACGGCAGTGCTCAGGAGTTACTTCTGGCTCTGTACTCAGGAATTTCTCCTAGTGGTTTCTGCACCAATTTTGAAAGTCCATGCCATCCCTATATAATCACATTGGTACTTCTGTCAAAAATAAGTCAACCAGAAAAGTCTGTGTTTGGACTCTCCACTCTGCAGTGGCTTATATGTTTACCATTCCATCAATATCACACTCTCTTAATTACTATAGATTATTGTAAATCTTAAAATAAGCATAAACGTTCTAAATTCTTTGTTTGTTTTTGTTTGTTTTGGGCCATACCCAGCCGTGCTCAGGGCTTACTCCAGGTTCTACACTCAGAGATTATACCCTGTGGCCTGGTAGTTTCTACATATGGGATACCAGGGATAAAACCTGGGTCAGTCATGTACAAGGCAAATTCCCTACCCACCATACTATAGCCACTGACCCCATATTCTAGGTCCTTTCTCAAACTATTTTGGCTCTTCTAGGTTCCTGGCATTTCCATATAAATTTGAGAACATAATTGTTAACTTCCACAAAAGAATCTGATTAAAAGACATTAACTGAGAATAATTGAATCTATCTATAATTTTTAATATAATATAATAAATATATTTATATAAATTATGTAAACATAATTTTTAAAATAATTTAACAATATTAAGTTTTCTGGTCTGTGAACATGCTATGTCTGTTTACTAAGGTGCTGACACTATTTGATTTACATTAATCTCTCTCCACTCCAATCCTTGGAGCAGCCAAGAAAGGCCTATTTCAATGGTGGAAGGAAGGTGTCAGTGATGATACAATTGGATGCCTGTAACAAATGCATCATGAAAAACTTTATAAATCACAGTGTTTAAATGAAGTGTGTGCTGGGGAAGTTGATTAATGTATGATAAATTAAATATAACATTTAATCTAAAAAAAATCAGTGACTAAAATTCCTTCCAGAGCAGACTAAAACTTTCTGAACATCTCTATTCCTGAAGGGAAATGCATTAGAAATTTTTCTTTGGTGGGGAGGTGGGGTGGGGGAGGTTTCTGGATCACAATGCACTGTGCTCAGGGCTTACTGCTGGCTCTCCACTCAGCAATCACTCCTGGCAAGCTTGGGCGACTGTATGGGGTGTCTGGGATAGAACCAGATTTGTTCTATTGGGTGCATACAAGGTAGGCATCCTACCAGCAGAACAATCACTCTGGACCCTAGAATTTTAACAGAGCATTTTAACAGACAGGCAAGAGTATTTGTGAAAGGATGGGGCCAAGATGACTGAAGGCAGAATTAAATTTGATTTTTCTGCAAGAGATGCCTCTGTGCCTAAAATTGGATTAAAAACTGATCTGAAAGTTTGATGAATAAAATTTTCACAGCAAGAGATGATAGGACAGCATCCAGAATGATTGAAGACAAAAATGGACAGCAAACTGCAATTGGAAAGAGATCTCCCAGATGCAGAACTTCAGCCTGGGGATCAAGAAAAGTGTTGCACCAACACTTGGTACCCCAATCCTATGATCACAAAAGCAATAAGAGAAAAAGCACAGTGTCACATACAAAGAAAACCCATAAGATTATAAGCGGTTCCCTTCAGGAACCCCACAGGTCAAAAGGGGGGTATCTAGAGCTAAATGGAAAAGACTTCTTACCAAGAATTAGCTTTACCCAGCTAGATTATTCTTCAAATCTGAAGGAGTCTTTCAGGCAAACAGTAGTTAATGGAAGTCTAAATGTACCCCCTCCCATAAACACTTAATGGGTTTCTATTAAAAGTGTCTGAGGCCCCATGGGAATACCCTGACCTCTAAGGAAGTGAAGTAGACTTGTATGTATTTGGGGGTAGATCAGTAAAAACTAAAATGCTTCCCTGTGGTACCCTTTACAAAACATAGTCTCCTGAACAATTTCCAAAGTAGCATTTGTTATAGAACATGATGTAAAGCCATAAACCATATTTATTCTTTATAAGACTTTTAATGTTTAGCAAACTATTGACTAATCATGACTAGACTGAAAAAGTGATTGAAGGCAGCAATCAATTAAGATAGGTGAACTTTTAAAAGGTAAAGGGATATATACAATATTTACAGGACCTGTACCACAAATCATAATGACCAGAAGGAAATGGAGGAGGAGGAGGAGGAAGAAGAGAAGGAGTAGGAGGAGGAGGAGGAGGAGGAGGAGGAGGAGGAGGAGGAGGAGGGCCTGTAGAGAGGCACATGAGAGGGGTGGAAGGAAGGAAATTGGGGACATTGGTGGTGGGAAATGTGCACTGGTGAAGGGATGGGTGTTGAAACAGTGTATGACTGAAAAATAATTTAATAAAAAAAATTTTAAAGATAGGCTTTAGTGACAGAAGACCAAAAATCTGCCACCACTAAATTAAGTCTAAGTGAAATGTATAGCCCATGGGTGAACTGTAAAGGCATAATAAAAATTATCTTTGAGGAGATATTTGCTCCTAAATATTTTCATCAAGAGAAAGATCTAATCACTAGAGAAGGCAGAACTTTACTGATTTAATGTGTCCTGCCATTACCTTCCTGATCAGCTCTGCAATTGCCTAAGCTGCTTAAAGACGGCAGCTAGTTATATAGTCACTCAGCATGGTGGGTCTTTCCCAAGCAGACAGAAGGTACACAATTATTAATAAACTTCTTGATTTTTCTCTTATCAGTATGCCTCAAGCTTGTCTGATTATTTGTTCAGCCCCTGAAGAATCCAGAGGGGTACATGCTAATTTATTTTTTTATTCCCAAATCGTCCCCAAACTTCCAGTGGCTTATGACCACAAATATTTATTTATTGTAGAGCAGAGTCCACTGTGGGTCTGGAGGACTCTCCTTGTACAGCAGTTCAAGCTTCTTCAGTTTTGTATCATCTCTATCTTAACACACATCAACACACTGATACTGCCCTGATAACTGACAAGAGAAGATGTATGGAAAGTCATGTAACAGCTCTTCAATTTTTCTTTTTAAATGTGGGCACGCATGACAGTGCTGGATAATACCACTCCTTTCTCTGTGCTCAGAAAATCAGTCTTGAAGGGACTCAGGGTATTATGAGCAGTGCCAGGGGTTGTGTCAGAAATGGCTGCATGCAAGGCAAACGCTTTAAGCCCTGTGCGCTGGTTCATATTTGTATTACCAGGGATCGAACCTAGGTACTCATATAAACAAGGCCAGTTCTCTACTTCTGAGCTATATCTCAGTCCCAATAAACATTTTTAGGTGAGTTTGGGTTCATACCTGAAGGTGCTCAGTTGCTACTTCTGGCTCTGTGCTTAGGAGTGATCCCTACTGGTGCTCGACAGACCATACACATGGCCAGAGCAAGCTACATGCAATACAAGCTCCTTACCTCCTATACTATCTCCCATACCCCAATAACTCTTAATTCTCATGCTCAAGTTCCATTGGCCAGTACAAGTTGCATGACCACAGCAAATTTCAAGTGGGCAGGAAATGATCATTCTCTGAACTATGAGTAACATCGAAACTGGCAGACAACAGGAGACATTCATTATTTTTGTGTTCACAACTCCATAAGCCTCACAATCCACCTTCTCTATGATGAGATTGGCTCAGCACCCAGGTCAGATTTATCTCAGAAATAGCCCAATGGTGATTCCTTTATGTGTTTAGTCTCCAACGTATAGTAGCTGACAATGTTCCCTAGATGAGTAGAGAGATGAGAATAAAAGGTGAAGGAAGGAAAAATGAGAAGTGAGGGAGGGTGAACAGAATCCATCTGCCTGTCAGCTCCAGGGACCATGGTCTGGAATAACATGGAAACATGGAGGATGGAGAACTTGGTCTTACTGAGTGCTCAACTTTTCTCCTGCCAAGCCCACTTTCCAAATGAGGAAAACCTCATTCTTCAGGTGGTTAACTACTAGATACAGACCCTTATCCTCCCTCTTTTAATGAAGAGAAATGTTTCCCCCCTAAACGACGGGTGATCTTTATGAGTTCCACACCTACCACTGAGCAGAACAGGGCCAGTCTTTTGTCATACATTTTAGTACATATTTATGTACTAAACCATTCTCCATCAGCTATCTTCAGTGCATTGAATGCTGATCCATTCAACAAAAAAAAAAAACTAATTTTTTTTCTAATATCTCCGTGACCCCTGGTGAACATACTCCAGCTGCAGAAACTCTTGCCTTTGGGGTGATCAAATTGGAGGTGAGCCATCCTCTCCTCTGGGTCACAAGAGATCACTGGAAGTGATACTTGGATTTATTATTCTCTTTCACTGAGTAAGCCCCAGCAATTAGGGGGACTTCTATAAAAAAAAAAGTTGTATCATCTAATAACAAAACATGGGCTACTACCATATGATGACAAAGACAAAACTTTGGCTTTGGATTAGAAACCTGAAGTTACCAAGTGTGATGGGGATAACAGAGGACTGGCAGTGACTTAAGGGCAGTGGCAGAGAGTCCTGGGCACTGCAGAAACTACATCAAAACCGTATATGTT
Source organism: Sorex araneus (assembly GCF_027595985.1). Classification (NCBI taxonomy): domain Eukaryota; kingdom Metazoa; phylum Chordata; class Mammalia; order Eulipotyphla; family Soricidae; genus Sorex; species Sorex araneus. The sequence continues at coordinate 135,803,129 of NC_073302.1, read as the reverse complement.
AACACTACAAAGATATGAGACCTAACATTGTAATTTTTTTTAAGTTGTAGCATCAAAAATCTGGAATCATGGGGCTGGAGTGATAGCACAGCGGGTAGGGCGGTTTGCCTTGCACGCGGCCAACCTGGGTTTGATTCCCAGCATCCCATATGGTCTCCTGAGCACCACCAGGGGTAATTCCTGAGTGCAAAGCCAGGAGTAACCCCTGTGCATCGCCGGGTATGACCCAAAAAGAAAAAAAAATCTGGAAGCAGCTTCTTTCCTGCCTGAGGCACCATTCCAGTTTTGGCAATTGCGTATTAAGGGCTCAGTTCCAGATTGCCCAGCCTTCAGTGGATTAGAAACAACAAATGGGTTGGCAGTGATTTGGCTGTAGCCAAAACCATTTGGGAAGACTGGAACATGCAGCAAGGGGAAAAGATCCAGGATTTCCTTTTGCAACTGGGTAGGCCATTTATTTTGACAGAGTAGCCCTGACTGAGTAGAGTCAACAGGCTGGACATGGCAGTAGGTCTACTGGGAAGAAACAGATGATGAATTTGGCTAATCTACCACTGGCCTTCAAGAAGTCTATTTGGAGGCTGTGGGTGGAATCTCATTACTTACAGACACAGCAGGCAAAGTGGGATGTGTGGTTCTACATAACTTATTTCATTCCTCAAAAAAAAAAAAAGGCTAGGAGGTGGTACTATTTTGAATCCTATTTTATAATAAGAAAACTACCATTTAGGAAAGTGATTTGCCCAATGCCACACGGACAATGAGTGGGGAAAATGGAGCCACTTAACTGACCAGTATGTCCCACTCTCACTGATGGCTATGCTCAGTGAATGATTAACAACTCCATGACCTTCCTCTTGGGGTCTGGATAACAATGTGCATAAAGGGAAGGTTAGGAGCTTGCTCTGGCTCCTGAAACTGAGCCTTTCTTTGATGCTTCATGTTTTGGTTCAGTAAGTGCTTGTCAAATGCTGAGGATGTCTGAAGAGTATGCTTGTGTCTCCAGGATAACAACTAGCTTAGCGGGCTCTGTTGGTGCTCTCTCCAACATCTGACCATCTCTAGGGGAATAAGAAGATTTAATGACAAATGATCTGAGACAATTGAGGAAGGATTAAATTATATGGTAATTGCTGTCATGTACAGTACAATTAAAAGAGAAAAGAGATGAATAGCAGCTGTTCTCACTCAGGAAATACTTTAAAAAGAGTGGGGGGGGGGGCTGGAGTGATAGCGCAGCAGGTAGGGCGTCTGCCTTGCATGCAGCCAACCCGGGTTCGAATCCCAGCATCCCATATGGTCCTCTGAGCACCGCCAAGGGTAATTCCTGAGCATAGAGCCAGGAGTAACCCCTGTGCATTGCCGGGTGTGACCCAAAAAGCAAAAAAAATTAAAAATAAAAATAAATAAAAATAAAAAGAGTAGGGACTTGAACCAAACTCTTCAGGGCTGATGAGACTAGGAGAGGAGATGATATATTTACTGTCCCTCTCTGCCACATTCCCTGGGTGTGGTTGTTTTTTCCATAAACTCAATGATATAAGGTATTTAAATAACATGTTTACCATTGAAAATAGCCAACTTTGTGTCATGGACTTAGCCAATGCTCAGGGGATGTTTTTGACTTCTGAAGACTGACTAACCTAGTGGCAAATAATTTCAATTTAAGACACAGGCCTCTGCTGTTTCATGAAATTATTAGAGATACAATAAATAAGGTAAGATCAAGGTGCCTCCTTTTTGGAACACAGTCTTATTCCTAAATTTTTACCAGGAAGACGAGATTCTTAAAGAGAGCAGAATTTAACTTGTTAATTGAATCTTACTCTAAAGCTCGGCACATTTCTATTTAGGGAGGTCCTATTCCTAGAACTGCCAGGGATAGGGAGAAACTCTCAGACATAACCTGAACATACTGGCTTGTTCGGGGCTCCACCCAAGAATGTCGCTCTATAAAGGGCCAGGCCAGCTTGATACCAGCCCTACGGTGGGTCTAATAAGTACCAGCTAGAGATGACATGGGGATTGTGGTCTTGTCTCTGGGTTGGTTCCTCACAGGCCACGCTTTACATCCATAGGTTTGAGCCAACACTGACAAGTGGATGCTTTGCTGTATTGCTGTGAACAGAGATTTGGTTAAATAGAACCACTGTCACGCAGCTGGAAGATTCTGACAGGAAGGATGATCTGGGGGAAGTTCCACATGCAAAAGAAATAAAGGCAGCGGCAGGCTTCCAATCACTGTCACTGTCATTGTCATCCCGTTGTTCATTGAGTTACTCAAGGGGGCGCCAGTAACGTCTCCATTCATCCCAGCCCTGAGATTGCAGCAGCTTCTTTTTACTCATCTTTCCTAACGCTGCTGTATTAGAGGCTCTTTCAGGGTCAGGGGAATGAAACCCGTTATTGTTCCTGTTTTTGGCATATCGAATACACCACGGGGAGCTTGTCAGTTTCTGTCATAAGGCTTCCAATAAGTCTTGCTTTCCTTCATCAGACTTGCTAAAATGATCTCACTCTGATAGTGGGTTTTACTGGGAAGAAGAAAGCACCTGGGTTCCCAGTGTCAGGTGTGATTATGGAAGCCAAGAGGAATTCTGGGAACAGGGCTGGGGCCGTCCTTAGGGCAGAGGATACTAAGGTCTGATGAACCTGGGTCCTCTCATTCACTCCCTAGTGACTGCGGTGTGGACATGCTCTTTAAATCTCCCCTTGAGCATTGTGTCATTCTGGATGGCCCCAAGTAAAATAGCAATTCCAGCCAAATTCCCCAAACATTCATCCTCTCCTTGACAATTACTTCTAACTTGTTCCTACCCTTCCCCACACCCCACCTCTAGTTTCTCCTCAGTCTGATTTTTCCCATAGAGAGAAACTAGATTAGTTGACCCCAAAATAACTTGGCATGCAATGTGAGTTAGGGTTTAGCTCACATTTGTTACCCTTTGACACAGAGAGGTCAGGGAAGAAAAATCAAAGTGAATCTGGGGGAGGACATTTAAAGGAATACCACAACCGAGCCACCAGATGCTTCCATGTCATCTCCCACCAGGTTCTAAAGGACGCTCTGTTTCCTGGGGCACAATCAGCTGTTCTGATCGGCCTCTTCCCTTCACTTTGCTTTGCTTGCTCCAAAGCCAATGTAGCACCCTTTGCGTCCTATTTCGGCCATTACGACTCCTATTCCCATCCCCTTAACCTTGGCCTTTCCTGCAGTACCCTTAGCTTCATATTTCTTAAGACACCACTCCCTTTTGAGCAAAGTTTCTCCAAAGCAAAGATTAAGAGTCCTAAGTCATTTTCTATCATGCTATATCAATGGGGTTTCAAATTTTTCCCAAGAAATACTCATGGGAAAAATGAGTATTTTTCCCCGTAGGGTGCAGGTATGCTTCTTTAGGTGATTTCTTAGGTCAGGAATTAGGATTCATTCTCAACCTTTGTCTAACTGACACTGAAGTGTCAGTTTGATTGTTTGATTGATATCAAGAGGGTAAATATTTCTGGTTCCTTTTTAATTCCTTGTACAATTGAGACTTTTAACCAGTCTACAGTGCAAGGAGTTTTGAGGACAATAAAAAACTGACTTGGAATCTAAGTTCACGTTAAAAATATCTCTGAAGGGGACGTTGGGGAAGGTGTGGGCAGAATCCTCTGCATTTGTGAGACTGGGTTTGATCCCCCACATCATATAACTCCTACAACAACAAAAATTAATGAAATTAATTTTTCCACTTAAATAATTTAAACAGCCATTAGTCCAATAAAAAAAAGTATGTCTTCCCTCACTACTGAATGACTAAAAATAAATTAGAGCTAGAATTGAATGATTCTTGGAAATTTTTAATCATAAATATGAATCATAATTTGTAAAAATAAGCTTCTAGCAAAACATGAGCAAGAGAGAGAAACTATAGTCCCAATTAGCAAATTTCTTTCTTAATTCATAAATTTCAGATTTAAAAAAACTATGAAACCCTTTTAAACACTTATGCTAAATGTTGCAAATATAGAAGTAAAGCCAGGGGCTGGAGCAATAGTACAGTGGAGAGGGCATTTGCCTTGCAAGCAGCTGGCCAGGCTTCAACCCCCAGCATCCCCGAGCACTACCAGGAGTAACTCCTGAGTGTAGAGCCAGGAGGAATCCCTGAGCATCACCGGGTGGGGCCCAAAAAAAAGCAAAAATAAAGAAATCAAAACAAACAACAAAAAAAAGTAAAGCCAAACTTAATCAGGGAAATGATAGAGGCTAATATTTGTGAAAACTGGACATGGTAAGGCTGTTTTATAAACACTTTTTATTTTATAGATAATTTTATAATCCTTCATTAGGCAAGCACTCTGAGTGTGTATGTATGTGTCTGTGTGTATTTGTGTGCATGTGTGTTCCAACCAGATTTAGCATAACCACACTATATGAACTCATTAGATTATCAAATGTGTTTGTCTACATGTGAGAATATATATCACTCACAGAATCTATGGACTATCTGACACATGTAGTAATACATCTTGTACCGAAGGAAATACATTTCTTCTGTTCACATCCCATATTTAGAAACTACTATTCTTTGAAGAGAAGAAAATGTAGTTTGAAAAATTACCAAGGCCAACCACACCCTCCCTAGGACTTTGCCATATTAATGCTCTCCAAATCATACTGAGATTCTTACTCTTTTCTAATTTGCATTTCAAAAGTGGTGTTGGTTTTACTTCTAAAAACCTCATATTCATACTTTCCTCTGTTCTCTAACTTACTCTGATCCATACATCTATTTACATTTGGGTGACTGAGAAAAGCTTGAGCTATTCTAGATCCAATTTATCTTTCCAGCTAAGCTTGTACACCAATGAATGGATGAATGAAGACATAGGTGAAATTAAGATTTATTGAATTAATTTATTTATATATGTATATGTGTATATGACCCATCTCCAGCAGTACTCAAGAGTCATCAAGATCAAATGTGGCAATGCTGGGTAGTTCCAGGACTTTTGCACATGCTCAACCTGTGCTGCAGCACTTAAATTATTTCCCTGGCCTCTGACTTCTGATTATTCATTCATTTTCTTGACTAACAATAACAACAGAAAATAATGTAATTATAGACTAAAGTATGTCTGTTTTTCTCCCAGGCACTATTAAAGGATACAGAAAACATTCGTGGCATGGTTTTTGGCATCAGACTAGAGAGAGAAGATAAACAAACTTTGAATAATTAGTAAATGATGACTCAAACCCAACACAGTATACAGTAGACAATTTGGGGGGGGGGCAGGGAGGTTGGGCAGTGTTCAGTGGCTATTCCTGGCTTATGCTCAGTGACCACTCCTAGTGACGCATAGGAGAACATATGCAGTGCCTTAGATCAAACCTAGGTCAGCCACATGCAAACCAAGTCCATGTATTATGTCTTTGACCCCACAGTAGGTATCTTAATTTAAAAAAAGTGTAAGAGAAAGGGATCTCTCAAAAAATCAAAACAAACAACAACAAAAAAAGTAAAGCCAAACTTAATCGGGGAAATGACAGGCTAGTATTTGTGAAAACTGTATATGGTAAAGCTATTTTATAAACACCTTTTATTTTATAGATAATTTTTATAATCCCTCATCAGGCAAGTAATGAGGGATTACTTGCCTGATGAGCGATTATAAATTAAAAGAGAATTCCATGAAATTTATACTAAATTTTCATGGCCAACTTGCAGGACCAGAGCTGGAAGTACTACTGAGTGCTGCAGATAGTAGTGAAGCACCTGGCAACACGACTACTGTCATCTCTGTTGCTGTCATGAGCTCTCCAGGAACAGAGAGGCCTCTCGCTGCTCTTGTCCCTCTGATCTATCCCAGGCTCTCAGGAGACAAGGTCCAAGTGGCTTCACAAGTTCAGCATCAGCTCCTCAGTCTATGAAGCCTGTAGTTCACGGATGAGGACTCCTGTTCCCAGGTTTACCCCCTGCAGATCATACAGACTCGGCCAGGGCAAACCTGCAGCTGCCTTAGGAGAGGGGAGGCCAAGGCTGTGGGGACTCTCCTGGAGAATTGGGGCAAGGGAGGAAGGGATAGGATCAGCTTCCCCAGTGAAGACAGCCTGGCAAGGGGGCAGGAGATTCTGCAAAAAGGATAGAATGTTGCTCATATCCCATTTTTACCAGACAAGGCAAAGACATTCTACAAGCCCCTGGAAGACCTCTACATTACTGTCAATGGCCAATAGAGTTTCATGGTTATCTCTAGGTGGGAAGCATGAGTAAATCAATCACTCAGCTCGAAGCTGGTAACCATCATTTCTCTCTGACTTTCCCAAATCAACATTTCTTCAGCAGAGAGGAACAGGGGTGAGATCTAAGGGGTTCCTTCGTGATAACAAGAGTACCATCTCCTTCAGACAAGTTGCAGGCACTCCCGCAAAACCCCAGCACCTGATCCATAAAGGGGCTCAGCCAATAGCTGGCTGCCACTGGAGGGGAGCAGGAGTGGCAAGTGTGCAGCATACACAGTCTCCTCCTGCCAGCATGCAGGTCTCTGCCATGGAGCAATCTCCCAGCACTGTGGGGAACCAAACGCAAAGCTCCAGTCACACAGACATAGAACTCCTCTTCTCCAAGGCTAACATCTCCATCCGGGTAAGAGGTCCATGTGCCTTTGCCCTTAGGGAAAGAAGGATGTATCTGTGAAGGTATTTCTAAGGAACCCCTCTCACGCACCTCCCCCAACACACACACACACACACACACACACACACACACATACACACACAAACACACTTCCAATTATGGAAATTTTAACACCTCCCAATTAGACAGTTCTCAGTGATCACCCTACAGCACTGTTTTCTTTAGATTTCTGCATTGAAATCGTCAGGAAGGAGCCAGAGTCATTTCCACTGTACTCCAAACAGTTGTCCAAACCAATATATTCAGGCGACTAAAGAACCTCTTGAAAAAAAGGCAAAAGGCACACATGGTCTAATTAAAACAGCCTTTATTATTTCCTCCGGACATTTGGAGGAAGAATCATGGGCTATGGAAGAAAAGAGACAGAAGCCTCGCAGGACTTGCAGACTCATAAGTCACAGAGCTAACGACTTTGCCTGCTGCTGCAACTTGGCACCAGGGGAGACAGGGAGGGGCACCTGGTTCCTTTCCAGGTCTGCTCACGCCTGCCTTCTGCGTAGAGGAAGCCGCAAGTGGGGCCAAGAAACAAATAGAGGCTTGAACTTGGGAAAGAAAACTTAGCTGACCTCATCCTTGCAGAAGTCATAGAGGGACAGCAGAAAAGGTTCTACTGCACAGGGTATGTTTCTGCAATAGTCTGCCAGGATTACATTTCTGAATCATTTATTCACACTTGGCAAAGAGGCTTCCTGGTTGAAAACTCCTCCTGTGGCTGAAGAACTAGCACGAGTGCATCAGAAGACAACAATGGCTATTAACCATTCTGTACCAGAACCACCTGCATTACCAATATAAGATGTTTTATAGGAACACTCTCTTTGGGATGAAGCTTTTAACCTGTTTCTCAAATCACCTTGCCACACAGGTTTTGGGAAGTGACAGGACTTTCTTCAAATTCTTTATATTCTTAACATTTGAAATCTTTTCACAACGCCCATGGGTGATCAGACGTTGCATTATCTGACACTCTTTTGTTGATGACAAGGTAATTGCTATTTATCGGATGCGAACTCTAATTGTGGTTGGCCATGTGGAAGAAGCAAAGGAAATCTGAGTGAGATCATGAGTCACCCACTAATTGCATAGAATATAATCTCCTGCTAATTATTGAGCTACATTTCTTAAGCTTATTCAAGATTGATTAAATAAGTAATGATTAAGAATTCAAAGGTTACTGTACAGCCATAAAACAATGGCATAGATCTATTTCGATATGGGCAAGTGTGTGCGTTTCCTAGAGTCACTGTAACAAAGTGCCTTGGCAGAAACTTCAATGGCTGAAAACAAAAGACGTTTCTATTCATTTACAGTTCTGGAAGTTAAACCTCAAGGTTTCACCAGGGCCATGTTCTCCCTGAAGACTCCAGGGAAAGACTCCTTTCTTAGCTTTTCATGGCTTCTGGTGGATGCTGGCAATCTTTGATATTCCCTGTTATATAGATATCTCACTCCGATCTTGGCTCTTCCATCACACGGCATTCTCCCCAAAGGTCTGCGAGAACTGATGTGCTTGTCTTTCTCTCCTCTAGGAACTCCAGCCATCCAAAGAGGACCCACCCTATCTCAGTTTCACCTCATTTACTAGATTACCTCCACAAACATGGTATTTCCAAATCGGGTTTTAACTCTTTAACCGAGGGTTAAAACTTGATTGCACCTTTGGGGAGTAGACACCATTGAAATGAATACATTATCTCCGTTATGTCAGGTATAGCCAAAGGCTGAGCACTGCTGGGTGTGGTCCAAAAAGTGAGAAAAAAATAACCATTAATAGTATGTCCTGCCAAGAGCACATGTGCCTACCCCTCTGCCGCCCCGCCCCTCCCCCAACCACACACACACACACACACACACACACACACACACCTGGTTCTCTTGAACAGTCTGTCACGTTTTAGATGAAGGGAAAGAAGGGAGGAGCTAAAGGCCACAATGGAAAAGGAACAGTTCTAATGACTTCCTCCACAAAGTGTGTTCAAATGGAGCCAAGGGAGACTCAAGTATTATAGACATGGTTTCTAAGGAAACTTCAAAAGCAAATAGAACTTTAGAAAATAATGTCACTCTGTATGCAGAGCCATGGTTCCCAAGCCCAGGCCCAGCTCCCCTGCACCCCACCCCCAAAAGTCACTTCCTTCTTCCCAGGAGCATTTCACACAAGGATTGTCAGGCAAAATGGGCACCCAACAGCCTTCATAGATGTCTCAAAAGAGCAGGTAAGAAGGTGCTGTTGTGCTTTGAGCTCTTCTTAGCCAGAGCTAGATACCCTCTGAGTACCCTCAGCACCATTACTGCATGGACAGCCAACAGCTATATTCTCCAGTCTATTCATGGTGGTAGCATTTATCCATCGGCAAATACTCTGGTTATTTAGTGAAGTGGTTTTCAATAGGCTGCCTCATCAGTTGGAGACTGTTGGGTGTGCAGGCTGCTGGTAGCAGGTAGTAAGGAGAATCTGTACAGCTGCATTTCGAGAAGGACCCAGAATTCTCAGTTCAGACCAGTTTTACCTGGGGAGCATCAGCGGTATCATATTTTTTTTGGAGATATGCCACTGGGCCATTTCTCTGCTGGCAAGATGCCAGCCATGCCTTTAAAACACTGCACATAGGAAGTAGACAAAGGACCAAACCTGATGGCCTCTCAGTATCTGTTATGCAAACCATAATGTTTCAAAGTAGAGAGTTCAAAGGAAAGTGACTGCCATAAAGGCAGGAGGTGTGGTAGGGTGGGGGTGGCACAAAGGATACTGGGAACATTGGTGGTAGGAAATGTGCACCAGTGGAGGCCTGGGTGTTCAATCATTGTATGACTAAAATTCAATCGTGAAAGCTTTGTAACTGTATCTCACAGTGATTCAATTAAAAAACATGCACACATACTCTTCCTAATGTCTCATGAATCCAAGACCCACCACCAACCTCCAGGTAAAGATAGTGCTCACAGGAGAGCCTTGGATTCCTAGCGACCACGTGGAGCAGACAAATCCATCAACTTACTGTGAGCAACTACAAAAAGGAAGAATAAATTTCCTTATTCTTTAGGTCACTGAATGAAGAGATCTCTTTATTAGGGTAAAAATCAATAAAGCATCTAGACTAAATTCCAAACTAGCTTTCTACATCTGCTTTGTCTATACCACGCAAGGTCAAAAAATAAATAAAATAAAAATCAAGATGTCCCATACAAAGTGATTTAGGTGCTTCATCTCATGTACTCAGGGTAATTTCTCATGAGATCATTTTAGTAACTAGCATTTATGGGTGAGAAAACAGACTCAGAGAGAATCAACAACCTGTCTTCTCTATATCACATTAACTGACAGAAAGGGGATTTAAACTCAGGCTTGACTCTCAAAGTTCAAGCTCTTCCCCTTTGCTTTTGAAGATCCACCTGCTGCAAGAGAATGTGAGGGAAAAGCAGACCAATGGCAGCCCAGGTGGTTGGTTTTTCTCCCTTGTTTTGCCATTGGATTTGATTAGGGCTGTATCAGAAGGTTGGCCCAAAGCAGGTGATATACTACTCCAAGGATTTCTTCAGTCCTGCTTTGGTTTTAGTTATTGTGACTACAAGTGGCTTCATATGTGAAAGGCAAAAGTTCATTTCATTTCCCTATTCCCCTTCTCTGAATTAAAACATAAAATCACCAACATTTACCAATATTTTGATAATGTCATTTTAGAAGCTTTTACTGGAGTTTGGGTGAGGGAGATTCCCACGACCAGCTCAAAATTTGGTTGGGTTTCCATTAGATATATAGATTAAGGACGCTAGTCCCAAATGTACTGAGTGGTTTCAAGGTCAACCTAAAGTCAACCTGCAGGAAACTATAAAGAAAATCTGTGTGTTTTACAATAGTATCTAACTTTGGATCACACCTGGAATACTTGGTGCTTGCGGTTACTTCTAGCTGTACTGGGGATCAAATATAAGCCTCTGTATGCAAAGCATGTGCTCAGCCCACTAAGTTATGTTTTCAACCCTAATTTTTAAAAATTACGTCTCTCTTTAGTATTCTAAAATTTTCTACTTTTAAAATTGTGTTCACATTTATTCCAAAATGTTCACTTATTGTTATTGTTACCAGCATGCATGATACTTTCTGTGCCCTTTCAGCTTTATAACTTTTTTTCAATATAAGAAGTTAGATTGAATTTCTTTGGTAATAAAAACTTTTTTCATCACATTATCTTTCAGAACACATTGGGGAATTTTACAGTTTCAGAACATGATTATAAGATGCAGTGACAATACCATAGTTTATGAAAATAAGAATTCATAATAGTGAAATGTTTCATTTTGTACTTTGACATTACATACTATAAGTCTTACATGATAGAACCTAGCTGAGAATTGATAGTTTTCTTATCCCAGAATGCACTTTTTTTCCACTCTGTGTGTGTGTGTGTGTGTGTGCATGATTAAGATCAACTGATGATGTAATATACGTCTCTCCCAAGATTGAATGTGCTTGTCTTATTTTTTATTTCTACTCCACTTCCCCCATCCTTGTTGCATTGTTGCAGTGACTGGGGGGGTCACTCACCTACATGCTTGGCTGCAGTGCGTGCCAGGAGTCATAGACCAAACTGCAGTGCTTGCACTCAGTTGCAGTGCTCACTGAGACCTACACTCCTTTACCTATGGAGCTTACACACCTGCTCACGGGGTCACATTCTTAGCTGAGTCATGTAGTTACAACTGTGGCCTCACCACAGGTTACTCATGCAGGGCTCACACTGGTACTCGCCAGGGCTCACAGTCCTCGGCCATGGAGCTCCCAGGTCTTTTTGAATTGCAACGCTCACTCTGGGCTCACACACCCCTTTTTGCTGCTTACACACACCTGACTGTGGGATGGCCAGAATCACCTGTAGCTCCAGTGGTCCAAGACAGCAGAACTGCCAGGTTCGACCAGTGATGTGGCCAGGATCATGCTCAGTCCAGCTGGAACCCCAGGGATTTGAACTCATGACCACACACTTGCAAGACAGGTAACACGAAGTCACAATGCTATTTCTTGAAACCTTAAATTTGTTCTTAACCATACTGATATCAAAGCATACCTCCCCGGCCTCACACTTGGATGTGGCTCAATTAACACAAATTGTACACCAGTGTCAACATTTGCATTTGCACTTGAAACTTCTCATCTACAAAAAAGGAGATAATTTTAAGTAAAAGTTATGAACGTTTCTATGTGACCTACCAATCCCCCAAAATAAGTCCTCATCATGGCTATTTTAGAGCATTAGGGAACTTCCAGATCAGAGATGGAGCGCGGCTGATTTACCCACACAAATCCCATCTCAGACCTGGAAAGGAGAGCAGAGAAGTGTGCAGTTCCCACCACCATGTCAGCAAGACAATCCTAGCTTTATGTGTTTTCCTTACTGCAAAACATTTCTACAAAGACAAAGAAAGAACTGACATCCCTGGGAGATGGCAGAGATGGGAGCTACAGGCAAGCAAGGATGTTTTCTACTGGGTGTTCTCTTTTTGACTCTGAGTTTTTCTATCACACATCTTATGTCAGAACTAAATAAAAAAATTGGCAATGCTAACAATGAGATGGTGAACTTTTTTAAAAAGGGGTTTTTTTAAAAATTTGCAATTGGAAATTCAAGTGAAAATTAAATTTCCACTTATATAAAAAGGGTGTATCAGAAGCCTTAATACATTTCATTGGGGCCTAGAGCAATAGTATAACAGTTAAGGTGTTTGCCTTATAGGTTCAACCCCTCATATTTCATATGGTCCCCCAAGCACTGCCAGCGCCAGTTCCTGAGTACAGAGAACTTTGAGTAATCCCTGAGTATTGCTGGGTGTGGCCCCAAAACAAAACAAAACAAAAGCATTTCTTTAAACTGAGCACTGGACTAGAGCCATAGCACAGTGGGTAGGGCATTTGCCTTGCATTCAGCCTACTCGGGTTCTCCATCCCTCTTGGAGAGCCCAGCAAGCTACCAAGAATATCCTGCTCACACAGAAGAGCTTGGCAAGTTTTCCATGGTATATTCGATATGCCAAAAACAGTAACAACAAATCTCACAATGGAGATGTTACTATTGCTGACTTGAAGCAAATTGATGAGCAATGGGATGACAGTGCTACAGTGCTACTGGTCTTGTTAGGAGGCTCCCACAGGGGAGGGGAGGAGGGGCACTAAGGTGAGGGGGATACACTGGAACAACGTGGAGGGAAGTGGACACTCTGGGGGATGAGGTGAGGGGCTGTGTTATGCTTGAAACCACACCATTAACAGTATAGTAAACATGGTGCCTAAATTAAATGTAAATTTTAAAAAAAAAAACTTCGTTTTAAATAACTAAGAAAAAATAATATCTTGACAGGGGTATCACTAAAGTGACATATATAAGTGACTTGCATATATAAGTGACTTGCATATATGTGACTTGCATATATAAGTGACTTGCATATGTTTATAATGACTTGTACATATAAGCAACTGACTAGGTTGCTTATTAAAAAAAAAAGAAAAAAAGAAAGAAAGAAAAGTAAAAGTTCCCTTATTTGTTACACTGATTCTTTCTGCACAATGGATTCCAGAAGCAGAATTAATTGCACATCATGATAGGCAGAATCATGCACTCCATTACACCCCACTTCCTAACTTCTAACTCCTGGATTTCTTGGATATGGCAAGAAATCCACAGAAAGAGGGTGATAGGTCACTGACCTCACCCAGTGCAGACAGAGGGACAGACACAAATAAAGTGAAGAAATGGGAGAAGTTTATTGGGGTGCTCCCTGGCAGACCATCTGATGAGGCTGGAGTAGAGCTGGGCCTTGGGAGAGACTAAATAGATCTTTTTAATTCTCTTGGGCGGGAAAGGTAACAAAGACCAGTGGGAGCAGTATAATTGGTCCGCATAGGATATAGCCTGGGGCTACCAGGCTAGGGTGGGCCATAAGCCCTGACTTCCCGCTGCTTGAAGGGACAGAATGATCTTTGATTTGGGAATGTGAGGCCATTTGGTCCCTGAGTGAATCTGACAGAGGGGTATTGTAGGTAGAACTGAACTCGCTACCCGGGTAACATGGAGCTGAGGAGACAATCTCAGTTTACCAACAAACTCCATCTCACCACAAACATCTGAATAAGGGAAAGTGAGGGTAGGACGTCAATGTTGGAAATTTGTGTATGTGGCCTCAACTGGACACTTCTGGTTCTGAAGATAGAAATGAACCCGTGAGTCAAGGGCTTTTGCAGTCTCACAATTTTGAAAAGGCAAGAAACTGGCTCTCCAGCCCCACCCCGCCCTCCCACCCCCTACATCTCCCTAATGACTGCAGCACTGCTGACACCTGTCAGCCATGTGAGGCCGTTTCAGATGCTGGCCACCAAAGGAGGCCAAGCTAATAAGTTTGTGGTGGGGTGTTTTGTTGTTTGTTCTGGCGGTTTGGTTGAGGGCTATTCCCAGCTCATCACTTCCAGGAATGCTGGTGACCCTGCAGTTCTGGAACACCCTGGTTCTCCCACATGGAAAACATGCGCTCTTTGAGTCCTATTTCCAGCCATGTCTTGTTTTACACCACCAAACCTAAAGAGATGTGTTACAGCAGCAATAGAAAACTCATACACTCTCCCAAAGAAGTTCTCATTGGCACAAATACAAATCTGGAAAGTAACTATATGTCCACCAGGAAAGGAATAGAGAATAAATGATGCTGCATTTAATGGAAAGGACATCATACCACTAAACACTTGATTTTTAAAGTTTTTAAGGGCTTATAAGAAAATAACAAGTGAAATCATGAGCTTTCAAACCTAAAATTATTCCAGTTATAGACATTATGTTTTCATTTATGTGTCGTATCAGTCAGAGTTCTGCTGCAGAAGAGAGAAAATACTCAGGCTAGCTTCTATCATCTTTTTTTTTTCCAGCTTTTTGGGTCACACAAGTGATGATCAGGGGTTACTTCTGGCTCTGTACTCAGGATTCACTTCTGGAGGTGCTTGGGGAACCATATGAGAGGCTGGGGATCAGACCCAGGTCGACCACGTGCAAGGCAAACACCCTACCTGCTGTACTATCACTCTGGCCCCATCAGGTTAGTTTAAATAGAAAGGAAGACACAAGGAAGCAGTCCTTTATAGAATGATGGTGGGAAGAGTAGAACAGAGATCTCCAGGGGCCCTTGAGTGGCTGAGGCAGCAGGGTTAGAAGTTATCTCTGCTATCTTGATTTGGATCCAAAGCAGGAGTGTCAGGTGACTGAGCCATAGGTCCCACACCAAAATAATTTAGGGAGAGGGGACAGTCTTCTTCCTTATCACCTCTTTCTTCATAACTTCTGCATTTACTCATGTGGTATTAAGAATACTTCAATCTTGTGCCACAATTTTCTGTCTCCATGTTTATATTTTCAGAAGACAAACCGTAGTCAAGCACCCAAGAATCACTGGTGATTAAGAATGCAGGAGATCAATGATCCAGATTTAAATCCAGCTGGATTTCCCCCTGTTGAGCAAGATTCTGGCTGATTACCTCACCTGAGCCCCACTGCCAGTAAAGGGAGAAACAGGAGACCTGGGCCACAGTGCTAGCAATCCATGAGATCATGGCGCTGAGCATGGCTCTGGGGGTTCCCTAAGACAAAATTGCTCAGTGACTAGCAGAGATTGTTCTTATAATCCTTTCCTGGATTTATCAAGCATTACTTATCTTGCATTAATTTCTATCATCCAACAAACAAAAAACCTCATTTTAGAAAAATCCAAGCTAGATGTCACTCTTCCCAAAATAATCATAGTCTGATTAAAAAAAAAAACGAGAGAGAGAGAGAGAGAGAGAGAGAGAGAGAGAGAGAGAGAGAGAGAGAAAATTGACATTTTTTAAAGCTTGTTGCCTTGCATAGGTTCTGTCAGTTGTGTTTCTGCTTCCTGTAGATAACGGGAATAATAATGACACCACCTCATTTCAAAGTCAAGAGGCAAAAGAGTGTGGTAAGGGAGGTAACTCAAAGAACTGCCAGGCTCCTAGTTCAGTTCCTGGCTCTAAATGCATGCCCCCACTCCCACCCCAAGCAGTGCCAGAGTGGCCCCCATGCACCACTGGGCCTGAGCAGCATTGGGCCAGCCCAAGCATTAAACTAGACTGAGTATCACTTGTAATGGTTCCCAGGCCCCCTGAATACTGCTTCAGAGGCCCTCTCAAAACAGAGAGCCAGGGGTCAGAAAGATAGTGCAGAGGGTAGGGAGCTTGCCCTCCATGAGGCCGGCCTTGTTCAATCCCCGGCTTCCCATATGGTCCTCCAAGTCCCACCAAGATTCATTCCTGAGTGCAGAGTCAGGAGTAACCCCTCAGTATCACTGGATGTGCCCCCCCCTCAAAAAAAAAAGAGTAAGAACAAACCAAAGTATTCACCTATTTTCATTCACAATCATAAATTCTAATACAACAAACTTCATCTCAATGTGTTACGTAAAATCACTTTATCTCAATAATTGACAATGAATGAATATAATACTCCAAAAATTTGAGGAAGAAAATGAAGAAAATTTGCAATTATTTAAGGGAGTGAAGGAAATAGCTGGTTTCCAGTGAACACTAGTGTTCGAGTTTAGACATTAATTTGACTGTAGAACCACCTATCTATGGACATTTGTACTTGATTAAACATGAGAAGCCACCCTTTTGGTCGTGGTTGCTGGTCTCAGGAGTAGCACAGAATGGGAGGCAGGATCACCCTCTATGGGTCAGGGATCCTGAGGAATGTGCTGGCTGTTTTATACTCTCAATGCATGGCTTATCACTGGGCACCTCAGACCATCTGTGGGATCAGCAACTCCGTGTTTCATTACTGAAAAAAACATGTAAATCCAAGTCCCATAGTCTCTCCATCATCCCACCATGTGTGGGATATCATCACAGGGCATCATGAGGTGATGTAGCTTCTATCAACCAGCCATCCTTCTGAGTGAGTTCTAAAACCTCCCTGCCAGCAAGTCAGGTTGAACTGCTTTCCAATCTTCAGGATGTTGATGGGTGAGAGACGCTTTGCTAGAACTGGGGAGAAGGTCACCATGACTTCCCCCATACACAGAATAGCATACATGATTACTTTCTCTTTGTCTCCATCCAACCACCTCATGATTGATCCCCAGAGACAGACAAGCATCCAAGTCCCATAAATGTTAGGGAACCTAAGTATGAACCCCAATAGGAAGTGATTTACTTTTATTCGCAAATTCCATTACACACAAGTAAAGGAAGTAAGGCTATTAATTTAGTCAGCTGTAGAGATAAGGACCAAGCAGGAAATGACTTTTTATGTGATGTCATCTAAGGCTCCCATCAGAGAAGAAACAGATGGGGCCTGTTCTTTGTCCTTTAAGATCTTTCAGTTCTTTCTGGAAAGAAATGGTACAGGCAATGGCAAACTGAATGAAGTTTCCTCTACATGGCTTCTGTGTGTGACCATGGTGTGACCATTATTACAATGTTGAGAGAGACAGAGAGAGAAGAGGGAGGAAGGACTTAAAATTCAATTTAGCAAGATAACCCTTAGGAGAAGTCAGTGATTGTTTCTAGAAACTTCATGCCCTGGATAATTAACTGAGTTCTCCTGGACATTTTAACATGAACACTTCTACTTTAAAGAATATCCAGGATGTTGTTCTTCATGCACATCGCTTTCTTCTCATTTGTGCATCTTTAGTGATCAGGCATGACTTCACAGGACAAAGAAAAATTTGGTTCAAATCCCAATTTTATAACTTGGATCAAGGTATTTCGACAAGTCTTGTAGCCTGCAAAATAGGTCACTTCATACCTACCCCTGAGGGTGAAAGAGAGGATTAAAGAAGCTTTGTATGAAAGAATGCAGCACACGTGGCACTTGATAAATGTCTGTGAAACTTCCTCCACTGATGGCTCAGTGGATAGCTGGTTGTTTATTTAGATATTTAAAACATGTGTTTAAATATACAGAAAACAAAAATTACCAGCTTAAGTATACCATTTAGTACTATTAAAGGGTGTTCCCATTTGCACACTACATCTTCAGAACTCTTCCTGCAATATGGAAAGCCTGACACTGAGCTCAGGAAACAATGCTTCCTATTTTGCTTCTTCCCAGCCCCTGGCATCACCTTCCTACCTTCTGTCTATAAACGTAACTGCTCTAGGTACTAGATAAGCACTATCTGTCCTTTTGTGACTAACTTATTTCTGATTATCTATTTTTATATTGCCTTTTGTTTGACACTCAGAAAAAAAGCTTTGGTGACTGCATGCTAGATTGCATGACCACCCAACTATTTAGCTAAACACATAAAATTTTCCAAAGTAAATGTGGCCCATTACGACGACTTAGGTCATGGAAGTTATAAGAAATGTATTTTTATATAAATAGAGTTAACTACAAATCAAAGCCATATACAACTCTTTATCTTATCCCTTCTAGTGCTTTGTAAATTCTTAGAAGTCAAGTGGTGCCTAATATCTATGAAGAGTATTATAAATACTAATGAGCTAATCAGTAAATCAACGGACTCAGAGCTTATGAATTGTTGGTAAGAAAATGTTCATCATGTTCATCATAGGATATTTTCTCCACATTGATTCTATGCCTCATGTTTTCTCTTTAATTGAGATAGAGAATGCAAAGTGATTTAAGTAATAACCTAACCAGTGGAGTTTGAAAGATAAAGCAGAAAAAAATTCCTACATGAGTCATTTGAAAAGCAAGCCAACTCGACTTCTGCGTCAGGAACACCTCTGGGTCCATCAAACTTCTTAGTGTCACTACAGATGTCAGACTTGCGAAGCTTCCCAAGTACTGAGTGATTTTTATCAGTAGGCTGGCAAAGATTTAAAACATTGAAAAACTCGTTCAGGTTATGATGAGAGAAATGAGACTTCTATCCTATGCTAGTGCAAATCTAACCTTATTGATCAGCAATTTAAAAGTATTCTGCGCACAATCCCCAGTTTCATCCCCAGGAACCTGAGCACCGCTAGGAGTGATCCCTGGACACAGCCAGGAGGAAGCCCTGAGCAAAGTTCTGTGTGTCCCAATTCCCCACCAAATAAAAATTTGATTTCATTCTCTCCTGTACCTCATTCCAACATGCAGTCTTTTCTATTCCATGAAGCCACTGCCCAACATCATTGTTAATTCATTGAGATTGACAACTGACCCACATTGAACCGAAAGGCAGAAATTAGAATCAGGGTCTGAACAGGTCAGTCAGTCTTCTCGTGGGACTGGAGCTGGGATGTGAAGGTGCCTGAGCCTGAGCACCTGATACCAAGAGAGGATTGATGAATGGTGCAAAGAGCATTTCTGAGCTCTCTACGGCTTTCTACACTGTTTCTGCTCCAGCCTCATCCTTTTCATTGCATTCCATGGAACACCCTGTACCTTTATAATAAATTCTATTTATTTTTCTGTTTCAAGGAAAAAATATTAGTTTAAAAAAAATTAGGGGCCGGAGCCATACTATAGCAAGTAGGGTGTTTGCCTTGCATGCTGGTTTGATCCTCGGGCATCTCATATTGTCCCCCAAGCACTGCCAGTAGTAATTCCTGAGTGCAGAACCAGGAGTAAATACCCCTGATCATCATCGGTGTGACCCAAAAAGAAAGGAAAAAATGAAAAAGGAAAAAATTTAAAAATAAATAAAAATTTAAATTGAAACACTTAAAAGCCATGTATGCCTGTCTTCCCTTCTTCCTCTACATACCTCCCAACTCTGCAGAATCATTCCTAGTCAATTTATTCTAAAGAGTTACACACATTAATAAGCTAAAGAACAATTTCTCAAATATGACCACATCGTATTCCCCAGAAGCTAAGGATCTGTGAATACACTTATGTTCATGGCTGATTAACACTGAGGTACAGATAGAATTATTGTTGCTTACAGATAGAATTATTGTTGCTAATCAGTTAATGTTAACTACTTAGATATTTCTAGATGATACTAAATGGGCCCAGTGTAATTCCAAGAGACACTTAAAAGTGGAGGATTGAGGCAGAAGAATCATTGTCAGATTTTTGATGTTGCTGGGGGCAAGATTTAATCAACCTTGTGGCTTTGTGGGAGCCACAAGACAAAGAATGCAGCAACCTTTAGAAGCTAGAAAAGCAGGAAAATAGATTCTTACCCATGTGAGTCTCCAAGAGGAATGTCGCCCCGCCTTTACCTTAATTTTTGCTCAATGAACCAGAAGACACTCCCACCAAAAGTGAATGAGGGGTTCTTTTTCATTCCCATCAGCTCTGGCTGTTTCCTGCCTCCCACTCCCCCCTTTCACTTACAAGGATGTTTGTAACTACATGGAATTTACTCAGCAATCCAGGACTATCTTCCTATTTCAGTGTCACCTGATTAGCAAGCTCAGTTCCAGCTAAAACTGAATTTCTTCTTACCATGGAAAGTACCCTTGTCATACTCAAGGATCACTTAATGAACATTTAATTTCCATTTCTATCGTGCATTGCCTTCTTTAGTTTGGACACGAATTAGTCTGATACAAGGATGGGTGTCCTGACTTCTTTTAAGATATCAATTGCCTATATGACTATTTTTTTATCCTTTATTTTCTGTGTCTGTGTTTATTCTGAGAGTTCAAATATCTCTTGTAAGAAGTAGAAGATAGAATTCTGTTTCATAATCCATTCAGTCCCCTTGTGACTTTTGATGGGAGAGCTCAATCCCCTGCCATTCTGAAAAGTTATTGATGCAAAGGAATTTAATTTTATTTTTTATGATGGTTTTTGGGTGTTTTGGCAGTTCGGTTTTGTTTATTTGGTGCCTCTTATTTTATCTGATAGGGGCATTTTATGTTCTGGTCTATTGCTATCTTCCTCTAGTTGTTTCTCCTAAGTATTTTTTGCTTTGGAGTTACCATGTAGCTTACATCTCAAGTTCTATTCTATTTCCCCTTTTAACTTACAGCAAGTCTCCAGTCCATTTTGAGATCTCCTTTTCTTACTCTCCTTATTTCCCCATTTTATATCACTTACGTACTTTTCTGTTTCTTAGTGGAGTCTACTAGTCTTTTATAAAATACCACTTGGCATTTCTTGCAGAACTGGTTTGGAGGCAATGAATGCCTTTAGCTGTTGTCTGCATGAAAATATTTTTATCACTCCTTCAAATCTGAGTGATAACTTGGCAGGACAGAGAATTCTTGGTTGGTGGTTCTTTTCATTAGAAACTTTGGATATATCATACCCTTTCCTTCTGGCCTATGGAGTTTCATTTGAAAAATCCAACGTGAGTCTTGGTGGGGGTTATTTATATGTGAGTTTTTGCTTTTCTCACTGATTTTAGGAGTCTATCTCTCTGGTTCTTGCTCTTTTGATTACAGTGTTCCCTAATGTTCTGTGTGAGCTTATTTTGTTTGGAATTCTCTGGACTTCCTAGATTAGGGTATGAAGTCTAACTAGCCTGGACTTTGGCTCAAGGCTCAGAGATATGTCTGGCAAAGTCAAAGTCCATCTGAGCTGAGCAGTGACTGGGGACTGTGATCATGTGTACCCAATAGAAGCTGTTTAATGAGCTTATCTTTGAAGCTAAATCTTCCTTATCTATATATCTATCTACCTACCTATCTATCTATCTATCTATCTACTTATCTACCTACCTATCTACCTATCTTATCTATCATAGGGTATTTGGATCATTTCTGAATCTTGGCTATTGTACATAATGCTTCAATAAATATAGGTATCAATGGGTATTTGGATCATTTCTGAATCTTGGCTATTGTACATAATGCTTCAATAAATATAGGTATCCACAGATTTTTTTGCATTAGCATTTTTGTGTTCTTCAGACAGACACTAGATCAAATGACAGTTTTATCCCAACTTTTTGAGAAACCCCCACCCTATTTTCCATAGACCTTAGAACTTTGTTTCTCTATAATATATAAGGGTCATTTTTTCTCTATACTCCTGCCATGTACAGGATATTTATCAGTTTGATGTATGGTAGAGGATAAAGGTCTAGATTTTCTCCTTTGCTTCTGGAGATCACTTATCTTTTTGTTTTGGTGAGGACTTTCCAACTATATTTTTTAAAGGAGAGGGAAAATATGGAATTCGAGATAAGTTTTCCAGATTGTAAATGGTTAGCAAATAAAACACAACACTGAGTCTGTAGAACTTTTTGAGTCACTCTACCTTATTTTATTTTTATAATAAATCTAGAGATATGCTAATTAATCACTAAAGGTTGACCCAACTTCTATCTTTTCCCTTTCTAGGTCAGGGAATAAGAGGACAAGCTCTAGCCCTCTGATCACATGGTCAGTTCTCCTGGCAACAGCCCCTATCTTGGGTGCAGTTCAGATAAAACCTCACTAAGATGACAAAAGACAACTTCATTGTTTACTTTAGTTTTTAGGTTTTCTTTCTTTCTTTTTTTTTTTTTTTGCTTTTTGGGTCACACCTGGCGATGCACAGGGGTTACTCCTGGCTCTGCATTCAGGAATTACTCCTGGCACTGCTCAGGGGACCATATGAGATGCTGGGAATCGAACCTGGGTCGGCCGCGTGCAAGGCAAACACCCTACCCGCTGTGCTATTGCTGTAGCCCCTAGTTTAGTTTTTTAAATGCCAAGATTTTCAGGAATGTTGCACTAGAAATAGAGGCACAGAGCAAATGTAGATATTATTATAAGTCACAGTATCCACAAAAGTCAACAACACCAAAATAATATATAAGGATTTGCACAAAAATTATCCTTTTTATGTTCTTTGAACCGCAGTTATCCCACCTCTGTAACAGAATCATCAGGCCTTCCTTGCCAGGGAAAATGAGAGGCTCTGCCTAGAGGAGCCAGAACAAGAAGACACATGTCCTGGGAGTTGCTAACCCATGGCTATTTATTCACTTTGCACTACGCAGCCTCGGTCAACTTCCAATTCTTTAAAGTCCCAACACTTTAAGAAGAGAGACACAGGCACATTTTGTGCTTATATTCATTATTGGCATTTTAACAGACTATTGCACCCCACATACACATAAAATATAATGAAATAAAATTGCACTATTCAAAATGGATCACTGACTGAAACTATGAATTCATAGTTCATTACAGGCCATGTGTTCTAGTATGGAATCAAGATTTAAATCAATATAATGAATGTATTCTTTCAATCCCATCACTAGTTCTCTCTGACTCCCTCATTTAGAGAAAACCTCATTTAGAGAAAACCTTTGAGTATCTTGGTGAATGAGAAGCCTCGACAGCCTGGCAGTGCTAGGCCCTGTTCACATTAACTTGAATAAATTAAGCTGTGCATCAGAATCATCAGGGGAGCTTTTAAAATATACCAAAGCCTGTGCCTCACTCTCTAGGTTATGATTCAATAGGTGGATGAGGTCCAGACATCTGAATATTTTTAAAGTTCCCCAGATAATGCATATCCAGTATATATATATATGTATATATATATACAAATGTATACATATATATATATTTTTAAATGCCATGAATGAAAGTAGAAGAGACTGAGAAAGGAATTCTTTAGCTTTAGCAACTTATTTGCATACTTTTTTGTTTAAATACAAACACTGCTAAAAATAAACAAAACAGGAACAAAAAGTAAGGTGAAAAAAGACCAGTTTCACTGAGGATCGAAGAGAGGCCATGGCAAACAGAGCCCAGTGAAGGCCCAAGCACTAAGAGCAATGGCTCAAATATTTGTACATTAAAGGAAGGAAAGAATTCTTTTAAATGTGAACAGTCTAAATTTGTAAATTCTGTGTGCATGCATTCTGACTGGGCGCTCTGAAGTTTCCAGAGTGGATAGAGAAGTAGCCACTGGACCCTCAACCCTGCTCAGAGGTAGCCGTTAGGTGAGCAGGCAGACATAACTGGGGAGACAGGAGCCCCAGGCTGTAACCAGAAGAGCTAGTCTACAGCTGAAATACAGATACATGCACCACACCCTTGGCAATCAAGTATCCCTCAGACTTCTCTTCAGGCTGGCACATCTGGAAACAGTGGTTAGAAGGCCCCTAATAACTTTAGTAAAAGCATTCTCAGAGAACCCTGAGTTACCGTGCCTGTGGTTAGAAGACTCAAGCTAAGGAGAATGAGTCAAGGAGAATGACTCCAGATAGATTGTTAAGCTATAAAGTAAGGAATATAGTGATCAGAATGGGTAGTCACTTAACCCACCTACCACAGCTGTCACCGTGTTGATTCACCCATTGATCTGCTCTTCAGATTTGCAAATTAAATCTTCAAGGAGATAGATAGATGGAAGCCACACAAATCTCCCAGGGAAAACTCTGGGGCCCCCTTAGGAGTAGGGCAGGCTGAGTCCTGCCCTGGCAGCCACACCCACACCCCATTGCTGATGACATGTCAACAGCCCAACTTAGTGGCTTCGCTAAGAATCACTGCAGACACATTTCCGTTCTATAGATCCTGCAGTTTCTGGGCTATGGGAGCTTGACACCTCCAAATACCACAGTGCTAAAGTTGCAGTAGTAGAAGTACAATAAATCAGATGAGAAAGTGACATAGAAACCAACCAAACTCAACAAAGAAAAACAATAACAGAAGGCTCAACAAGTGATGAACAACAGTAAATCCTCACAGCTGTTTAGAAGTTCTTATTTTTAAAGAAATTAGTCAAGACACTGTTTTACACAAGTTCAAAGCTTATTAAATTGTCTTTAGTTGTGCTTCTTATAAATAATGATGCCTTATAATTAATCTTTTATATTGGGGATTGTAAATTAGCAAATAATTTGTGAGAGTCATGAAGACTTAACAACCCCATGGTGAGATTTAACAATTTTCACAAACTTTCTTTTACTGAAGTATTTTTGATAATTCCTGTAATCATTTGGTTATGACAAGAAATATAAAACAAATTACTGAATGCCTGTGAAGGGGACAGACTTGGGGGATGGTTGAAAAACTGGATGCAATAGAGGAGGAAAGATCATGCAGGTGGTAGGATTGGTGTTGGAACATCAAAATCCCGTAACAACTGTATTATGAATAACTTTGTAAACTATGTTGTTTACATAAAGGAAAAAGAAGAGAAAGAAGAGGAAGAGGAAGGAAAAGGAAGAGGAAGAGAAAGAGGAAGAGGAGGAGGAAGAGGAAGAGGAGGAGGAGGAAGAGGAGGAAGAGAAGGGGGAGGAGGGGGAGGGGGAGGAGGAGGAGGAAGAGGAGGAGGAAAAGGAGGAGGAAAAGGAGGAGGAGGAGGGGGAGGGGGAGGAGGGGGAGGGGGAGGAGGAAAGGAGGATGAAGAGGAGGGGGAGGAGGGGGAGGAGGAGAGGGGGAGGAGGGGAGGGGGAGGAGGAAGAGGAGGGGGAAAAGGAGGAGGAAGAGGAGGGGGAGGAGGGGGAGGAGAAGGAGGAGGGGGAGGAGGAAAAGGAGGAGGAAGAGGAGGGGGAGGAGGGGGAGGAGGAGGAGGAGGGGGAAGAGGAAAAGGAGGAGGAAAAGGAGGAGGAAGAGGAGGGGGAGGAGGGGGAGGAGGAGGAGGAGGGGGAGAAGAAGAAGAAGAAGAAGAAGAAGAAGAAGAAGAAGAAGAAGAGGAGGAGGAGGAGGAGGAGGAGGAGGAGGAGGAGGAGGAGGAGGAGGACTAAGAGTCATTAATCATATTAATCCTAGGGGAAAAAAAGAGTACCAGTCCTGCTCTTGCCAAACTATACACAGGAAACATGTCACCGTGGTCAAGGAACTCAAGCAAAATGACCTCAGCTTCTGCTGCCAATATCTCAGCATGGGTTCCTGCTGAGTCTGGATCACCCCAATGCCTCCTGACTGGTCTCCCTGTTTCTGCTCTTGCCACCCTTCCACACCAGGGTTTTTTCAACTATTTCCACTCACAACCCCTTTTTGCCCACAAATTTTTATGCAAACCCAGGTACATAGATATATAAAATATATATATATATAAATTAAGTATTTGCCAATAATAAGCCATAAAGAATTTTATTTAAAAATATTTGTTTCTTAAGTGAGACTATAGGGCCTGAGAGATGGTACAGTGGATAGGGTGTTTGCTTTGCACACAGCCAGCCCTGGTTCAATCTCTGGCATCTTATATGCTGCCCCTGATTACTGCCAGGACTGATTCCTGAGCGCAGAGCCAGGAGTAATCCCTGAGCATCCTGGGTGTGATCCAAAACAAAAACAAACCAACAAAAAGAAGTGAAACTATAGTGCCTTAAGAGTGACCCTATCACCAGAAAAGGAAGACCCTGTTGGTTAGGCTTAGCCTCAGCAGCTCTCTGTTTCAGAGTAAAAGCCAGTGTCCTCCTAACAACCTTTCATCATCATCATCATCCCGTTGATAGTGGAAATTCTCGAGTGGTCTCAGTAACCTCTCCATTCGTCCTAGCCCTGATATTTTAGAAGCCTCTCTTTACTCGTCCTTCCCAATGATGCCGCATTGGAGGCTCTTTCAGGGTCTAACAACCTCTAGATGGCCTAATATGAGCCACACCTTCTCCCACTGAGCTCTGGGCTTCGGTTCCTCTACTCAGCCTACAAAAATCCCTTGTCCTCACCCCTCACCACCCCACCTCTCTACTCCCCTTGCTTTAGACACACCAGGCTGTTCCTGCCTCCAGCCTATGCACTCAGTGAAGATTCTCAGAAATAAACTTCCTCTAGGATTCAGAGGACTTACTCATTCTCGAGGTCTTTACCACAGGTGAGGGGGTAAGGGTGGACTGTCCTGACCAACTTGTTCAAAACAACCATGGTTCAAAGCTCATCCCCCAGACTCCCTCCCCTTTCTATACCTTATTTCCCCCTACACCTTATCAACATCTGGATATCCCAAATGTCACTTATTTATTGCCTCCACTATAATATAAAGCCATCATGACAAAGACTAGGGTTGTTTTTATTCACTGCTATATTCCAGGTGCCTAAAACAATGCCTGGAACACAACAGGCATTGGAAAATATTTGTGGGATGAATGCCTCAATTCCAGGTCCAGGATACTCTTCTGGTTGCTTTATCAAGCTTGCAAAGCCAAAAGTCAAAAGTATATGTCAGTTTTAGAGTAAACCACCTTTGCACAGCATCTAAAATTTTTTATTAAATTTTTTTAAATTAAAGAACTGTGATTTACAAAGATATTGAATGTTGGGTTTTAGGCATATTTATTTCAACAACAATCCCACCACCAGTGTAAACTTCCCTCCACCAGTGTTCCCATATTCCCTCCCCTCCACACCCCAACCCCAACCCATCCCTACTTGTCAACTTGACAGGCACATTACAAAGTTTCAGTAGTCGAAGTTAGATCTCATGTTTCCAATGTTGTTGAATTTGTTTTGGATATATGGCTATACCACTCGCTCATATCACCCATATAACTGAAGTCCTGATGCTTGTTCACCCATTACTTCCTGTTCTCTTTCCTCCACCGGACCCTCTTGATTTCTTTCCTTCTCTGTCCTTAACTCTCATGGTCATCTAGGCCTTCCCTTTTATTTATTTATATATTTATATATTTATTTATTTATTTATTTATTTGCTTTTTGGGTCACACCCGGCAATGCACAGGGGTTACTCCTGGCTCTACACTCAGGAGATACCCCTGGCAGTGCTCAGGGGACCATATGGGATGCTGGGAATCGAACCCGGGTTGGCAAATGCCCTACCCGCTGTGCTATCGCTCCAGCTCCATAGGCCTCTCCCTTTAATCACAATACATTTCCTCATCCAGTATTTTATATACCATAGATAAGTAAGATCATCTACTCAGCAACCTTTTGATGATTTGGTTAGCTCTGGAGTATGAATATGCTGGTCAGAGGACACACAACCTGACTCCTTCCAAGCTTTTGTGTTGTAGGATTAGAAGAATGTGTTGCACTTCTGAAAACTGCAGACCATGCCCAGGGGCAGCCCAAGACTGCATAAATGCAGCTTTGTGGCCCAGGACTGCTGGGAGATCCCTCAGTTCTCCTAAATTGTAACAGAGTTCTGAAAAACTACTTTTCACAGAGTTGTGAAAAACGACTCTCATGAGAAGGCTGACAGCTTGTGTTGATGACGTGAATCCACAGGGCCAGCATTTCAGCATTTCCTGTTTTTGATGAAGTGCAAGTACAGTTATTCATAGAGCAGGTAAATCACAAAGGCCTTTCTGTTCTCCAAACCACAGTGCTCCTGTCTTCATGGCTCTGGGTCTAGCATACTGCTGGGCACCTGGGGAGGCAAGAGACAGAGCCAGGTCTTGTCTCAGTGGGACTCACACATCCTCCTCATCAGTTCACATGCTTTATTTCACCTTTCAGGGATTAACTGTGGGGCTGGGTGATGGGGATTCAAACCTCAGCTCTGCCACTTTATGATGGTGCTGATGGGGAACGTCTCTAACCTCGTTTCCTTGTTTGTAAGAGAGCTTTGTATGGAAGTTCTTTAATACAGTGGATGCACCGCAACAGAGCACAGGGAACAATACAAGAAAAGGGATAGGAAAGAGAATGGAGCCGAGCTCAAGATCCAGATATTCAGTTGCTAAATGCCTTCCCCAAAGTGTTTAGTGCATAGAGACAGGCTGAGACCCTGGGATGAGCATCACAGAAAGTCTCAAAGCAGAGAGAGGAGACGAAGGGTTTTGACTTAGAAGATGGAAGAGTAAACTCTGCTGATGAAGACAAGACTTAAGTTAAGTCACGTCTCCCCTGAAGGCCCTAACAGCAGTAGCAGTAGCACACTTCCTGATGCTGATACATTTCTAAAAAGAATAACATGATGAAGGGTGTGGGGGACCATGCTGGTCATGAGCTGAGTCCACTACCGCCAAGGGCTGGTTCTGCGGCAGAGGGGTTGGTATAGGGCTCCACCTGCCATCCCACTCTTCCTATTTGCTGATCTGTGTGTTGATTCTTTTTTTTTTTTTTTTTTGCATCACACCCAGTGATGCACAAGGGTTACTCCTGGCTCTGCACTCAGGAATCACCCCTGGCGGTGCTTAGGGGACCATATGGGATGCTGGGAATCGAACCCGGGTCGTCCGCATGCAAGGCAAATGCCCTACCCACTGTGCTATCGCTCCAGCCCCCTGTGTGTTGATTTTTAAACCTATCTTTAGATAGTTACATTTTTATTTCTCCAGAGAAAATATATTTAATTATTCAAAACCAAAATATATTGAGGGTCTATTCAAAGTCTCCCTCTGTCTCTGAGCTACCCAGTCCCCAAAGTGAACAATGTTATCTTGTTACTGCTTGTTAGAAACAATTTCCAGAAATGATCTTGCTTATATTTCTCTTCTTATTGACTCAAAGAACAGCATGTACAACATTTTTTTTTTGTCTTTTCTTTTCCCATGTACTTTTCTTGGGAAAAATCCAATATTGGCATAGAAAGAATTTCCATGTCTTTTTTAGCCTGGGGGTCATACCCAGCAGTGCTCAGGGCCAACTCCTGGCCCTCTGTACTTGAGGGAGGCTCATGTCAGCAGTGCTCAGAGAAGCACATGGTGTTGGGGTTCGAATCAGTCCTCTTGTATGTAAAACATGCACAGCCTACTAAGCTATTTTATGTCTTAAAAAAATAGTAATTCCGGGGCTGGAGCAATAGTACAGTGGGTAGGGCGTTTGCCTTGCACGCGGCTGACCTGTGTTCAATCCCCAGCATCCCATGGTCCCCTGAGCACCGCCAGGAGTAATTCCTGAGTGTAGAGCCAGAAGTAACCTCAGTGCATAGCTGGGTGTGACCCAAAAAGAAAAAGAAATAGTAATTCCGGGTTCAATCTCTAGGACCACATACGATTTTCCAAACCTTGTCACGAGCAATTCCTGAGCAGAGCCAGGAGTAAGTCCTGGGCACAGCCAGGGTCGACTCAAAATCAAACAAAAAGTAATGCGTGACATCTATATCTTCTAATTCTTCCAATAACAAATGTGAGCTGTCAACACGAGTGTCTGGAAAGTTAAATGTTAGAGGCTGGAAAAATAGTATAACAGGGAAGGCGCTGGCTTGCTCGCAGCTGAGCCAGGCTGGGTCTTTGGCACCACACATGAGTAGCACCAGGAGTGATCGCTGAACACAAAGCCAAAAGTAAGCACCACTGCGTGTGGCCCCCCTCAAACAAAAAAATAATCAGTGCAAATAAAAGGGCAATTTTTTTTTTTTTGGTCCCATGGGTTCTGGAAAAGTAGGCATTGGAGGCACCATTAGTCCAGAGTCCCTTTGCTCTGAGGTTACTGGCTCTGCTTTCTCCATAGTGTTTGGCTCAGAAGAAGAACACAGGACCCAAAATTGATGCTCCTGCACTGCCTCGGACTTGTTCTGAATACACAGCCGGCACCTGGCTGCTCCAGGGGCTCCCTCGGTGTTCACCAACAGGGCCCCAACAGTAAGGTGAAACGGATCAGATGCAACAGACTTGAACATCGACAGACCCTTGGGAACACCACGGCTGGCAGTAAACTGAACATAATCTGTCAAATACAAAACTGCACTCTAATTTTTTTTTAAAGATTTTTCTCATCAGGGGAACCATTTTTTTTTTAAATTAGTGAATCACCGTGAGGTACAGTTACAGGCTTACAAACTTTCATGCTTGCATTTTAGTCATATACTAATCAAGTACCCATCCCTCCACCAGTGCCCATTTTCCACCACGAATACTCCCAGCATCCCTCCCACCACCCCCATCCCATCTCTTCCATCCCGCCCTGCCTCTGTGGCAGGGCATTCCCTTTTGCTCCCTCTCTCCTTTTGGGTGTTGTGGTTTGCAATAGAGGTATTGAGTGGCCATCATATTCAGTCTATAGTCTACTTTTGGCATGGATCTTTTAACCCAATGAATGGGTCCTCCCAACATCTTTTCCTTCGTGTTCCCTTCTCTGTCTGAGCTGCCTTTTCCTCCAATATGTGAGGCCGGTTTCCAAGCCGTGGAGCAGACCTCCTGGTCCTTATCTCTACTACTCTTGGGCGTTAGTTTCCCATTCTGTTACTTTATATTCCACAGATAAGTGCAATCTTTCCATGCCTGTCCCTCTCTTTCTGACTCATTTCACTTAACATGATACTTTCCATGTTGATCCACTTATAATGCAAATTTCATGACTTCATTTCTTCTAACAGCTGCACAGTATTCCATAGTATAGACGTACCAAAGTTTCTTTAACCAGTCATCTAGGGGAACCATTTTGAGTTCAAAACTAAAACTTAGCGTTTCCTGAAACTGTTAGCTTGGGGAAAAAAAGGAAAAAGGAAAAGCAGAATGATAAGTTCTGTGAGGTCTACACCAATTCTTGGATTTGGGAATGGCTGTTCTGAATGCTATGAGAGACTGAAAGTTCAGCTTCCCCGGATAAATGCAACACGGGTAAATGCAGCAGTGCTGGCCCACTTCACCCTCGGTGTCCAGAATAGCATCCGGAAGGTGGGAAAGCAGCCAGAAGGAAGCAAATGATGGATGAGGTGAGCGGGGTGAGAATTTTGAACTCTCCCCCTTCAGATATTCCTGGTAAGAGCAACAGGACAACTTCCTCTCACCTACCAGGTTTCTCCATTCTATCATTTCTGTTCGTAGCTTCCTCATTTCTGCTCTTATATCCTCTTGTGTTGTAGTGGCATGAGTTTCTTTGAGCTCCTTAAACATCCTTCACATTTTCTCTCTTAAGTTTATTATCAGAGAGGCTATAGAACTTGTTATTACTAGTTGAGTCTTCCAAGCTACCACCTTCACTCACTAAGCCTGGTGGCCGGGGTCCTCTTGTTTTGCCACAGGAGTGTTTGCAGTTTGAAGTTGCTTCTCCTATGTTTCTGTGTGGTTAAGTGACTGCAGTGAGGATGTCTTTGTCTGCTCATGGTGAATTACAGAGAGAAGAAATGTGTGGCCACCGCGCTTTGTGCACAGGGGGAATCCTGAACTGGGGGTCTAGATGGTGATCTGGACTAGCAAGCTGGGCTAGGCCCCGACGCCAGTGTTGTGCTGTGCCTTAGTTTCCTGGAAACACACTGGACCAGGACAACTTCCTCGACACAGGGGAAGTATTACACAACTCCCTGGACACTTGGGGCTTCAAGTAGGAAGACAAAAGACACCTGTGGAGAGCTGGGCTCCTCCCCTTCCTCCCTGCTGGAGGAGTGTTGGGGAGTGGTGGAGAATTCGGCTTCTCTGCAGAAGAGGCGAAGGTGCCATGCCAGGGTTCCAGGAGCAGAAACCTGCATGGTGGGGAGGCTGGGTCTGAGGTTGGCTTGTGGGAGCAGGTAGGAGGCTGAGCCCAGGCAGGGGGGAGGGGGAAGAGGGGAGAAAGGCCTCCCAACTGATCGGGGCCCAAGTATGGAAATTCTTATAATTTAAATCCATCGTCTCATCCCTTTTCACATAACGGGGGAGAATATTTATCGTTTTTCTTGTGGAACACAGGGTCAGAGATTTTCGCGTGCTGTTCAATTCTCACAATGTCAATGAAGGGGATCCTCTGCTGCCGTTACAGATGAGCAAACTGGCTGGGAGAGCTTAAGCGAGCAGTCCAAAGTCATACAATGTCAGGAACATAGCTACCACTGATTAAATACCTATTTCTGGATATCACTCCCAAGTCCATGACTGAGAGGGAAGACTGCAAAAGAAGATAACAAACTGGGGTACACTCTGGTTAACCCAACACTCTCAACGGTTCAGTTAAATCTAGTCCCGTCACAGAGTTGAGGCAGTGGGAGCTGAGAGGGGTTGGTGAGCTGACCGAGACCACGGGGAGTGGATCTCTTGCTTTTCCCACTGGTCTGCTGGGTCAGCTTCCCCGGGAGGTCTGCAAAGTTCAGAAACACAGCTAGGTCTCAAGAGCTATTCCCTGGAATGAATTAAAAGGGGCAAAAAGAGGCCTGCTGCCTTTGGCCTCTTCAAATCAGAGATCCTTTTTAGAAGCTGAGGGAATCTGTAGCTAGAATGCCAGGCCAACACGGTGTGTTGTGAGTCCCTTAAGGAAAGCAACCACAGGGACAACTGTCCTGGCCATGGGTAGAGTTCTAAGTTCACCCCAAGAAGCTGAACTGTCCTTGGAAGTAGGCAACTGCTATGGTTGTGTTTTGTTTTTTTGGTAGAGGGGAAAGGAACCACCCTAGCACGCCTTAGAGACTCAAAAGCCACTCTTGCACACTCAACTTGGTGGTGTTACTCAGACCCAGCACGAGAAGTGTTTAGAGGGCCAAGTATTACCAGCTCAGGGCCTTGTACATGCCAGGCAAATGCTCCATTCTTTTGCATTATCTCCTTGGCCCCAATAGGGAATTTCTAGAATCTCTGATCTGTTAAGGGAATAGAGACACCTTAGGACCAAGATCAACTGGAAAGAGTGCTGTGACCCCTTCCAGATTAACTGCCCCTAACTCAGAGGCCGGGAGTGGACATGGTTGCTCAGCTGGGTTTCTCCCGGGCCCAGGCATCAGGACAATATTCAGCCTAGATGCCTCCTCCATCTCTTCATAGATTTACCAGCACTTATTGATGACATGACGGATGTCACTGCTACTCCTACATGTGACCAAGCAATATCTGTCATGGCTAATCCAGATGATGACTAAGTCAAAGACAATACTCTCAAGGTGGTTCTAATGGCAGCTGAATGTTTCTGTTCTCATGACTGTGGGGGTTAGAGAGGGAAATCCACTGTTTTGACTTCTTTAGTATCTTTCTAACACCACTGGAATGTAATACTTAGCTCTTATCTCGCCTGAAACACAGTGGCATTTACAATAGCAGTACATGATACTGGAACATGGTGACAAGGCCACACACAGTCATCTTCTCCCACATTAATTTCCAAAAATGTAGGTGAAGGGCAGATTCGGGGGCTTACTTTTGCACCTTCATGTCCAGTACCCAGAGAATGACAGGCTTCCTGTCAATCCCACAGGGAGCACTTAAGAATGGTCTCCAGGATTTCTGAAGAACAAGGAATATCTTCTAATGCAACCCAACTTAAAAGTGTAAGTTTGCACCTGATCCTTGACTCTGAATTCCAGCTCCATTACTTAATTAACATAATCTTGGACCCCCCTCCCCGCAGCATCATTCTTTCAATTTATCTATAAACTAAAATGGAATCCCCAGATTTATTTTGAGAATGAGATTAAAGTGATTAAAATGTACTGTTTTCTTTGCTCTAACACTCTCCTTATCGCTTCCCCACCCGAGTCATGGCTACCTGTCCAGCTGGCAGGGGTCTATCAATGGCTGGAGGAAACTGGTAAACTAAAAGCTGCCTGGTAAACTAAAACTGGTAAACTAAAAAGTGGACCATTATAGACACAGAAGATACTGAGTAGGCCAGATCACAAGGAGGGTGGGGAGGGACGACAGACCATTAAGAAAAAAAATATATGACATTACAAAGACCCAGAGAGGGCAAGCTTAGTTCTTGACGGCACTTTGGTTACTTGTGGGCTCCACTGGGCCACTGTAATCATTCGTATTTTGGATAAGGAAGGCTTGAGCAGTTGTGTTTAGCACCCAATAGTCTACACCAGAGGAAGGAGAGGGTAATGAACATGATTGAAGCACGTCTCAGTGTTGGGTCTGGACATGTCATAGCTAGTATTTAAAGACATCTCCAACTCACTGCCACATGCTCAATAAACAGTAACTGATACTACTATCACAGGCAGCAGCTCACTGGAACCTGAATGACTTAGTTATGATTTATATTCCTTTTTATATTCCTCAAACTAGCCAGAGAACTCCATAATCAGTTTATATGGCAACTACAGATGGAAATGAAAGAGAACAAATTCTTCTATTTCTTTTTGTGCAAGATCTTGTATGTTAAATAAATGCCTCCTTGATTCGCAGAGGAAAAAATAATTATAGTATTCCATTGAATCTGAGAATAAACCTTTGTTTATTTTTTTAAAAGATAAACATGGCTGATCTGCACTAGTCATAACATTCTGGAGGAAATAAAATAATAGTCCACATTTCTAGTCTATAAATAAATAATACCCTGTTTTACTTATTCTGTTAGCCAACAATAAAGTCAGAAATGAGAAAAATGGTTAACGCTATCGAACACAGTATTTGATTATGAAGAAATGAAGACACAAATGGGGGGGAAAATGACTAACGTAATGGACTTAGTAAAGAATGACATTTAAGGGCTTACACATAAACTTTACATGTTTGACTTCAGCAACTGAAACACTTTCCAAGTCCTTATTGATGAGAACGGCAGCAAACCTAAGACCATCCAAACAGGCATTTAAGATTCTGCTGCATTGTCATGAATAAACAGAAGACAATTTTATCAGTGAAGCTCCAGAAAATCCCGGCTACTTTATTTCAAGCCAACATGCACCAACTTTATGTTCCGCCTTCAAATGTGGGCCCCTATTCTGGGTTTAAACTGTACCTTCATAAACAACAGCCTAAAAGTGCAATGGGTTACAATGCCCAGCCTGGGTTACATCTCCCTGTCTTCTAGTTACAACACAGAAACAACTTCTCTGGTGATTAAAATAGCAAACCCGGCCCAAGGGCACGCCCTCACATTATAAATACATTTCAGAATGATAAATTCTAGAAATAAAGACAAATAATGGTATGACGGGCATGAGAGTTTATTTTTAAAAACTGTACCACACTGATCATGATGACCAGCATACACATTATGATGGCTTTTTCTCTTGGGTATTAACATTGCAGTATTTTAATATACTGAAATGTCTCAATAGGACCAAGAACGTTAGAGAAATAAAGTTCTTAGGTGAAAATGAACACTAAAAAATCTGGTGTCTTACACCCAGAATTAATTTCAACCTCCTAAGAATCCGTGGCTTACAATGTTATGTAGATATGAAGAAAAAAAGAGTTCCCCTATAGCAGGCAGCATGAACTTACACTTCCTTGTACTTAAATCTTTAGTTCTTTAATAATTTAAGCTCTGTCCACCCTGGCTAAAGCACAATCATATAAGACACCTTGAAAAACTTCCATGCTACCATTGCCAAGTTTACTGATTTTGCTTTAAAACAAAATCAAACCACCATCAAAAAAAAAAAAAAAAGCTAATAACTGACTTTCAAATCCTTTGAAAAGCATGGTGCTTATTTGTCCAATAAAGAATCAAATACAATAATTATAATCTCCAAACTTCTGCAATAAAATGAGCTTTTACACATATATGGGTTTTGTAAATAGAACTATGTTTAGCATTTAGGGAACAATATGGTTACTTTTCCAAGGGTCCATAGTAAAAGACAAAGGACATGATTTAAATCTGGCTCTAAGTAAGGTACAAAATTTTGATCAAAACTGTGATAGTCTGAGGTCAAAAATTTGACTCAATGCAATCACTTTTTTTGAGTAAATGTGCTATTTGGTACCCTCTTCCTATCAATCCTGTTCGTTCATCAATGTGACTCACTGGTATTTTCGACTGGCCTCTTTATCTCCATGTTACCATTTCAATACCCAGGGATTTCTGAGGCAGTATAGATCTGACTTCATAAGAACAGTAGATACTTAAACCTCTCAGTGACAATTTTCAATCTGTAAACGCAAGAATCACATTATTCAGCTCAGCAACCATAAAAAAAAACATGAGATTTTGGCATTACAAACCAGAATCTCTTTGTGCTTTTTAAAATTAAGCTGTTTCTGAATCTTTTTGGTATGTATCAGCCATCTGTATTTTTCCCTTTTACCAGTAAAAGAATATATTTAAACTAATTTTAAGAATAAAAGTCCCAGGGGCTTATCAATACTTTTTTAAAAAATTATTTTTTTTTCTCTCCAACATGTGGAATAGTAGAAATTATTTCTGGTCCCTCCTTAGCTCAACCAACACTACTCATCACGTATAACACTGAATTTTACAGACATCCCTGAAAAGTTTTAATTAAGTAAACGAGTGAATCACAGTGGAGTCTCCATCAGTTAACAGTGTAGATCCATTTTAAAAAAAAAAAAAGAACGAAATCACACTGGAAATGAAAAGAAAATATTCAAGCTAAAACAAAACCTTCCTAAGAATTAAAACCAAGTGTGTCATCACCGATTCTGTGCTTGTGTCCCCTGCTGACCAGACTCCTTCTTCTCTGTGTTGTAAGACATGTTCTCAATCTCCACGCCAAGTTTCCAGGACACTTGAGTGAAGGGCTATGCTACTGTAACATCTACGGGAAAAGTGTGCACCATTTTCTTCCCTAACAGACTCCATACCCGAAGATGAGCATTGAGGATCCCTCCGCTATGCTCCCAGCAAGACTCAAGTCCAGGACTTGCAGTGCCAACTGATGACAGCTCATCCTGCCCCCACCCCATCCATCCCCAGTATGAGATGACCAGCAGTGTGTCGTTATATGCACGGCCTTTCTCTCTTTCAATCAGAAAATGTGTGGTTATTCTAAACAGGTGGGGGCGGGGGGGTGGGAATAAGGCTGGGTGGGGAAGAGTGGATAAAATGAAAAACCAAGAGTCTAAAGGCACAAAGTCGCATAGCTGCTCTAGTTGGAGTTTGTAAACAGAGAATAGGTTGAATTTCGGTAATCCCAATCTATGAGAGTAAAAAAGGCATCCACAGCAGGCTTTTATCCAGCCAGCTTCTTTGAGACCCTTCATGGGTTTTGAGGTCTACAAAGTATGCACTAAAATACCCATACTTCAAAAAAGCAATAAGGCAAATAGTATACTCATTATTCCAAAAGTTACAATGGTAGTGTAGGCATACATAGTATAATTTAGTTACAATGTGTGGTACTGTTTCTATTACATAACCATATTAACTGTTTCTTTCCTACATAATTATATATTCAGCAGAGTTTCAGTTGAACACAAAACCATCCTTGTACCACCACTGATAGTTGGCAATAGCTCTTTGATAGCAGTCTGTATTCTGCTGGAGAAATTATCCACGAACTGAAAAAAAAAAAAGTGCACAATCCAATGTTCAGTCATTAAACACTATCGTATTTGTGAAGAGCTTCTTCCAACTTCTGGGTCACTTTTTGGAAAAATATTATCTGTTGTTGTAAGAAATGCTGCATCTGTGATTTAAAGTCTCTGACTCGAATCTGATGGAAGTGGTGAATTTCAGCCAAAGTGGCAAAAGAAATAGTGTTACAGCGATCTTGAATGCCATCGGCCTTTTGGACCTCCATCTTCCCTTCTTCCACGTGTCGCCTACTCTCCTTTACTTTGGTAAGAGCTCCTGTAGTTTAAAAATAAAGAGAAAATTAAAAAATATATACACACGTATTTCAATAGCAGAGTTACACATCAAACAGAATTCAGGCATCTTAAGCATTTGCTGCAATTTTTTTTTTTCTTTCTGGGTCACACCTGGCGATGCACAGGGGTTACTTCTGGTTCATGCACTCAGGAATTACTCCTGGTGCTGCTGAGGGGACCACATGGGATGCTGGAAATTGAACCCCGGTCAGTCACGTGCAAGGCAAATGCCCTATCCGCTGTGCTCTAGCCCCTGCTGCAATTATTTTAAGGTCTTTTGGAACTTAAAGATTATTGTGCCTATTTAAAAGAAAGGAAAGAAGGAAAGGAGAGAGGGAGGGAGGGCATAGATAGAGAGGGTAGGGCATTTGCCTTGCATGTGGCCAAACCAGGTTCAATCCAAGGCACCACATATAGTTCCCTGATCCCCTCCAAGAGTGATCTCAGCACTGCTGAATATGACCCAAAACTGAAAAAGGGGGGTGTGAGAGAGAGATAATATGGCAAATTTTCCAGCTCCATTACTGACATTTCATTTGTCAAAATTAGCCCTTCCCACTAACAACTACTGAGAATAGATTTCATCTCTTCCAAACAGAGATACTACAAAACAGATAAATTGCAAGGAAATCTTCCTTAAGAGACAAGAAAACTGCAACTTTCATAGGCTTCTGAGAATGTGGTACCATTATACACACATATGACAAAAGTCACCAATATAAACAATAACCAACAGCGGCTCCACGCCTGTTCCCTCAGAGAGCCTCTCTACAGCATTATCACGAGACTCCAGAACTAGACGCAGACCTGTTAGCAGACCGATTAGCATCAACTCGGAGTGTATTTTGGAAATCCTGTCCCATCAACATAAACTGTCTACGATTATGCCGCCTTCACTGCAGCTGGCCAAGTTCTTATCTTGCTGGTGACAAAGATGCGAACGATGCAGGCACCCCTGAACTGTAGACATGTTGCAACAGAGGGCTCAACCAGGGGCACAAGGGCCTGCTGATTCAGTGTTCAGAGTCTTAGTTTTCTTATATATTTTTTCAGGGGTGGGGGGTGAGACACACCCAGCCATGCTCAGTGTTTAGTCCTGACCGCACTCAGTCACGGGGGATGAAGAGACCATATTTGATGCCGGAATCAAACCCAGGACAGCTAGTATGCAAAACAAGTGCTATAAGCCCTGGACTATCTCCCCAGACTCTTCTTTCGGGGTGGTCTGAGCACACCCAGTGAGTTGGGTCCACCTTCATGAACACCTGGGAAAGAAGCAGAGGTGCCAGAGCAGCTCCTCCAAAGCATCACGAGAGCAGCTGGAGCGATAGCACAGCAGGTAGGGGGTTTGCCTTGCACGTGGTCAACATGGTTTTGGTTCCCAGCATCTCATATGGTCCCCTGATCACTGCCAGGAGTAATTCTTGAGTGCAGAGCCAGGAGTAACACCTGTGCATCGCTGGGTGTGACCCAAAAAGAAAAAAAAAAAGCATTATGGGGGCAGGAGGAGGAGGTAGTCAATCTCGGCAAAAGGTGACAAGTTGAGGGCCCTTCCCCAGCAGCATGTCCACTTGCAGGAAGACACAGATGGCTAGTAAGAATGTGTAGGGGTGGGAAACAGGAACGCATGGGCTGCTGAGATGAGCAATGGCAGAGCTCAGATTGCCTGAGCACCAACGACTCATGAATCGAGATTCCCTAACTCTATCCAGCACGTGTTCTAAAGACAGGAGAGGGGCTGGAGAGATAAGCAGGGAAGGCACCTGCCTCGCAAAGACCCGTCCAGGTCTGATCCTTGGTACCACATATGGTCCCCTGAGGAGTGCCAGGAGTGACCTAAGCCCCCACCCCCTCGCCCCTGCACACATACTCTGAGCACACATGTCCGAAGACAAGACCCCATAGAGAAAGGGAGGGAAGGAGGGGGCAGGCAGAGATAAGGGGAGAGAGACATAGAGGACACGGGCCCTGGCAGCCTGGGCAAGAGACTTTGCAAACGGCCGCTGTAGTTCATGATGAACGACATAAGGAAAAGTCTTCTAAATTGCTCTGGCAGAACAGAATAAACCTGGTATTAAATAAAACCCTTAGCAGGCTAGACAATACAGCCTTGCACGTGGGCAAGCTGGGTGTGATCCCGGCATGCCATATGCATACGGTCCCCTGAGCCTGCCAGGAGAGTGAACCCTGAGCACAGAGCCAGGAGAATAGACGGGTGTGGCCCACATCACAATC
The DNA here is from genome assembly GCF_027595985.1 of Sorex araneus. Lineage (NCBI taxonomy): Eukaryota > Metazoa > Chordata > Mammalia > Eulipotyphla > Soricidae > Sorex > Sorex araneus. The sequence continues at coordinate 135,763,050 of NC_073302.1, read as the reverse complement.
CCCCTCAAAACAAAACACTCTAAAACCAAAACACAACTGGAAAGCATATGAGAAAAAAAGTAGAAATAAAAGCTGAAAACCTGAAAACACACAATTATGAAATAAATGTTTAAAATTGGAGAGGACGAGTGAGAGGGAGAGAGAGGAAGGGAAGGAGGAGAGGTTGGGGAACCGGAAGAGGTACTTGGGCTCCTTTTCATCGATTCTGAGCTGTGAGCCCAGAGCCTCTCGCCCAGCACACACCACTTAGGAAGAGCCCGCGGTATCCTAACCTACTCAAACTCTGGTACGTGTCGACAGCTGCTGCCTACAGTGGCGATATGCTGTCTCTGTCACTGCAGTTAATATAACATCTGGCTTCTCGCGACAGAGAAGAGGGGCCAGTGTGGAAGGAGCTCCAAGTGTGGGTGGCCAGAGCTACAGGAATGCCAACTGAGTTGCATGCAGCCTGTTGCTCTCCAAAGGCAGTAACTATAATCCCAGAAGCCACCTGCTATTAGACGAACTGACGCACACCCAAAGAGTCTGAAAAAACCAGCAGCTAAAAAGGGTAAGTCTGGTGTTCTGACAACTCAGCATACCAGCATGCATGCTCAGAACTCCTGGGAGCAGTCACAAGTATTAAGTAATCTCTCTGTAGCCTAAAGAACTTTTGGCAGTTAATACTTTTTAAGCATTTTGTGTGTGCATAACAAAAGGAGGCAAAGGAGAAGTCAGTTTTCATCCAAGCATGAGTCCCTTTAGTAAGTAACAAAAACATTTTCAACCCCTGCCTCCCCCACGCCCCCAGAAGGCTGGGCTTTGGGGCACGGATATCAATTCATTCAACAAACACTCATGGAAAGCCTCCATGTGCAGACACAGAGCATGCTGTTAGAAGAGGGAGATTTAAACACTTAAGACGCTCAAGGCCTCACCCTCCGTCAGCTCTCAAGGCAGCCACACCTTGGAGCACATGAGGAAGGCGGACAGCCGGACAGCTCTGCCACGAAGTGAAATGGGGCCAGAAACGACAGAATGCCGAGTGGGAGCTGAGCAGGGCCTTCCCCAAGATAACATGGAAACTGTGTCCTCATGGAAAATGCTCAGAGGGCCCGTGGCCTGCCAGCCATTTGTGCTAAGGGTTTGGGAAGGATGTGGGCAGGGTCTGGGCGGGAAGGGGCATTGCACACGGCGGCGAGTGGGCCCACCCTGAGGAGGAATGCCACACGCAGGCGCTCCTTCCCCACAGGCGCGCTGACCCTGCTGCAGGTCTCCTGTCTCCATCAAAGCCTACACCACACCTGGCTCGGACAAGGAAACCCGGAACAAGTGCCTCGGCATCCGGAGCCCCAGGGGCATCAGGCAACCCTGGAAGAGGCAGAGGTGGGATCTGAAAACAATCAGCTCCAAACAAGCTGCTGGGAAGACACTCAGAAGGGGAACTGGAGTCAAAGTGTGCCAGGGTCAGCAGGACGGGAAGGAAGGCTTACCTCTCCTGCCCTTGGCCCTGCAACTGTCTCCACAGTTCCATGCACCGCCCCACCCAGGCCCCTCCCACGCCCACCCTTCTCACCTTCTTTCTAAGGTGAAGATCTTGTGGGTATGTAAGAAGACATTAGGCATTAATCAAAGCACACATTTAAAAGGAGGAGGAGTGCCACAGTGTGCCTGCCTGCCAGATGGTGACAGAAATTTAGAATTACCACCATTATATTCACACACATATTTTTTTTAAAAAGATTATTCCTTTGAAAAAAAAAATTACCACCAAAAATATTAACACACAATCCCAAGGAATTCACAAGGCTCTGGCTGTGTTTGCTTCGGTGCAATTGGGACATGCCAGCAATATATATATATATTGATGTTGCAAGTAGGAAGAACAGAACAAGGCCCTATGGAGCAAAGGCACCCAAAGGTGAATTCCATTTACAGCTTAATCCATCTTAATGCAACTCAAATGAGTTGCATTTGAGTTGCATAGGAGTACAAAGGAAGAAATACAAGATGTGTATCTTGTATCAAATAAACAAAGCTCCTATTTGAGGGACTCAAGTCATTTTAGCAGCCATGGGGCTTATTCCTGAAATAAGTGCTTTATGAAACATAGTATGAAGACACTAAACAATACAGGAACATCTATGATAGAACAGTGGGTGCCACAGGGCATGACTCCACAAAACTTACAGCACATTAAAAAAACAAAATAGCTACCTGTTCTAAAGGAAATGTAGCTTTTCTCCAATATTCATCTTTAGGAGAAAGGTAAATGAGAAGATGATGGCAAAATAATTACAGAAAACTGTACCAGAACCCCTGACTCTACAACCATCTCCTCCTTTAAGAGGAGAGCAGCTGGCTACTCAAGATCACGGTGACAATCCTAAATTACCCTTGGCCCCACCCCCCAAAAGGTATCTCTTGTAAAACACTTTTCAAAACTTAAAAAAAAAAAAAATGCTTTCCCTGAGAAATCAACCATATTGTTTTCCATGTGCCTTTTAGCATTTCCTGCTTAGTTTTTCCCATATGTATGTTTAGTACAAGTCTGGGTTCTATGTGGAAGCTGGTTATGGGCTGACTGACTGGGAAACAGGAAGCATGGCGGTCTTTCTACAGCCCAAGTCGTACCTCTGAGCAAACGGCCATGGAGTTTCAACACTTAGAGACTGACAAGCACCACCTTCCTGGGGTTCCAGGGAGCTTAGTCTTTACCCACAGAGCTTGTAATTGCTTGTGTTCTCTTGAGAAGAGAATGGGAAGCATCATTTTCGCAATAGAAATACATGACATGGGGCTGGAGCGATAGCACCACGGGTAGGGCGTTTGCCTTGCACGCAGCCGACCCGGGTTCGATTCCCAGCATCCCATATGGTCCCCTGAGGACCGCCAGGGGAAATTCCTGAGTGCAGAGCCAAGAGTGACCCCTGTGTATCGCCAGGTGTGACCCAAAAAGAAAAAAAAAAAAAAAGAAATACATGACAAATGGGGCCGGAAAGATTATACAGCGGGGAGGGCGCTTGCCTTGCAAGTGGCTGACTCGGGTTCAATTCCAGCATCCCATATGGTCCCCCAAGGCAGCTAGGAGTCATTCCTGAGTGCAGAGCCAGCAGTAACCCCTAAGCACCACTGGAGATGGCCCAAAATGGAAAATTTAAAAAAAAAAAAAAAGGAAGAGGAAAAAAAATTCATTATAGGGGCTAGAACGATGGTACAGCAGGTAGGGCGTTTGCCTTGCACTGGCCGACCAGGGTTTGATTCTCAGCATCCCATAGTCCCCTGAGCACTGCCAGGAGTCATTCCTGAGTGCAAAGCCAGAAGTAACCCTTGTGCATTGCTGGGTGTGACCCAAAAAGCAAAAAAAAATAAAAATTATAAACATTGCTTTCATATAATTGGGGTAGTATAAGAACTGGAATCTAGGATTTGTTACAAATGGCTCGGCTCTTAGTTGCTATGACAACTTTCAACTGGGAATTATCTATACTTGTTTCTAGACTTAACATTCTGCTTATATTAAAAAATTTAAATAACACAAGAAAGGCGAAGAAGGCTACATTTTTCTCAGGTGCGGAAGCGGGAGGTGGCAGATGATAATACACTGAGGTCAAGTCAGGTCACTCTGGGCTTGCTACCTTCAGGAAAATTTTCAAAATTAAAGTAATCTGTGGCTGCTTAAGATGCGGCTGCTGAGGTACCCGGAACCAGCTGCAGAGCTGTGACAAAGCATTACAACAACTCTCAGGCATTCTCTCAGCCGGGCTGCTCTCAAACCCAAGAGAACTGTAAATAAAAGAGAGCAACGCTGTCCAGATCTGAAGAACAAAGGAACCACACATTTTTATGATGGAAATAATACAAAACCAAGCTGAGAGCTTCCAAATCTCTACTTTTTAAGAGGTTAAGTTAGGAGAAATCTGCTCCCCGCCAGCCGCCTCCCCTCCAGAGTGTCACACGGTCACAGAGATTTCAAAACAAAATCAAAGAGAGCCAGGGGAAGTATACAATACAGTCTAAGGTGAACTGTGAACACAGAATAATCAAAAGCCACCCCACCTCATATGTAATAATTTTTTAATTAAAAAAGTTACAAATGGGGCTGATCTGATAGAGAAACATCGTAGAAGGGGAATGGAAGCATTTCGCTCCTTGTCTCTTAGGCAGCTGTATCTGAAATACTCTATGAACACACTAAACTTTTATTAGGAAAACGTTGTAGGCAAGTATCGTATTATGATATTAAATATGAAGGAAGCTTATGAAAGAGAATAGTGTCAATATACTATACAGTAAAAATAAATAAATAAATAAACCCTTTATAAGTGGTGGGCAAATATTTTCACCCAGTCTGTGGGGTACTTTTCTATTCTTCTCATTTCTCTTGCAGTGCAGAAGCTTCTTCGTTTGGTGTAGCCCCATTTGTTGACCTTTGCTTCTGTTTGCTCAGTCAATGTCATCGAGTCACTGAAGATACCCTCTAAGCTTCAAAGTCACGAAATGTTCTATTTCTGTTTTCTGTGATACAGTCTATGGATTCTGATCTGATACTGAGGTCTACTTCGTGGTCATCTTTCTTAACACACAAAATAATTCATTTGAAAAGATATGTGTACTCCACCTCCACTATTCATCTGTGGCATCACTCCAATCCTCAGGATGTTGGAACAACACAAAAATCCAAATCAAACAGATGCCTGGAAAAAGAAGTTGGTGTAGGGCGGGAGAGACAGATCAGCAGGCAGGGCACCTGCCCCCCACACAGCTGGCCTGGGTTTAGTCTTCTGCACCCCACAGTCTCCTGAGCCCTGTCGGCATCCCTGAGTGCAGAGCCAGGAGTATGCCCTGAGCACTGCTGGGTGTGGCCCCCAAATAAACAAATAAACAAAGCAGCAGCATCTGTGGTATATATGCACAATGGAAATCTATGCAACTAACCATAAGAAAAGATGTTGCAACTTGTTGCAACTTGGATGGGACTGAAGGGCATCTCGGTCAGTGAAATAAGTCAAGAGAGGAAAGGACAAATAGTAATCATTTATCTCATCTGTTGTATGTGAAAAAACAAAAACTTAGAAACAGACAGTATCAAGTATAGAGAAGCCCTCAGCCTTGAATTGTAACACTGAGATTACCAAGGAAGGATGGGGGAGGGGGAGGGTTGAGGAGGGGTCAGGGAGGCCAGAGTGTAGATGTAGAAAAAGAAGTAACATATGACATAAGGACACAGGGCAAATGAGACAGTACAGTGGTTAAGGCACTACTTTGTACACATCCAGCCTGGGTCCAAACCTCAGCATCAGATACGGTCCCCGGAGTCCCTCCATGAGTGATTCCTGAGTGCAGAGCCAGGGGTAAGCCCAACACTGCCATGTGTGGCCCCAAACCAAAGGGAAAAAAAAAAAAAACACAAGTGAAGGGTTTTGGACACTTTGGTGTGGTGATGTATGCTAACAGTGTGAGGCAAAACACAAATGTTAACACTGTTTAATTGTGCTATCTAGTACATAATAAAAAATTAAAATTAAAAAGTTACTGATTATAATAAAGTTAATGACCAAGAACTAATAAAAATATGTCAACGCTCCTGTAGACATGAGTAAATAAGTAAAAAATAGATTTAAAAACAATGAAAAACTAATCAAGTACTCCTAGTTCAGAAGAAAATATGACCCAACAGGAGGGAACACATGAAATAGTGCAGGCCTCCGAGTTACACAATTGACAGAAATTCTTACAAATGCACTTGACGTACAGGAAAAGGGATTATTCAAAATGAAGCAATATATTTCCACCACACCTCAGGAGCTGTGCCGCGGCCATCCTCCACGCCACCCGACTGCGTCGAGCACATTTCACTTGTTTCTTTCTCGGGGAAAGAGGGAGAAAAGCAGCTGACACACGTGACTTACGGGGCTGAGAATGAACTTGTCAACTGAGTATTCAATCTGCTTATTAAATTAGTGTAGTGAGTTATCAGAATTTCCCTACAGGACACAAAATCCTAAGCACCCAGGACATAATGCAAAGCAGGGAGAATCACCCACAGGCTTCCTTCTCCTCCCCTCAAGCCGCCAGGGGAGGGCTAACAAGGCGGGGGTGGGGGGTGGGGGGGGGTGCTGAGGCCAGATGAGAAGGGCAGGAGGGCTGCTTCACGGGGCTTTCCAACAGCTGAGAGGGCCCTAGCCGAGTTTCTGCACTCGCCTCTCCCGCAGCGACCAGAGACCAGGTTACTTGCCTGACTCCCGTGGCTAATTCAGCAGTGGGCCACCAATCACCGCCACTCCTACCTGTGCCTGCTGCCCGTCTGCTATTTTCCACTTAACATTCCAGCCAGGCCACGGCAGCCCTCGGTGGAAAAGGGCCCTTCCCTTTCCAAGGGGGCAAGTGATAAAGGAGAGCTAAACCTGTCCCGTGACCTTGCCAGAGGGCTTCTCCCAACAGAATCTCTGACATCCTGCACACGCTAAATAGCCCCCGGGGCCCCTGCGGATCCTGACAGCAATCGCTCACCTACTGCGAGGCAGAAACCGGCTCCCTGGCCCGCCCATGTCAGCCCCAAGCCCAGCACCATCGGTGTGGAGAACCTCTATCTCCCTTTCTCATCTCTTACCTACCTAAGCTGCCACACTGGGGCCGGCAAGGGCAAAGCATGTTCTCATCCGCCGACCTGGCCACAGGTGCCCACTCAGGACTGTTGGACGCGCCACTAAGAACACAGACTGCCTGGAACCAACACGGCCCCTTCTAGCAGCTGGAAAGGGCTCCACCTCAAACTGGTTTTCTAGCCTAACTGGGACAGACAGGAGGCCTCAGGAAGACAGGGCTAAGAGGCACGTGGACGCCATCTGGGCTTTTCTTCTCTGACATGGCAGCTGCAGGCTGAACTGGGCACACTGGAAATGCAGCCACACCCCACTCAGCATCTCCACGTCCCTCGGCCTGGCTCCATCACCCTTCGGCCTCCCAGAGACAAGCGACGTTCCGGGCAAGGGGGAGCAATCGTCCCATCCTCCCATCCTCGGCACCACCAGCAGCATTTTCGGCAGGAAGCGCCGTCTCCGGAGGCAGCGGGAGAAGCCCCTTTGCGTCTGCCCCCCATCCGCCCCTCTCCTGGCCAATGGCTCCCCGCTCCAACCCAGTCCGCAGAGTCCAGCTTCTGCACCTGAACTTTGCCTTCCTTTCCTCGACCAAATCACTTATTCTCAGTATGTTCTGTCCCTCCTAAGACCAATTATACAAAAGGCCCAGTCACTAAGCAACAAGGATCCAAAGACTACATTTTCTCCCTTTAAAAAAAAAAAAAAAGCAAGCACTTTATTTCATTTTGATTTTGAAATTCGGAATGTTCCCAAACCACTAACTAGATTTTCTGTCTTCCCAGGGCCTTGCCCCAGAGACGGGCTGTAGGGCAGAGCCGAGGCTGCCCAGGCTGGACGAGGCCTGTCTCTCTTACCTCGCACATGGAAAATGTTCAAAGAAAATGCTAATTTGGTCAAGGCGGCCTATTTCGCTCTGAACCCTCTCTCCTGGCTGGTGCCCACACTGTCCCGGTCCCTGGTGACCCTCCGCAGATTTCCCCCTCCCCCCTCTCCACCTTCTCCCCTCCCTCCTGGCCTCACCCACCCTCGCTGAACAGTCTTTCCTTCTCTGCTCTCAGAGTTACTTTTTCCTATTGTTGTTGTTGTTATTAATATTATTATCATATTGTTTTAATAAAATGTCTCAAAACTCTCTAGAAAAGAGGTCCATAACCATTCCTCCAGGTGAAAGCGTCACCTGAGAGCACCAGCTTGGGGCCAGCAGCTCCGGGCATTCTCCTTCACCCTGGCAGAGAAGCAACCACCACCTCCACCTTTCGAGGGGCTGAGGGAAGCTGAGGAGGGAGCGGGAGAGACTGGAGGATGCTGGCTGGCCCCCTCAGGCAGCTGGCAACCAGGACCATCACATTCTCGGCCCCAGGACACAATGTGGCCACAGCATCAAGCCCCTCCGAGCCCACGTCACCCCAGGCACAAGCAGCCCACTGGCCACCTGCAGGTCCTCAAAGGTCACTCCTGCACCCACTCCAACAGGGTGAGCTTTAGGGTTAGGCCTTGCCTGTGAGCTCTGGGAGGGCGCACTCAGAAACACTGAGCTCAGGCCTCTCAAGGTGATGGCAATAAACGCCCTGCTGTTAACAACGCCCAGGACGGGTTGGAGTAATAGTACAGCAGGAAGGGCCTGTGCCTTGCACACGGACAACCTGGGGTTCATTCCCAGCATCCTATACGGTCCCCCAGAACACGGGCTGGAGTAATTCCTGAGTGCAGAGCCAGGAGTAACCCCTGAGCATTGCTGGGTATGACCTAAAAAGCCCAAAAGAAAAAAGAAAAAGAAAAAAAAATACCTACGATGCAAAAATAAAATTTAAATTACTTTTAATCCCATAGATATAATGAATAATGAAAGAGAACTTCTGAGTCATTTTTAAAAAGGAGAGACGAGGACCAGGGCAACAGCAGTAAATATCAGAAATAAATAGCAGAAATAATCTGATTTCTCGATCATAAAAATTTTATCATTTAAGGCCTCAGTGCCTTGCTTGGCCCCCGAGGATAAAACAAGAAGTATTCTATTCTAGGCGAAAATCTCGTTATATCCTATTTAAGTAATTCTTGTATCGATTCATTCAACACACAAATATGTAAGGGCAGAATGAATGACACCAAGTATGAATGAAAGCATTCACTTAACTGTATCACATCTTAAATCATTTGGTTACTTTTACTCACTATGCACATACATCATACAGCTCACCTAGTTCCAAAAATGAGGAGGAAAACTCACATGATTATACCTCTTGTGGTTTATTTGGTAAAACAAACTGCCCATTGATAGGAAACATATTTATATGTAGTGTTTATATATACACACAATCTATATGTAAGGATATTTTAGGACACATTACTCATGAGATGAAATTCCCTGGGTGGTATATTTATGATAATTCTGTAATAAGTATTTTTTATTTAGAAGAACCTGAGCAAAGCTGTAAAAATGCTCAATTGCCTATGGCTCAACAAATATAAAAGGCTTAAAAATTTGCAAAAAGGAAAAGCAAGGCAATTATTATTTCTTTCCTTAAAGATGCTATACCTGAGTCAGAGCGACAGCTCAGGTGAGAGAGGAAATGTCTAGCAGGTACAAGGCCTTGAGCTCATGCCCCGGCACCATCTGTCCCCCCCCAGCACCAAGGGGACAGACCCCAGCCCCCCAAACACTGACAGGTATAGCCCCTATTTTTTTAAAAAAAGTAGTAATCAGGAATATATAGTGAAACTTTTTTATTTTACATAATCAGTTAAAATTAATGTGTTATATCATGGTCCCCAATTCCAAACCTCCTAATCCTTTGGTCATCTACGTAGCACTGACCTATACAAAGGTGCACGATCTAGACAGCGCAGCTGCAGCCATGTCTGCACGCTGTCAGCACCTCAGCTGGAGACCTCTGACACACATCAACCAGAAAGACTGAACTTTGGAAACTTCCTCTGCTGCTGTTGTTGTTCTGCATCCCGGGAACATAAAGGAAGGTCTAAGCTAAAAAAAAAATATATATATATATATATATATATATATATATATATACCAATACGGACAGAAGAGATAATAAGTGGGTAGGGCACTGGCCTTGCACACAACACACCAGGGTTCGATCACCAGCATCCCATAAGGCTCTCCCAGTCCTGTCAGGAGTGATCCCTGAGCACAGAGCTAGGAGTAACCCTTGAGCACCACTGGGTGTGACCCCCAAACCAAAACAATAAAATACACCTAATAGAAGCTGCTAAGATAGACAAGCGCCTCTGGACAGGACAAGAAGAAAGGCGATACCAGCTCTTCAGAAGAGTTACGCTAATCCACCCCTAGCCAGGGCTGTCCACTACCCCGAGTGCTACAGGGAACGCTCGAGTTTGAATATTTTCAGAGAATGTAATAATTGCATTCAAGTGTTTCTTTTGCTTGTTTTTTCCCCAAATAGCATCATGTTCGGAAGTGAAATCGTGCCACCAGGAGGGTTGTGCAGTCTGCCCACAACTCAACAGGTCTCCTCACTGTCACCCACCAGGGCCCACAGACTTGGTGCTCTCAGCTTTGGAGCAAGCCCTGACTCGTCTCTTTCGGGCTTCAGAGTATCCTTGACCAGGGCCTGCCCCTCCCCCAACGCTCTGCCTGCCTGGTGCCCAGAGGCTGTGAATTCTTTACTCTGGCCACCTATGAACTTCCTTGAACTAGATTCAACAACAGTCGGGGCTGGGAGGCAGCTCACATGGGCCAGGCACATACCATGCATGCATGCAGGAGGCCTGGGTTCCATCCCTAGCACCTCCTAGTCCCCTGAACACCAGGTTGGAGGTACCCCTGAGCACCTCTGAGTGTGCCCTCCAACCAAAAACAAATACCAAAAAAAGACAAAACATCTTGAAATAGATCACTCTATCATATGTATAAACTATTCATAAAACGTTAAAGAATTTATCTTGCTGACATCTAGTCATAATTTTAAAAGTCTCACTGTGGGAAAACAGGTGGCTTTGCCAAAAACTCACAAATGTCAACTCCATTTTTTTTCCTTTTTTGGGACACACCCAGCGATGCTTGGGATCAAACCTGGGTCAGCTGCATGCAAGGCAAATGCCCTACCTGCTGTACTATCGCTCAAGCCCCACAACTCTGTTGTCTACCCACGAATCTCACTCCTCCAATCCAAGAGCCCATTTCTCTCCAAGGCACCAGGACACTCTCCATCAACCAGGCTTAAACCGCAAAGGCAACTCCAGGTTCCTCCTGACCAAATCCTGCAAGTGTCTCAACTCGCCCTAGGCTTTCCCCAAGCCCTTCAAGTGTGCCTGCCCTGTTGGCCTCCTCACACCCGCAGCCAACGGCAGGAGCTGCTGTGGAGTCGCCAGAGGAGGGTGCCACCAAGAGCTGGCAGGACAACTCCTTCAGCATGGGTCCTGCCACAAACCTGGAGTCATGGGAGTATTTACTCCATAAGCTCCTAGGAAGATAAGACAGGACAGTAGGTGGATGGGGCACCCTCCTACCCCCAAGGACTGCCAGGAGTGATGCCTGAGTGCACGGAGGAAGCCCTGAGCACCACCGGGTGTAGCCCAAAACCACACCAAGGGCAGGGGGTGGAGGGGAAGCTCCCATGAGGACTGAATGGATGGGTGGGTATCATTAATCTTAAACTGGGGCACAATGCCTGGCACACAACAAGTGCCTCCCCCAAACCACTCAGGATACTAGCTGGGTTTTTCCCATGATTCAGATGTCACTCCGGTTACATACTGTCAGAGGCTGCTGCCTGCCTGTGGACCGACACCTCAGTTTTCCCACAAACACACCACTCATCAGAGCACAACGCAGACAGGAGTCATGGTGAGAGGAACTCAGGGTCGGAGACACGGACGGCAGTTAAGGAACCTGCCGGGCACAAAGACAGTCCCAGTTTGATTCAGGGTACCACCCAGCGTGACCCAATGCTCAAACCTCAAAAGCAAAACAAACGAAACAATCCAAACGAACGCAAATCCTGACTCTCCTTAATAGCTGGGTGATCCTGGAAACCACTTCATGTGCTGTTTGCACAGGCACCCTACAGGGAACACGGGCCTTTGAGGATGTTCAAGGCTTGCGCGGGCAGCCTCAGGTTCTCAAGTTGCCCTGTAAAGTGCGGCCGGAAGCTTACCTAGATAGAGGGTTTTGCGCTTCTAGTTAAGGTGAGAGTTTATTGAATGAGAACGGGTCCTAGATCCAAGGTGACCAATGTCCTTCCCTTGAGAGGGGAGGGGCCCATACTCGTTGATGCTGGGATTGGAACCAGAGTGGTGGCCACAGCTGCGTGCTAGGCAACTGCCTTAACCTTTGTACCGTCTCTCCAGCCTGTGACTAGAGTTCTTATGAGATGCCAAAAAGCAACAAACAAACAAAACACACCACATAAGAGACTGCTAGTTGAATGTGTAGGACAAGGACCGCCGGTGAGGGAGCGAGCACCGGGCATGGGGAAGCACTGCCAGACCCTCCGTTTGCAGGTGCCAGGGAAGGCAGCATGGCGGCTCACAGCCTCATCACGGACGAAGAGCCTTGGCACGGGGAGAATATTTCTGTTGTTCAGAGACACCCCGAGCCTCACACTGCCCCAGCAGCCCCGTGAAATAGGTGCTCAGAAATAGGGACTCCGGAACAACGGCCAGTCCCCGTGAGACATGAGGACACCAGGGCTGAGTCAGACGCAGGGAAGCTGGCAGGAATCCAACGCCACAAAGCTGGCCAGTCCGGGCGGCACATACCACAAGGGAATGAAATCAGACATAAGGTCCACAATTGCCCAGAGTACTGGACGGTGACAACCAGTGGTCACTGAGCCGCTGCTCCAGCCCCTGTCTTGCTGGGCCTTGGCTGCAAAAACCAGCCAACATTTCCCATGATGTCACCTGGGGAGGGGCCAGAACACGCTGGTCTCGGGCACCACTTCCTGGCTCAGAGTTCCTGAAAGTTCTCAGCATTTCTAAAAGGGTTTTAGGCTTGATGGGTGCCTCTGGGTGGGGCCTGGTTCCCAGAAAGACCCAGCCGCAGTGAGGCCCTGCCTCCCCAAGTCTGGTGGGGTGGGGGGAGGAAAGAGACTGGGAATAGCTTTAAGAACTGATAGTGCTGGGGCTTAAAGCAATAGTAGAGTGGGGAGAGTGTTCGCCTTGCATGCAGCTGGCCCAGGTTCGATCCCCAGCATCCCATGTGGTTCCCCAAACACCAACAGAAGTAACTCCTGAGTGCAGAGCCAGGAGTAAGCCCTGAGCACATTTTGGTGTGGCCCCATGCAAGGAGGTGCCACAGAATCTCAGGGAGGGGGTTGCAAGCCCTCCCTGGCTAGTGGACAGTCACACCCAGAGAGTGGCACATCCCAATTTCACGGGAAAGGGACACCTGCTTGGGGACAGTGTACCTTCAGCATCTCCTCATCAGCTGCTCACCTGTGGCCTTTTCCAGATTCCCTCCTGAACCGAATCTCAGGGGAACCCCAGTTCGGCGGCCCTTCTGGCAAACTCGCCACACCCGGCTGAGCTCAGCAGACTCTCCCCTTGGTGGCTGGTGGGGCTGGCAGAAGTGGGTTTCTGGGGGTCATTTTCTATTCCCTCTGCTTGTCACCATATCATATCACCAAACAGCCTCGTCTGGGGCTTCTTCCTGCCATGCGCCATCCCCCAGAGTCTCTGTTTTGCCTGAATCCCTGCCAGAGCTCACCTGCTCCCCATCCTGAACCATGCTTCACACTTGCCACAGGACCTGTCCACCGGAAGTGCAGGCCTGGCCACGTCAATACCCTGCCTGATCCTCTGTGACCAGCCAGCACCACCTCCCCGGCAACTGTCAACCTAGACAGCACATCAGAATCTACATCCTCCACCCTGGACACTCTGATTTAATAGATCCCTGTAGGGCCTGATCTATAGCTGTGGTCATTCCGTGGCTGATACAGAGGCACCAGGGACTCAGGCCCTCAATTTCTGTGCACATGGATGGCTCTGCCTGCCATGCCCCTTCCCCACCCTGCTTGCTGGGCAAACCTGCAGCTGCTTTTCCAGCCTCTTAGTCCAAGGCTGGGAGGAATCAAGCGGAACTCCCCTAGGCATCCCCCCAGGGTTCACAGCCCACTACTACCCCTTGGCACCCTTTCGCCCATGGCCCATGCCCTGGACTCTGTGTTATGCTCAAGAATGAGAGCAAGTCACCGTCCATCTCCTGTGCCCCAAGCTCTGGCTGTGGAGCATATTACATGCACACCAAACCTGCCTCAGGGCCCGGAGCGATATCACAGCAGGTTGGGCGTCTGCCTTGCACACAGCTGACCTGGGTTCAATCCCCGGCATCCTATATGGTCCTCCAAGCACCGCCAGGAGTAATTCCTGAGCGCAGAGCCAGGAGTAACCCCTGGGCATCGCTGGAAGTGAACCAAAAAGCAAAAAACAACAACAGCAACAACAAAACTCAAACCTGCCCCAGTGTTTCTAAAAGCAAGAATGATTTCATATGTGTGCTTCAAAAGTTAAAAAAAAAGGGGGGGGGTGGGGAAGGGCCAGTTCTCTGGGGCCAAAGTAATAACAGTATAACAAGGAGAGCATTTATCTTGCATGCTGCCAACCCAGGTCTGATCCCCAGCAGTACATAACCTCCCCCCGTCCCCGAGTCCCACCAGGAGTGATCCCCACACACAGAGCCAGGAGGAAGCCCAGAGAAACACTAGGTGTGGCCCCAAAACAAAACAAACAAAATAGTCACCACTCTCAAGTGGAGAACTAAGGCCTCAGTCATGGGTCTCTGAGCACAGGGCCAGGAGCCATCTCTGAGCACCCGAGTGTGCCCCCTCTGCCTGCCCTAAAGAAAAAGTTAGCCGAGAAGTGCTTATTGCATGCCTACTTCATGAAACCAGCGCAGTCATCCACCAGACGAACAGCACAACGTAAGCCCCACGCCCCTCACTAACCAAGCTGCAGCGGGGCGCTGGAACACTGGGCGATGGTGAAGCCAGCTTAGCGGGCTGCGAGAGAGACATTCCCGGGAAGGGAACTGGAGCTGCAGCTTCACCGTCTGAGGGTGCAGAAGGTGGGTGAGAGGACTGGACACAGCAACCCTCCCATCTGAGAGGATCCGACGCAAGGCCTTCCTCTGTTGTCAGAAACGCCGTTCTTGCTGCTCAGCCAGAAACCAGGGAGTCACTCCCAGCAGCTCACCTGATCCCTCAGGAAATCTTGTTGCTTCCACCTCTAAAATACATGCACGGGGCTGGGGAGCCAGCTCAAGGGGCTGTGCGCATGTTTTGCATGCTGGAAGCCCAAGTTCAATTCCTACAACTGTCTGGTCTCCTGAGCACTGCCAGAGAAAGCCTGGGGCGCTGTAAGTGAGACCTGGAAGCACAGAGCTGAGAGCAGACCCCAAGCACCAGCAGGTACAGCCTCAGAACAAAACAAAATAAACCAGATCCAGAGGGCTGGAGACAAAACTTCAAGGGCTGCTGTGCGTGCTTTGCACACGAGAACACGGGGTTCAGGCCCCAGCTCAGCACGGTCCAACAAACACAAGCAGAACAATTACTGAGCACAAACTCAGGATCAGGCCCCGACTACCATCCGGTGCGGCCCGAAAGCCATGTGATAATAACAAAGGAAACATATCCGCACAGGATCCCTGCTCCTGGCCTCCATGAGCCTTCTCTTGGTTGAGGCCACCCTCGTTTCATTTGGATTCAGCAGCTCCCAAATGGTTCCACATGCCTCCCTCTGATGCTTACCTGCCTCCCCTTCCGTTCCCAACACAGCACCCTGGAGTTGGCTGACACATCCAGCTGGACATCATTCCTTGGCTCAGAAGCCCCTGAAATCTCCAAGTCTTGGCAAGGACAGCCGAAGCCCTGGAAACAGCTCTGATCAGGCTGCCCAGTCAGTCCGCAGGCTGCAACACACATCTAGCCCAGGGCCTTTGTCCTCAGTGTATCCTCTGCCTCCAACGCTTTCCCCTGCAGGGGTCAGGAAGACTGTCCAGCACAGCACATGCCTAGCCTGGGTGAGGCCCTGGGTCTGACACTCCTCAATGTCACTCTAGCCCCGAGCACTAGTGCGTGTGGCTTTGGTGGCCCCTGAATGCCACACCACTGGGCCATGCACTGAACCTTCAGACCACATTCCTTGGCAACGTCCCAAGCCTCCAGGAACACTGGATGTGCTGCGTGCAATTACAAAGAAACCCCCACGCCCAATCCCCCAAAACCTACCTGTGTCTGGCTTACTCCCTTACAGCCTCTGGAGCTCTGCTTACAGCTCACCATCTCAAGAAGGCCGCTCTGGCTACCCCTTTTCAGAGTTCATTCTTACTCCCTAGGCCTTCTCACCTGTTCTTCTTTTCTTCCTTCCCCGACTGCTACACCACAACACACTTTCATTCACGTAAGGTGATTCTATTTCCAAGGGTCTCAGCCCGATAGAATGCGACCTCCACCAGGGCAGTGCTCTGCGAGCACTCACACTTATGAAATGGCATCTGGACTCACGCTTGATTGCCAATGGGCATGTAAACACTGCCTGAATGACATCGCTTTTACTTTTCAGACGGCCCTATGAACACACCTCATCATTTTGGCTCTCCTCACACACCACTCTCGCCCTACTTGCTAAGTATTAACACAAACATCAGGACGAGTGAAACCACAGAGAAAGATGGAAAAGTTCTAAGAAAAGGCAGAGGCCCATCACAACACTGTAACTCGCTGATATCCTGATTGAATCAAGCAAAACACACAAGAGCAACAGAAAATTGCCTCTTTTTTTAAGAGAAGATGATAATTTATGGGAAAAGTGAAACAAACATTGTTAGTGGGGAAAACCAACACAATTGCTGTCTTTGAAAGCACCCTTCGAGCCACACAGAGGCTGCTGGAGCTGGCAGGCACCTCAGTTCCTGCACTCTGAGGACAGCAGGAGGCCGGGAACTGCTCCTGTGTCCTCCGGCACGGTACCTGCATCCCTATTGGCTTCCACAGCCACCAAGCCCCATGCCACAAGACCCAAGAACACTGTAGAGACACACCTGAAACTGGGCCTACAAGTCTACCAGACACGTGAGCACTTTTCAGTACAGGAAGACCGGGGTTTTAAAAACTGGCTTATCAAGTGGTGATCACAAACCTCCCAGGAACTGAAGCTCCAGAATGTTAGGGATGTGTGCAAGGGTAAAAGTAGGCAGAGGAGGGGCTGGAGCGATAGCACAGTGGGTGGGGCATTTGCCTTGTATGCGGCTGACCCAGGTTCGCTTCCCAGCATCCCATATGGTCCCCTGAGCACCGCCAAGGGTAATTCCTGAGTGCAAAGCCAGGAGTAACCCTTGTGCATTGCCAGGTGTGACCCAAAAAGGAAAAAAAAAAAAAGTAGGCAGAGGAGCTGGTAGGAGGCATTTCCTGACAATCCTTCCCCATGAACACCACCGCGAAGGAGTCCTGTGGTCACTGCTTCCCCGCACAGGTGGGGCAGCAACCCCCAAACCCTAAATTTATCTAATATCTCTTATACTTTTGCCAGAAATTCTGGTGTGGTGACAGCATTCAATCCAGCCAGCAAATTCTGGTGGAAGCAGGTGATGACTGCAATTGTCTCTAACAGGTGAGTGTCCCCATTTCAACGATTCCTTCCTACTTTTGACAACGAAGCGCTTGGAAGCCACTAAGAGCTGCAACACCCGGCCCTCGTGAGACTCATGAGAATCCTGAGGTAGAAGGTGATTGACTTGGTCAAAGCTCCCCTGACATCCTCACCCCAGTCCAGATCCTGCACTGGTCAGAGAGGGTATTACATGGAGAGGGAGTGGAGGACCTCAGAGCTCCGTGTCCCCTCACCCCTCCTTTGGCGAGGAGGCAACTCAGCGCCCCTCACCCGCACACTGGTGCGCACGAGCTCTCAGCGGCCTGGCTCGGTCACTGCTCCATCAACTCACCCAGGATCAGAGTTCTGCGGGGCCCTCCCAGGGAAGGGGGCCGGGTCTTTGTTCTGGGGAAGGTGGATGACAAAGGGTCCAGGGTCAAGATCTCGAAACAAAGCCAAGCATGACTGTACTTTTACTGGTGATCATAATTTAGACAGTGAAGCTTCACGAACAGAGGGCAAAATCTACCTTGCTATAAAACTGATTTAAAGATGCTCTGAGACCATGCAAAAAAACAGATTCCAATTCAGCCCAGAGAAAAGAAACCGAGTTCACAGGGAGTGAGAGGTTTATAAGGGAAGGAACCCCAGCTTCTCCTCACAGCGCTGCTTGGCCGTTTGGGTCCCACCATCGTGTTGAGTGGCACTGAAAGAACCAGAGAGGTGTGACACCCTTTAATGAGGCGGAAAACCCAGTCAAGTCCATCACATCTACAGGACAAAGGTCACTGCCTCCTTCCATCCCCACTGGCATAAGCCTAATCTGCAGGGCTCCTGGTGGGGCTCAGAGGAACACTGAAGAGCTCAAAAAAGAAGTGTAAGACACCCTCCACCCGCTCCCCCCTGCCTGGGTGATGTGAGCGGAACCACCCCCCTCCACCGCCCATTCAGCTTCATGATAGAGACTATCAGTACCAGCCAACCGACATTGCAACCAAGAAACTAGCACCTCCTTCCAACGGAAATACTGTTTTCACAAGGAAAGGCTGACTGGACAAAGCTAGAACTGGTGTCTTACAAACATACCAGGGCTGACCACTGGGGTGGGGAGGGAAAAAGGGCTAAACTTAGAGCTAAAACTAAAACATGAGTGACTTCAATTTTAGGCCCAGAGATTTTGAAACACAGATGAGTTCGCAAGGGGCCCACTTTTCTGACTCTTTCTCCTCAGTCTGCCTGGGGTCCCCCTCTCAGGGCTATTTTCAGCCCCAGGAGAACGAAGAGCAGAGAGGGAAGTGCTGAGCTGAGGCCCCATCTTACCTTAAGCGCCCTGCAGAGACACTGGCTATCTTTAATTAATGTCTCAGGGACAGAGGCCTGACCCTCCCCAAGGTGATGGAAGCACAGAGGTGAAACCAGAACCCGCCAGACAGATCAGCCGGAGGCTGGTATACCGTTCCTTAGGGCCAGGGGTGGTTTTTTGCTGAAGGGAAGGCTCCATCTGGACCCCTTTCAGAGAGCAATGAAGTAGACCCTGCATAATTTAAGAGTACAGAAAACAGCTCCTGCCTGCTGATCTGGTTCTGACCCCGACTTCACACATTCAGAATCCCTGATACCAGTGACCTTTTGCTATTTGTGAGTCACACCTGGTACTGTTCAGGAATTGTCCCCAGTTCTATGCTCAGGGATCACTCCTCGTAGGCTTCAGGGGACCTTACAGAGTGCCAGAGACCAATCCCTCAGGCTCCATGACCCCCCCTTTTTTTTTAATAAAATAAAATGAAGCTATTGCCCTTTAAGGACCTCCCTCCTTCATAAACAAAGATGAAACCATTACTTCTCATCACCTACCACTCACAAGACTCCCCTAGAGGTAAAGCCTAAAACTTTGGAACCAAAAGGATTTATTACCACCCAGATTTAGCTTTATGGGAGAGATTAATTCTATCGGGAAATAAACCTAACTATGCTAAACAACTGTTAGTACAGTATACTCGAAGTACAGCCCTAAACTCCTGACGTCGGTACGATAAAGTCAGACCTTAAGGGCCAAGGGAGAAAATAAAGAATGAAATGCTACCATTTTAAGGAAAGAAAACAATCAAGACTCCCTCTGTGAAAAAACATTGCTTACTGCCTCATCAGGGTTGCTGAGTATCACGAGTTGTTGATGAACAAAGAAACTAAGGGACTTCCACCAAGACAAAGCAAAACATGAGTAAAATTCAAATGGATTCTGCACTGCAGATTACAGCAAACTGCCTTCTTCGGACACTCGACTCCATTAACCTAAATAAGTCTGTTTATCTCAGATGTCATTCATTGATGAAAAAATATGAAACCCACAACTCTCTGTTACTTAAGGAACCATATGGCTCTCTTCACTTCTGTACCGAATCCTTCCACAGAAACCACCAGTTTTAAGCAATGGGTTCCACACTACCCGCAGTCAGGGAAATGCCAGTCTACCGTGTTGAAGAGTGTATGGGTTTTCCACTCTGTTCTGCAGCAGGACCCACACTGGCCTCAGATGTCCATGCTGAGACCAGTTGTATCTTCTCAATGGATATGATGGCAGCTGCAGAACAGATGGATGTCCTCACTCTCACAGAAATGTTACTCAATGTTTAGATGCCTGGGGACATCTCCAAAGTGAGGTACCATCTCCCTTCACAGCCAATGAGAAAGAAGGGAAGCTAAGAGATGACCAAGTGAAAACTATGTGAAGGGAAGCTAAGAGATGTCCAAGTGAAAACTATGTGAAAATCCATCGCTGGCAGATGGTCGCCCCGCAGTCAACTGGCCAGCACAGTGCCACCCAAGGCCACCTTCAGTGGTGAAAGTAATTTCTCTATCTCCACTGTCCAATATAGTGCCACGAGCTAGAAAGCAGTTGAAGAAAAGATAGTGTGACCAAGGAAGAGAATTTTTCATCTCATTTAACTGAAATTTAAATAGCCACGTGATGAGCCAGAGCAGTGTGGTCAGTGCATGTTCCGCATGCAGGAGCCCCGGGTCCGATCCCCACCACTGCCACCAGTCACACCAGTTACTCCAGAAGCAGCCCCCAAGTACCACCAATGTGATCCCCAAACCAAATAAAACCAACCAAACAAAAAGACACATGTGGCTCACAGATTGTACACTCCACAGCACAGGTCACAGAGGTTCTCAAACTTTCCATGCCTGAGCACTCGGACTGGCACACGGAGCAGCAGAGGAAAAAAAACCTAGAATGCTTTTAGGTAGCCAACTGAACACGGCTCAGGGGCCTGATGCTTCTGCAATTAAAAGGCATTTCCTAACCACATTCTACCTGGTTAGAACACATAAAATGCAGAAGCCTCAACATTGCTTTCCTTTCACTGTAAACAACAACAAGTAGTGAAATAATTAAAGTTTTAAATTTCTCCATAATTCAAGAATCTTTTGATCTGAACCAAACACAGCTAAAAACTTTTAACCAATTTATTTGGGGGGAGAGGTGTTCTCTTCTTAGTAACAATAAGTCCTTTGATCTGATTTCACTCTTAAGACTGTCATAGGAAAAGCCACCTGTAAACAAAGTCCCCAAGTGCTCTTACAAAACACTCATTCCAAGAGCAACTGTGTGGAAACAGGGGTGGGGGCGTAGGAGGGTGTGGTCAGTGTTAAACTGAATACATCAGAAAAACTTTAGTTTGACTTATGATACTCATCCCATCCATATTCCTTGAAGTTTCCAATATAGCATGCTTGACACACAGGTTCTAAGTGAATACTTTCAGCCTTATGCATTACACACTTTACCTTTAGGTCGCCGTGCAAGAGACTGGCAAGATAATACAGGATGCAGGGCACCTGCCTTGCACACTGCAGACCTGGGTTCAATTTCTGGCACCCATATGGCTCCTCAAGCCTGCTGGGAATGATCCCTGAGCACAGAGACAGGAGGAAGCACTGAACATAGCTGGATGTGATCCAAAATCCAAAACCAAAACAATAAATGGCAACGCATTCTAGAGACATGTCATCTAGGGATAGAAGGCTGCAGCAAAAACAAACTACACTGAATTATTAGCAATGCTCTTTCTAAAGTGTCTAACCATTATGATTAGTGCCCTTGAATCTCTTCAGAAAACATAAACTGGTAGTGTTTATGGGGGGGTTGGGTGTGGGGAAAGTGCTGGAGATTGAATCCAGGTCTTCATATCACAAAATAGAAACACTTTGAATGAAGGATGTCTCATAAACTCCAAGTTACAGGGGAAATGTAACTAGGATGGAAAACACATGACTAAACTAGAGAGCTTAACAGGTTATGGTTATAAACTCAAAAGCGACTTCAGATCAAACACCATTTACCTCTCCTGACAAACAACTTCCAGGGCAAGGCTGCAAGTGTGGTCTGAAAGGCAGTAAAGCTGGTGCATGAGTTATTTCCCCCACCCCAGCAGACAATCACCTTTTTTTTGGGGGGGGTGCTTTTTGGGTCACACCCAGCAATGCACAGGGGTTACTCCTGGCTTTGCACTCAGGAATTATTCCTGGCGGTGCTTCGGGGACCAAATGGGATGTTGGGAATCGAACCTGGGTGGGCCGCGTGCAAGGCAACTGCCCTACCCGCTGTACTATCGCTCCAGCCCCCAGACAGTGACCTTCTAAGCAGCTGCAGATGACAGCCTTACTCTTCACCAACGTTTGAATAAACTTAGAAATATGCAAAGAGAGAGAGGAGGGGGGGGGATAGCCAGCACAAATCCAAATTGAAATGACAACAGAAATAAATATAAGCTCTAAAACTCAGAAAGTCTGTTTGACCAACACCAAAGGATCAAGGACCCACCAACAATTTTGAGGAGAGGGGGGCAGGGGTCGGGGAGCGAGGTCATAGGGAATGTCTGTGCAGCCATTATATGCCCCCAGAGATAAGGTGGTTTAATAAAACTAACTCAATCTTTTACAAAATGTCCATTATTATGGAAGTCGCCATTCTGGACTAAAATTGGAACCAGAGATCATTTCAGGGTACTGCATTTTCACAGAAGTGAGCACAAGTTCCAGGTGTCTGCAGGAACCTCCCCACCTCCTCCCCGCCACCCTTGGTGAGTCAGAGACTAGTGACACACTTGGAGGGGAAGGAGAGAAGACAGGGAGAAAAGTGAGACTGCTGTCTCCGAGTGTCTGCTGCATGCTGATGAGGAATAGATTTCTAGCACTCGGGTACAGGGAACAGGAAGAACTGGGAGGCCGATACCAACTCAAAACAAGGAGGAAAATGCCGAAGATCAGAGTTGCTCCTACCTGGACCGGGCCAGCTGGACAAGGCAGCAAGCGCCTCAAGACTGAGGCCCAGAACCGATGGCCCTTTGGGTGTCCTCGCCAGGAGGAAGTTACCGTCCAGTGACCCCCGCTCCTCCTAGGCTCTCCTGCACTGGACAGCAGTCAGCCTCCCAGACCCCAGCTCTTCCCTTTCCCTCTCTCCAGGAAATCCCATCAGAATGCAAACCAGAGCAGTAACAAGGCATTACGAACACCCGCAACCCAGCTCACATGTGTCCTTTAATTAAGTTAATCGACCGAATTTCGTGCTCAGGCACCACCGATAGTGACTCATACAATACTGAGATTGGGTCACTACCTTGCAGTGGCACCTGGGACACCACTCTCAGACACACTACTCAAGGGCTGTGACTCTGTGTCTTCCCTAAAGCTAAACAGCTCCCTGCCTACCCACCCCATTCGGGGGCCCCACCTGACGGGTGCAGAGCAGACCAAGCACCCTGGGGCTCTAACGCTGGCCTGCCCCAGCCCTCCGCCCGGCCTCGAACAGCCTTCTCCACTTTACCGGGTGCACAGGCTGCAAACTTCCAAGAGTCACTTCAATTCCTGATGTGAGCCTGAGCCTTTCCCTCCCTTTGACAAACGTTCCTAGGGGGGAAGTTCTCGAATGCAGGTGTCTCAAAGAAGCAAACCCAACCTTTCCAGTCGGAGCAGGATGCTGCGGTGGGAGGTGATGGGTGAGGGCACCATAATGAGTGTGCAAATGCATCACACTCTTCTATGTCCACCAAAAGACACAAGACCACAGCACCCCGGCCTACCACCCCACAAGTCAAAAACTGTAAAGTGAGAGCACCGTCCACAAATAGAGATGGGGGTGGGCTGCAAATGCCCTTCGCGGGGAGCATATCTGCCCCCAGTGTGCAGGCTCGGAACCGCCGAGGGGCCCCACCAGGGCTACCTGCACGGAGCCCCAACCCTAACCCTGGCGGGGTGGTCCTCAGAAACGGAGGCCAACCAAGGGCCAAACGAATCCCTCCCGGGGCGGGGCTCCAGAGGCCGGCGTTACCTTTCTGCACGTGGATGATGTCGGGGAAGTTGGCCAGGTGGCCCTGATAGAGCGCTAACAGGTCCATGACGGGGTCCAGGTCCTGCCTGGGCTGGTCGGCGAAGAGCTCGCCGATGGCGTCGTAGGCATCTCCGGTGAAGGCGATGGCCTGGTTCAGGCCGGCCGAGAAGGCCTGCTGGTCCAGCTCGAAGGCCTGGCTGAGGCCGCGGAAGGACTGGCCCACCTTCTGGTACTCCTTCTTGAAGCCCGTCACCTGCTTGCGCGCGAACTCGTTGGCCGTGTGGTTGAGCTGCAGCGCGCTGTCGTCCATCTTCTTGGTGAAGCTCTTGAAGCCGTCGATCTTGCTCTCCACCTCCTGCAGGTCGAGGGCGGCGGCGGGCGGCGTGCTGAGCGTCAGGAAGAAGTTGGCGCCCACCATCTCGTCCTTCTCGGCCTTCCGCTTGCCCTGCTTCCAGGCCTTCTCGTCGGTGCTGCTGGGGCACGTGAGGAAGTGCTGGAAGACGTCGCACTGCGCCAGCACCGGGTGGCTGGCCATGTGGTTCATCCACCAGATGAGGCCCTTGCGGCGCTTGGAGATGAAGTCCTCCTCGAAGCGGCCCGTGGCCTGCTTCTCGGGCAGGTGGGGCACCGAGATGACGGGGAACTTCTCGGCCAGGCGCGCGTACAGCCAGTCGAAGTGCTTGTAGCGCCGGTGCACGGGCACCTGCGTGTGCGTGGGCACCAGCTTGTAGGAGATGTAGCTCTTCATGCCCTTGAACTTGGTCTGCTTGGTGGGGTCGTCGATGGTGCACTGGAAGGGGTAAGGGTTCTCCTGCCACTCGGGCCCGTAGGGGCCCAGCACCACGCACAGCTTGTCGCCGTCCTTCACGAAGCCCGACGCCTCGCCCAGCACGAAGGCCTCGCCGCCCGACTTGACGAAGGTGGAGAAGCGGTTGAGGTTGCGGCTCACCGTGGCCGAGCTCTTGGCGCCCCCGGACGGGGGGTGCTGGTGGTGGAGGTGGTGCGGTGGCGGCGCGGCGCTGCCCCGCGAGCCCAGCGACAGGTCGGAGCGCGTGGACAGGCGGTAGCGGCTCGCCGCGCCGCCCCCCGACGACGAGCCGTCGAGGTCCGGGTAGGCGCCGCTGCCCAGCGCGCCGGGCTCGTCGGCCACGGTGGAGCTGTCGTCCCACTCGTCGTCCCAGTCGTCGTCGCTGCCCTGGCTGGCCTGGTAGCCGCCGTAGAGCTGCTGCGGCGACGGCTGCAGGGCGGCCCCGCCGTACGGGAAGCCCGCGCCGGGCGGCGGCTGGAAGGTGCTCGGCGGCGGCGCCTGCTGCGGCTGCAGCAGCTGCGGCTGCTGCGGCTGGAAGGCGTCGGGCGGCGGCTTGAAGGAGGCGGGCGGCGCGGCGGGCACGGGCTCGAACCCCCCGGGCGGCACGTTGGCGTAGCGGGCCGGGCCGGCGGGGGCCCCGTCGCCCGCCGGGCCGGGCTCGGGAGCGCGGATCACCTGCACGTACGAGGCCGGGAAGAGGCCCCGGTCGCCGCGGCTATTGATGCCCTCGAGCCAGCCCTCGATGTCCTGCTCGCTGCACAGGCTCAGCAGCTCGTGCTCCCGCAGCGAGATCTCCCCCGGGTTCTCCGACCTGAAGTCGTACAGCGCCCGGGCGCGCAGCGCCATGGTGCCGGCGTCCCCCCACCCCCCAGCACCCACCCCCGACTCCCGGAGCAGCCGCGAGCCCCCGGCTGGCCCGAGGGCCCCGCGGGGGGTGCCCGCGCCCCGGCGCACACAGGGGAGCGCCCACGGCAGCTCGCGCCCTTCCTCCGGCCCACCCCTCCCCTGGCCGCCACTGGCGCCCTCCGCGCCGCTCCGCTCGCAGCGCCGACTGCCGCCGCCGCCGCCGCCGCCGCCGCCGCCGGCCGGGGGCGTGGCCCGCGGCCTCCCACGTCCCCAGCTGCGCTAATCCACGGCCGAGAGCCGCGCGCCAGGCGAGAGCAGACGATGGCCGAGCCGCGGCGCCCGCCCACCGGACTCCGCGGGGCTACTGCCCCCTCGTGGCCAGCGCGGGGCAAGGGAGGCGGCGGGGTGGGGAGAGCGGCCACTCAGCTCCGTGGCCAGGTTGGCTGGGGATGGTTCTGGCTCTTGAGGCTTAAACCCATAGAAAGTCAGTGAATGTTTGCTTCTTCGTTTTTGGTTTTTTTTTTTTTTCTAATGTTGAAGAGTCGTGATTTCCAAAGTTATTCATAGTTGAGTTTTAGGCGTGTAAGATGTTCCAGATCCCATCCTACCGCCAGTGTCCCCAAGTTCCCTCCCACGCCCCGGGCATCCCGCCAGCCTGCCACCTACCTGGACAGGCGCGCTTTAAAATTTGGTTGCTGTAGTTTAGAGCTTATATTTTCAGGGTTGATGATATAGCTGTTCCTCTCCTCTACACACCCCAGGACGGCCCAGAGGCCCTTGGCCCATGCCCCACGCCCACACCCACTTCAATTTCCCTTAAATTTGCATTTCTGCTGAACGTTTCCACTCAGAGCACTCGGTGAATGCCCCCACAAGGCCCAATCGTCTAATAAAGGAATTTCCAATAAATTGTGCTGATAGCAGAAGAAAGCCAGGACGCTTGTACCAGGTAGAGATTGCTATGTTGTTTCAGAAGGTCCGTTTTCTCTTCTACCCTCTAGGGCTTTTTGGCAAAAAGAAAAGAATGACCGAAGCAAGGAAGGTGCTCTGTTTTACCAATTAGGAGGTGAAGGGCGGTGTCGGAGAGTTTGCAATAAAAATAAGTGTGCACACCGCAAGAGATACAGTGACCAGAATACAAAGACTATCCACAGAATGGGAAAGGATATTTACACAGTACCCATCAGATAAGGGGTTGATATCAATGGTATATAAAGCACTAGTTGAACTCTACAAGAAGAAAACATCCAACCCCATCAAAAAATGGGGCGAAGAAATGAACAGAAACTTTACCAAGGAAGAAATACGAATGGCCAAAAGGCACATGAAAAAGTGCTCTGCATCACTAATCATCAGAGAGATGCAGATCAAAACAACCATGAGATACCACCTCACACCACAGAGATTAGCACACATCCAAAAGAACAAAAGCAACCGCTGTTGGAGAGGATGTGGGGAGAAAGGGACCCTTCTTCACTGCTGGTGGGAATGCCGACTGGTTCAGCCCTTCTGGAAAACAATTTGGACGATTCTCAAAAAATTAGATATTGAATTCCCATTTGACCCAGCAATACCACTGCTGGGAATATATCCCAGAGAGGCAAAAAAGTACAATCGAAACAACATCTGCACATGTATTTTCATCGCAGCACTGTTTACAATAGCCAGAATCTGGAAAAAACCCGAATGCCCCAAAACGGATGACTGGTTGAGGAAACTTTGGTCCATCTATACAATGGAATACTATGCAGCTGTTAGAAAAAAGGAAGTCAAGAATTTTGTAGTTAAGTGGATGGGCATGAAAAGTTTCATGCTGAGTGAAATGAGTCAGAAAGAGAGAGACAGACATAGAAAGACTGCACTCATCTATGGTATATAGAATATCAGAGTGGGAGACTAATACCCAAGAACTGTAGAAATAAGTACCAGGAGGTTGACCCCATGGCTTCGAGGCTGGCCTCACGTTCCGGGGAAAGGGCAACTCAGAGAAGCGATCACCAACTACATTGTAGTCGAAGGCCATGTGGGGAAAGGGAGTTGCGGGCTGAATGAGGGCTAGAGACTGAGCACAGCGGCCACTGAACACCTTTATTTCAAACCACAACAGCTAATTAGAGAGAGAGAACAGAAGGGAATGCCCTGCCACAGTGGCAGGGTGGGTTGGGGGGGAGATGGGATTGGGGAGGGTGGGAGGGACGCTGGGTTTACGGGTGGTGGAGAATGGGCACTGGTGAAGGAATGGGTTCCCGAACCTTGTATGAGGGAAGTATAAGCACAAAAGTGTATAAATCTGTAACTGTACCCTCACGGTGATTCTCTAATTAAAAATAAATAAATTATTAAAAAAAATAAATAAAAAAAAATAAAAATAAGTGTGCACAGAGCTGTTTGCCCGTCCCTTCTGGGAAGAGGTAAGCAGAGGTAAGACTCAGAGCTCTGACTTCATGTGCGATATGGCCTTGAGCGAGTCACTAACTGTACCTTCCTTCCAGGGCTGTTGTGAAGACAACAAAATAACGTGCCCTATTTTATAGATGATGAAAATGAGTAACAAGTTACTCTGTGGCTGTGAGTGTAATATGCCCAGTTTAATTATTTTCTGCCTAAAACAGAAAAAAAAGAATTCTGTCCTACAGGAAGCAAGTTAGGATCCTCAAACCCCAGACCTGAGTATGAGCACTAGTTGGATCCCAGGAGTCTGAGGTCAGTAACCGTCCCTCCCCATTCATCTGTCTCATTACATTTATGTCATTTTTGAGATAAATAGATTAAAAATCACTTCCTGCAATATTCATCAACTCTACTCTCCCCCAATTGCCCTGTCTCACTTCTTTTCCTTCCCTGTCTAATTTGCCCAAAGCCTTTTCTTCTCACAATCCCCTCTTATTAAGTCTAGCCTAATTATTCCTTTGAAGACACCTCTAATTGGGATTCAGCATTCACTTGTCATTACTTTCACCCTGTCCTCTGACCCTTTTCAAGCAAAGCCGGGAAACAGGCCAGAAGAGTATACAATTATTTTTAAGGGCTGTGGTATTCTAAGCATCCTGCACAAAAGTGCCAACCCAGTGTACCAGGATTTCTCCCACAGTGTTTATGCCTGATTCAAGACCCTAATTCAATTCAGTAAGCAAAATGCGAAATGCAACGTCTTTAGCTGCAAATTCTAGGATAATGCAATTCTCCCAGGAAGCAGACAGGTCACTGAATTTCAATGTAAACAAGATAGGTGGTCAGGAAAGAAATGAAATTCACTGTTATAAAATAACTAATAAAATGTATTTCTTTAAGATAAATACATTCATGTTAAATGAATTTAAGATACATTGAGTTTCAGTTTTATTATTCATCTGGTAGTTTCTTTGTAGTAGTTGAGTTTACGTTTACAATACTTAAAGGGGAAGAATAAAAATATCTTTAAGGTGTGAAAGTTGCAGGGAGTAATAACATTTACAGACAAGCTGAATTGCTTTTCACAAAAGGGGTGGAGGGATTACAGTGGGCTGGGGAGAGAGTTGCAAGCCTGCTGGTGTACGCCTCCAAGGGCTTCCAACTTCATGAAGGACAAGATCAGGCTTCCCACATAGCACCCAAGGGGCAAGATAAACTCTAAACATCAAGAGTCTTAGATATCTAGAAAGATGTGGCTGTGCAGTAAAGCACTTGCCTTGTATGCATGAAACCTGGTTTTGATCTCCTGCATCACCAACACATCAAAAAGAAAAGAAAAGGGGGGAAAAAAGTGTCCAAGTATTAGAAACTCTAAACTTTCACTCAGGGAAATAGAGAGAGCCATGCGTATTTTAAAAGATTTCTCTAGGAAAGAAGTGGATTATTTATCATTTCATTTACACAGTCATCATTGTAATGATGATTCTATTCCAGGACGCAAGCATCAGAGACAAGTCATGGGGCACAGTCCAGTCCCAGACCACTGCAGTTGACGTGTCTTCCCTAAAGAGGCAATTGCTTGCCTCGCCGTTGCCTCTTTTTCCATCCCTCTCTTCAACGAGCAAGAAGCCACAAGGCTTTCCTTGCTATTTTTGGAACAAACCAAGTATTGTGCCTCAGATATTTTTCTAACATAAATGTTACTTTCTTTTTTTAGAGAGAACTATTTTCAGCAAAATTGAGCAAAGAACAATTTCCCAGATAGTCCCTCACCTGACATTATGACCTTCCTCATTAGCAACAGACGCTGCCATCTGGCCAACTGATGGGCTCACACTGACACTTCGTCATCGCTCAGAACCCATCGGTTACACTGGCATTTACTCCTGGTATTATACACTCTATGGGTTTGGACAAATACAGTGACCGATACCCATCATTGACTGCCCTCAGTACTCGGCCTATTTGCTTTCATTCCCCCACCCTAAACACTGGTAATCATGGATCTTCATAGTTTTTGCCTTTTTCATAATGCCACAACTTGGATTCATTTGGTGTGTCACTTTTTTAGATTGGTATTTTCCTCTTACTAATACGCATTTTCATTTGCTACATATTAAATAGCGTTGAGTTTTTTTTTCCCAGTGACTGATGTTCCCTTCTCTGTACATACTGCAATTTAGTTAGCCACCCACCAAACTGAAAAACATCTTGGAAAAACATCCAACATTTTGGAAATTATGACGAAGAGATAGCATAACATCTCTGTCAAGAGTTTGTGTAGATATGCTTTCAACAAATTTAGGTAAAAGTAAACTTATTGCTTGCTAGCTTCTTTGGTAAGAATTTAATTTTATTAAAATACAAACACCAAACTAATCCAGTGTGACTTTACAGTTTACATTCCCGACAGCACCAGAGTTCCTACAACACCACTTCTTCCTCAGATTCTGATGCTGGTGTTCTGGGTTTGAGCCATTCTAAAATGTAGTATTACTGTGTCTGTTAGATTTTGCATTGCCCGATGAGAAACTTTTCACAGACTTATTTGCTATCTGTTTATCGTCTTTGGTGAAGTGTCTATTAAGATCTTTAGTCCTAATTTTTAAATTAGGCTTTTTTTTGCTGTTGTTTAGGTTTTATATGTTTAAGATATAGTTCTTTCCATGAAGAATAGCATGCTGAGTGAAATGAATCAGAGGGAGAGGAAGACAGACTGATAGCACTCATCTGTGGGATCTGAAAAAACATAGTAGAAGACTAATACCCAAGGACAGTAGAAACGAGAGCCAGGAGGGCTGGTAAATTGTTGGAAGCTTGCCACAAATAGGAGGGTGGTTAGAGGTGGGGGAGGCAGTTAAGGCAGAGAAAAGACCACTCTGACAATGATAGTTGGAAATGATCACTCTCGACAAAAACTGAGTGCTCAAAGGAGGTAAAGGGATATATATGATAACCTTTAAGTATCTGTGTTTTAAATCATATTATACAAAAGGAGAGAGAGAGAAAGAGAGAGAGAGGGAGAGGGAGAGAGAGAGAGAGGAAGAGAGAGAGAGAGAAGAAAAGTGTCTACCATAGAAGCAGGCTGGGGGAAACATGATATTATCTGTTCTTTAAAAAATAATATACTCCTTTATCAGATATATATTTTGGAAATATTTCTTCCCATCTGTGACTTGTCTTATTGTTATCTTGACATTATCTTTCCTAGATAGTAACTTTTCATGTTTTTTGGGGGTCACTCCAGTGATGTTCAGGGATTACTCCTGGCTCTGTGCTCAGAAATCACTCTGAGCAGGTCTCAGGGGACCCGTATGTGGTGCCAGGGATGGAACTAGGTTGTCTGCATGCAAGGCAAGTGCCTTACGTATTGTTCTATCTCTCTGGCCTTCAAGAAGTTTTACATTTTAATGAAGTCCAGCTTATCAAGATTTCTTTCATGAATTGAGCCTCTGGATTATATCTAAAATGCCATTGTCATGTTCAAAGTGGTTTAGGTTTTCTCCTATATGATTTTCTAGGAGATTGGCAGCTTTTAATTTTATATTTAACACTTATTGCTTTACAATTAGCATAAGGATAAAGTTTATGTCTATATTTTATGTTCTTGCATATATATGCCAAGGTATTCCAGCACCATCTGTTGAAAAGCCACAGGGTCAGAGACAGCTCAACAAGCTGAGCGCAAACTTTGTATGCAGGACATCTGGGTTTGATCCCTGATACCACATGGTCCCATGAGCACCACTCAGAAACAAACCCTGAAAAGTTCCTGGTGTGGTTCATGTGTAAAAAAATAATATAATAAAATGAAATTTAAAAGAAAGAAAAAGACTTTTATGTCCTCTGTCAAGTTGGCTATATTTGTGTAAATCCATTTCTGGGCTTCTATGCTGTTCCATTGTTTAGTTAGTTGTGTTTTTTTTTTGGTTCTTTTGCCAATTAATTGCACATTGCTCTGATCTTTTAAGCTTTTTAGCAAACCCTGAAGTTGCAATGTAACAATCCTCTAACTCAGTTCTCCCTTAGCATCATTTTATCAGTGTTTGTAATCTGAGTCATTTGCCTCTGTTTATAAACTTCACTGTTGCTTGTTAGTTTCCATGGGAAAAGGTTCTCAGGGGTTTTGATTAGAATTACATTGATACTATAGGTTATATTGGGAAGCACTGGCATCTTGTTGACAACCAAGTCTTCCTCTCCATGAATATAAAATACCTCTCCAGGCCCAAGCCTCTAACTATTATCTCAGAAGAACACCTCCACATCTGAACCATGCAGCCACGCAATGGCTGTACTCATCAGACCTCACCCTGCACACAACCCTACCTCCTGTTGTCAGGTGAACACAGGTAGAGGAAAAAAAAAAGAGCAGCCTAATCCTTCAGATTAGGGTAAGGGGCGGAGGTAAGAGAGGCTAACTACAAAGATTCGCTCTCAGCACATCAGGAGTACAGCAAACCCAACAGGGAAGATGCTGAGAACTCCACCAAGCTCAATGAGTGAACATGATAACGTAGAAGCTCTATCAGGACCAACCAGTTCTGTAACTTCTCAGACTGATTACCATTCCATCCATCTGCTCTGTCTACATGCGTTTCAGAGTTGAAATGCCAAGACTTTGGGGAGATGGTGCTCACAAACAAGCGTGATCCCAGTTTATACCTATACCTTCTATAATTTGTCATGGGGAGTGGGAGTTATTTAAATATTTTTGTTGGAATTAATCAAACGTGTAGTTGCTATAGGAAATATATGGATATTTTAAAGTGTGGACTTTAGCCAGCTTTGGAAGCTGATAAGGAGATGTTTTGGGATACATGTAATAAGTTTCATTCTTGGACAAGGAAGTTAAATTTTCTGTTTCCATT
The DNA here is from genome assembly GCF_027595985.1 of Sorex araneus. Taxonomy (NCBI): domain Eukaryota; kingdom Metazoa; phylum Chordata; class Mammalia; order Eulipotyphla; family Soricidae; genus Sorex; species Sorex araneus. The sequence goes on along the minus strand of NC_073302.1, from coordinate 135,730,644 downwards.
GTTTAGTTCAGATACTACTAGTAGTAATAATAAAGTTATTTGTGAAATTAGAATGTAAAGGTTCAGGAAGCAAAGAGGAAGAAGAAAATAGGGGGGAAATAATCACTTGTCAGTACAGTTAGTACTCTAAGAGAGTCTCTGATTTTTTTCCCCACTGCTGTTGATGGGGACTCTCTTTCTATATTCCCATGAATTAGAATGATGCCTTAATTGTATTCATAGATTGAGATACTGCTCACTAATCTTTGCCCAGAGGTCTAAAACTCAGAGGGGCTCAGGGCATAGCTGTGTCTTAGGATGTCTGCTTTTCAGGGACAAAGGTCTTGAGTTCAATCCTTGGTACTGCCACATCCCAGAACCCTCAGCAGTTTGCATGAGGCCGCTCTACTCCCTGTGAACTCCAGTACCACATTCCATTTCCAGCCGCATCAGAGCCAAGTGTTTATGTGAGCACCACAACTGAAAGGGGCACAACCCCCAGTGCACACCAGTAAAAGATGTGTGTGTGACACAGTCAGGAAAGAACCCCCCTTGCTGGTAAGTAGTGTGTAAGTACCACGGTGCTTCCAGTGAGCTCTATAACTAAAATGTGCATGAGTACCACAACTAAGAAGTGTGATTCCTGGCAAGCATGTGTGCAAAGCACTGCAACTAACAAGGAGAGAAGTCACTGGCAAACACCGTCACTGAGGGAGCAAGAACTCCAACATGATGTACAATCTTCTGGAAGCACAACTGAAAAATGTACGAACACGACTTCCTGTAGTGGCACCCCTGTTCATCACAAAAACAATGACAGTAAAGGCAAAAAGTAAAAAATACAAGCCAGAGAGATAGTACAGGGATTCGGGCACTTATTTTGCATGATGTTGACCCTAGTTCCATCCCTGGCACCACGTGGTTCCTCCACCAAGCTTTGGTGGGAGTAGCTACTACGCATTGCCAGGTGTAGGTCCAAGTACCCCCAAATAAATAATAAGATTTATTTAAATATTTATTTAAACAGTTTAAATAAAGATTTAAATAAATTTAAGTAAATCTAAAATAAACCTAAAAAACTTAAAATTTAAATAAATCTAAAAAAATAATTTAAATTTTAAAAAATTTAAATAAATCTAAAAAATTTGAAATTTTACTATTTAGAGAAGTAAACCAACCCTCCAAATCTTTTGTCTGAAAGAACAGACAGAACTTAAATTAAAATACATGAAGAGGTCAATTTTTCACAATATATTGTCACTCCTTAAGAATCCTATGCAAAACACACCTAACAAATATCTCTACAGAAAAAGAAGGAATTTGGAAGAGGGGAAGTATGAGCATAGTAGGGAACATTTAGCACATTAGGAACTTAATAGAGCATTCCAAAAGTGCATTACCATTTACAAATTAGCTTTTGAAAGGGTAAAACTGCACTAATTAAATTTGCATGAGATACGTATAAAGCTGATCACTGTATGGTTATTTAAGCAATAGATAGTTAAATGAAATTGATGCTAAAGTACAGATATAAGCACTTTTGTTTTGGGGCCACACTGGCTGTGTTCAGGAATCACAAATGCCGGAGAGTTGGGGACTTTGGGGACAGTATGGAATCCTGGGGAAGGAACCCATGCCGGCCTCATGGACGCAAGTGCCCTACCCATTAAACTATGGCTCTGGTCCCTATAAGCACATTTTAAGCAAAAACTCATCTGTACAGGCCCACCATCCACGACTGCCGCCAGGTCTACTCATAGCAGGGCCGGTCCTGCTCCACCAAATCCTGACTAAATCTCCCAGGAGACGCACGCCAAGTAGCTAAACCTTATGGAAATGCCACTTCTCCCCGCCCCCCAAAACCCCAGAGCACCCACAGGAGGCAGGTGGGCCAAATACCCACCAAGTTAAGGCTCTGGCAGCTGTACCCAGCCCCACCACTACGGCTACACCAAGGGTCAACCCCACTGCCTCACGAATACGCTGCAGAGACGCCAAGCTCCAATTAATTTCAGGTACCGGCGCCGGGACTGAGAACTCTGGTGTTTTTTTCGGAGTCCGATGGGTAGCCTCTCCCCGACCCCCAACTCCGTACTTCCGGAAGCCCCAGCAGCGCCACCCACCTGTAGCCTTGTCTACTGTTTGCCCCAGACTATAGATCTGGAAATGCGTGGACTCGCATGGCTGCGTGCACCGCCTCTTGAAGCAACAAAAAGCTTAGCAAATTCTTAGACAAGGACTTACTAACTCTGAAATCAGTTATAACAATGTTCACGGAAAAATTTATTTTCTAGATCTATTGATATTACTGTTGCAACTTTGTTATCTAATCAATTTTAATCCTAGGATTCTATCAACAGTTGCCACCTTTTTCTACATTAAGTTAAAAGAAAAAATTTTTAACTCATCTGTACAAATGTAGGTTTTAGAAATGGACCTGAGGAATGAGCAACAAGGAGTTGGGGTCTGCAGTGAATTGAGGTGAACTCCCTCACACACACACACACACACACACACACACACACACACACACACACACACACACACACCCCTATAAAGGAGACCTGAGCTGAGTCTGTCTTCTGGTGACATGCCAGAATCTGGTCTAATATTGCCATGTGTCTTGATTTTTCTGAGAGACCAGAAATCCTGATTTGTCAGTAAAATGTCCCGGGATTTTAAAAATCATGAGAAAGCACATATGTCTAAGGACAGTCTACATTCTGCTCAGTTCCCACTGCAATGCTCACTTTGAAAGACTTTTGTTATTATTATAGTTAGGCAATATGGTTACAAAGTGTTAACACTGATGGTATTTGTTGTTGTTATTGTTGTGTTTGGTTTGGGGACTATAGTTAGATGTGCTCAGAACTTAACTCCTGGCTCTGTACTAAAGATTACACCTGGCTGTGCTCCTGGGAATCAGGCAATAAACCACAGTAAGCCACATGCAAGGCGAGCCATCCTATGTGCTGTACTATATCTCCAGCCCAGCACTTACAGTTTTGGTGTACACAGTTATTGTACCTCACCACCACCAAAGTGCCTAAGATCCCTTATCAGTGTCCTTATTTTAATCCGCCTCACCCTCACCACCACCTTGGTATCATTGTATCACTGTCATCCCACTGCTCATCGATTTGCTCGAGCGGGCACCAGTAATGTCTCCATTGTGAGACTTGTTACTGTTTTTGGCATATTGAATATGCCAAGGGTAGCTTGCCAGGCTCTGCCATGAGGGTGAGATACTCTTGGTAGTTTGCTGGGCTCTCCAAGAGGAATGTAAGAATCAAACCCGGGTCGGCCTCATACAAGACAAACGCCCTACCCTCTGTTCTATCGCTCCATTCCACTTTGGTAATCTCACTTTTATAACTAAGGCTAACAGCTTGTCATCATTTAATTCTGTCTGTTCCCTTGTTTTGCTTGTATAACACAAAGGAGTGAGATCATCTGGTGTTGTCCTTCTTCTCCCTCTGGCTTATTTTGTTTAATATTGTATAAGGTGATTTTTTTCACATATTACTGCCTTATAGTAGTTGATTTACATATGATTGCCAAACTAAATTACTGCCATTTTATTTCTCAGGTTTTTTTCTACTTCAATTGTTCACCTCAGCCTCACCTTTACCTTATTTCTGTCTTTTCATGAGGATGGCTTTCCTTGCTTCTCTCACATTTCTTCTACATGTCTCTGCCCCAGATTTTTGTTTTGTGGTTACCAAGGAGATTGCATTCCTATTATCTGTCTCTAAAAATGTCTACTTTGTGCTAGTATTGACTCAACATCATTTGACTGGAGTGGTCCTTTTTTTCCTTTCATCATTCCTTATTAATGTCTCTTATCACTGTTGTTTCCGTTCCTGTTACTGTATTACTGTTTCTCTCCTTGCTCAATATCGCATGCTTATTTGTTTCTTCTTTTGATGTAGAAACCAACTCCAAATATTTCTTCATTTCCTGTGGAGCAAGTCTGGCAGTGGTCAAGTTCAGTTTTTATCTGCCTGAACAGCCCTTATTTCTCCATCATAGTTGAATGATAACTTCACAGAATCAAGTCTCTTTGGCCAGTAAATTTTGTATTTCAGTTATATAAAAGATCATTCTTCTAGCTTCTAGGGTCTCTCCTGAGAAGTTTGATGAAAGCCTAATGAGGTGCTTTTGTGTGTTACTTTTTACTTTTGCCCAATAGCTTTCAATGTCTTTTCTTTATCATGATTAATACTTCAACAATGATATATCTTTGCAGATAATTTTGGATTAAAATATTTTTATGTTCTCCCAGCTTCCTGAACATCAAATCGTTAGCTCTTTCCTTATACTCAGAAACAACTAGAGTTTCTTTGAAAGATGGTCTTGGTTCCTTTCTCCCAATCTTCACCTTCAGTTATTCCCAGTACTCTGATATTTACCCTTCTGTTGAAATCCAATATTGCTAATAGATTTCCTTTGTTTTGTTCTAACTCCCCCCTTTTCTTTTCCATGGGAATCTCTGATGTGAATTCATCTTCACATATTCTTTCTTCTGTGAGACTAAGTCTACTTGTTAAACTTTCCAGAGTGCACTGAATTTCATTCCATGTTTTCTTCATATCAGGCATCGCCCTTTAGAATTTTAAAAATATCTTCAGTCTCTTAGTGGAGAACTCTCTGTGCTCATGTAGCTCTTTATCCATATCTTGGCCCTCCCTGCTTTTCTGTTTACTTGATAACGTCAACGTCACTAAGTTTTGCTATGGTGGCTCCATTCTTAGTTACCTCCTCCAGTTTTGTCTTCTAGAGAAAACTTATCTCTCCTGGAGAAAACTTATTTCCAAGAAAACTTGTTTTCTTGGAAACTCAATTTCTTGGCGGGAATTCCATTGCTAATTTTGCAAAGTTTTTTCTGCAGAACTCTCCGGCTTATGCCTCTGGGTTAAATTCTTTGGTTTTCCAGAACGCAGTGGTGTGCTTTAATACTGGAATTCTCCTTTGTTCCCCTGGTCCTGCCCAGGACAGGCGAGTGGGAGAGTGAGGGGACAGACACCGCAGTATTGCCAGTGGGGACCTGGAGCCACCTAGAGGCCCGGCGTTGGGATGGCGCTGATTCTCCAGCCCTAGCTGCCCTTCCTGCCCCAGGCTCTCCCGCGTCTCTGCCACTGGGCTTCCACTTCATATTAGAACTTTTCCTGTCCAGTGGGCAGGGGACCCCGCTGGTTCAACTGCTCTTAGCCAAAGGCACCGGGTCTCTGGTTTTTTTGCTTGTTGTTTGTCCTGGGAGAGTTTCTCCAGTAGAATAGCTAGTCTCTCCTCTCTTTCTGAGGGTGGGCTGCTGTTCCCACGGACTCGGGCTCCCCTTCTCCACGCACAGCCTGCCGCGGTCCTGGCCGCTGCTGCTCTCTGCACCCGCTGGGCATCTACCCCAGCCCTTCCCTTCCCCTCCATCCATTCTGCATCACAACCACCCGCCTTTCACTGCACGGGTGTATGTGCCTCAGAAAAACTAGTGAACGAGGTAAATGAGGGGGTTTTTTTTGAGGCGTTTTTTCTTATTTCTAGTTGTTCTTCAGTAGGTAACTTGGTTGGTATCTATCCTACTGTTTGGCAAAATGTCTGCATGGGAATCATTGTTTTATAGAATATTTGTGAGCACAAAAGAGGAGTCAGTGTGATTCACACTGGATTAGAAAAAAAAAAGTTGATTCTGATTCTTTTAAGTTCCTGCTATCACTAAGTTTCAAATGTACAACAGACAATGGAATTTTCTCTTTATATTGACAAAATCCTTCCCAATTAGTAATTACATTTGACTTGATAGCCTGACATTGTGTTTTTGGCTTGATTTTCCCAAGTAGAGCACCAGTGCCTTTGGGCTTATCACTGTTTACCACTAGAGGACACTATCTCCTCTCTGATCTGTCAAAACCCAATAGCAACACAGCAGTGATTTCCATGCTTCTCTTTTCTCTTTTCCTTCTCTCCTCCTCCTTTTCTCTCTCTCTCTCTCTCTCTCTCTCTCTCTCTCTCTCTCTCTCTCTCTCTCTCTCTGTGTCTCTCTCTGTGTCTCTCTGTGTCTCTCTCTGTCTCTCTCTGTCTCTGTCTCTCTCTCTCTCTCTCTCTCTCTCTCTCTCTCTCTCTCTCTCTTTCTTATTACTTCCTATCTTTCTTCCTTTCTTCCTATCTTCCTTTGTTTAGATTTGGTCTTAGTCTATGGACCACACCAAACGTTACCCATGGGTTACTCCTGTAATCTTGCTCTCAAAAATCGTTCCTGGTGATGTGTGATTGAACCCAGGTCTGCCAGCCAGCTGCGTGCAAGGCAAGAGTCTTACCCGAAGAAGCACTATCTCTCCAGCCTCTCCTAGGATTTTCTTAAGTAGAGAGAAGGCATGACAAGCTGAGAGAATCTGTGTCTGGTTTGTTACCGTGAGCTCACCTAGAGTAGCTAACACATTTCACATGAATTACCCTCAAAGATGAGGCCACAGAAGTTCCAGAAAGTCACATTACTTCCTCAAGACTTCACAGCCACACAGCATTGCCTTATTTAGGTTCTGAACCCAAGTCAGGATTGGCAAATAAAACCAGGAACTGTCTAGTGATGCCATTTACTGTTTTCCTGACCTAAGTCACTCCCAGGAGTTTCTTCCACTGTTAGGAAGGTGACCTGAGGTCATCAGGGTTCAAAATCAATGATTTAAATGTGGTTTACAGCTAAGTGGAGTATAGCAAGACATGTTTTAGATGTGCTAGACTCTGTTCAATTTCACTTGGTGCACTATGTCTCCATCCCGTTCTATTGAATTTCATTAGTGGGGTTATTTTAGAGAACAGCTATAACAAAGCATTTTATTTCATAAAGAAACCCGTTGGCCTTACACCTGTGGGTGACTTCATCCCATTCTTTTGCACTCAGAATGTAAGTGTATGTTCTAGCAAAGGAAGCACTTTAAATGAAGTAGCCTTGGGTTTTTATCATGGTTCCTAGAATGAAGGTATGCTTGCCTTTCCAGCAGCATGACTCACATTGAACTGTTAAAATTGTCCTGCACTGTAAGCAATGCTACCCTCCAAATTGAGCAGGCATATGTGCTTTATGTCATTGGTCTCAAATATTAGTTCCAAGGTTCTCTTGAATCTGAAGCTGTTTGCTAAAATCACAATGAGTTTAGAATTATTCATTTTAATGCCCTATATTTTCTAGTCTAGCTGCTGTTTTTTACAAGTTGCCTTTATTGTTTTCATATGAGGAATAGAAAATAATATTTTAGTTCTGATTATAATATATAGGGGGGAAACAATCGTATTGATCTTCTGTGAAAAACTTCTTATCCTCCAATAAAACTATTTAAACCTTATTCTTCAGGAATGTGCAAATAGGCTGGAGAGATAATATAGGACATGAAGATTTTATCTTGCATCAGTGAACCCTGATTAACTTCCTGGGTGCACATAAGTTTCACCAGCCACTGTCAGGAATGATCCTTGGTGAGCCAGGACTAAGCATTTAGCACCACTATAGGGGCCAAAACAATTCTGCCCCACACTCTTAAGTGGATATGGACACGATGGACTTCAAAATACAAAACATACAACTACTGTATACAATCTAGCCATTACACTTCCATTATTTCCCCAAAGAAAATAGAAGCACAAATTCAAAAACATATCAGTACCCCCTTGATGTGACTTTGCCTAAATCCTATGGCCTCATCTATAAAGGACTCAGATGAGGGTAACTAATAAAGTGAGGGTTCAGAGAGTAATTAATAAAGCACACCAGCTGGCAGGATATATAAATTTATATAAATTTCATAGATATAGATTATCACAGATACAGATTGTCATGAGATAAACAAATGAACTTAGTATCCATTACCAGATGAATAGACAAAGAAAATGTGTAGGCATATGCATACAGTGAAATACTATTTAGTTATTACAAAGAACATTCTTCTCTTTGCAAAGTCATTTTGCTAAGTGAAATTTCAGGGAAATACAAATACCATATGATCTCGTTTACCTGTGGAATGTACTCTGAGTTTGAGAAAGTCAAACTCATAGAGTACAGATGAGTATTTAGCAGAATTGGGGAATGGGCTTTCAAACAGGTTAAGGAGATCAAAATTATTTACAACAAATTTTAAGTAATTAAATTTAAAAAGTCATAGAGATGTAATCATGAAAACTATAGTTAATAATATGATATTGTATAGATGAAAGTTGCTAAGAGACTAAATCCTAAAATGTTCTTATCATAATGCAAAACTTTATAACTGTATAGTAACAGATGTTAACTACACTTATCATGGGGGTATTTTTCAACACAAAGAATAGCTAAAGATTATTTTATATACATGGAACTAATTTAAAATTAAATGTCAGTTATACCTCAAAACATTTTGGGAGACCTCTCAAATAGTGCTCAGGAGGCCTGAGGATTCTCTGTCTATGTGGCCACTGGTTCAATGTGAGAGCTCAAAACTCAGTAATTCTTGGATTCTGTGGTGCCAGGGATTACATGGGACACCCCAACTATGCCCCAGAATCCTCCAACATTACATCCAGTGATGCTCAGAACCATGAGGCACCACACATCGAACTAGGATCAGTTGCATGCAAGGTATGTCCCTAAATCCCTCTATTGTCTCTTTTTCCTCTACCTGAAAAATACTTTTAAAGTCAAAGCAAGTGGGTATTTTTCTTTTTCTATTTGATTGTTTTGTTTTAGGATCACACATGGCTGTTCTCGGTTCTTACTGGCTCTGTGCTCAGGAATCACGCCTGAAGGGTCTTAGGGAAATGTATGGAGTAGCATGGATTGAACCCAGGCCAGCTGCATCTAAGGCAGTCACCTAACCTGCTGTACTTCTCTGACTCTGATTCAGTATGTGATTTTGGTTTTTTGTTTGTTTGTTTGTTTGTTTTACTTTTTGGGTCACACCTGGAAGTGCACAGGGGTTACTCCTGGCTCTGCACTCAGGAATCAACCCTGGCAGTGCTCAGAGGACCATATGGGATGCTGGGAATCGAACCCGGGTCGATCGCGTGCAAGGCAAATGCCCTACCCACTGTGCTATTAATGTAATTTTAATGTATGTGATTTTAATGTAAGCAAAAGTGAAAGAGAAATAGCAATAAGGAGCACATACTATCACTGAAAGTTATTTTTGTATTTAGTATCAAGAATTTTCAGTTTTCTACAAAACTTCACCTTTCAAGCCTTTTATTAAAGTCTGTGAAATGTAGCATCATTAACTTTTTTTTAAAGGGTCTGGGGAATAAAGAGCTCATGGAAAATTGGCATATTGTTTATATTGTTCAAACATTTATTTCAATTGAGTTGAGAAGCAGACACTTTCAATCTAGAAATGTCTTAGATTGGGATCAGGAATTAAATTTCCTCCTCTCCTCTGGGATCATGGAGCAGCTGTTGGTCCGTAAATGAATCTGTTAATGTTGCTTTTCTTCAATTACGACTTTATTCTAGAGATAAATAAGCTAGTTGATTCCATTAGCTAAGCCTCTGAAAGAGCAACAGCATCGAGGGCTTTAAGCCTGTCTCTGGGAGAGGCAGATGCATGCAGGCAGGCAGCTTTATCACAATCTTTGGGCAAGAAGTGGACCTCGTGTGCTCATGAGGCCCAATTACACCTTATTTGTTTACTGGTTTTCCAAAGCCTCCGGCCAGGCCTGAGATTTATCCTATTTTATTCCAGGCAACAACAGCTGTGTTTGACAGAAGCCAAGTCCCAGGTCATAGCAGATCAAGTGACTCTGAGATTTCCTTCTGATGAGAATAAAAACTAATGTCTGGATTCGTGGGGAATCTGCTTGATTTTTTTTCTTTTTTTTTTTGCTTATTTGGTCACATGCACGGATGCTCAAGGATTACTCCTGGCTCTCAGGAATCACCCCCGTCGGTGCTCGGGGGACCATATGGGATGCTGGGAACCCGGGTCAGCCGCATGCAAGGCAAATGTCCTACCTGCTGTACTATTGCTCCAGGCCCTACTCAAATTTTTTAAGTCTCATATTCAATATGACAAAAGCGAATGTGATTTTAATTGCATTTGTTATCTTGTGACGGTGATTCAAAGTCAGTTTAAGAAATAGTGACTTCTGCTACACACCTTTTCCACAATTGCTTCCAGTGGTAACAGACATATTATGGACCCATGTTTAACATGTGGTCCATACTGTGTGCAGAGTTCTACATTCTCACAGCATTGCCATTGAACCAGTCAAGGAACAGAAGTGAACATAATTTCCTAGAAAAAGAGCACTCCACAGGGTCAGACCTGAGCCCTCCTTATCTGGGATCTTTCAGGAAGACTAGGGTCGTTTATGGGGGAAGGGACTCATAGTGTCTCTGATACCATCCTTAAAAGCTTAAAACTGTGTTAGAATATTTGTAATTTGGGGTTGCTGCCTTTTTTCTTTTTTCAGGATTTTGAGCTATACCTGGTAGTGTTCTGGAGCCGTGCTCAGGGGACCAGGTGGAGGCAGGGATTGAACCCAGGCTTCTCACTGAACACATATGCACTCCAACCTGTTGAGCTACTTCTCTGGGCTATGAGTTGCTCCTGAAAGGAAGACGCGCCATGGATGTACCTAATTCTTAGCTGCAGAGCCCTGCTTTTCCTTTTCTGGAGACTCACCCTTTGCCCACCTCGTGCCCTGAATGTATAGGTTTATATGAACTGCACCAAGAGACTCCTGGGCTATCAGAAAGGTCTGGAACAAACCCCAGGGTGTGGGGATGGGATAGGTCATTTGAGTGTCCTTGTGTTCCTCTTGGAAGGCCAAGCCCCTGAGATAGAGCTTTCTCCATGAAGACCCTCTGTCGAAGTGAAGTACAAGCCACCACTCCTGCAGGCCTCAGGAAGGGAGGCACCTCAAGACCCCATTGGTGCTCTCACCTCTGGCCACAATCCTCCAGAGTCCCTTTGGTCAGCTGTTTCCTGACTTCCTGCTGTGTGCCATCTGTTTCCTCCCAGGATTCCATTCAGCAGCCACCACTGCCTCCCAGGTTCCCTCTTCTCCTCCCCAGCCTTTCTAACCTGACCGGGACCTGATTGTTCTTTTCACAGAGATGTGGGAGGAAGTTGAGTACGGAGCCCCAGGAAATCCTCATGTTTCAAAGGGGAGGCTAGGATAGGGGGGCCAGAGGCGCCAGACTCTCAAACTCTGATTTCAGGCTTGTCAACACCTAGGACTTTGTTCCTGGAGGCCCACGGCACCCTCAAACCCAGATCCCCCTTCAGGAATCAAGGACTGAGTCACTCTGCTGGAAAGAATGTTGCTGGGAAACAGTGTTCAGCTGATGGCTCTCTGGGGGGTTGCCTTGGCTGAAGAAAATTGCCTCAGCCCACACCAGTTCTCCTTCGAGGAGCAGTCTGTGTGCTGTGACTAAGCAATGAGTCAGATGCAAAAGCCTTGGCCCCTTTTAACCCAAAGACAACTCTCTTTTAATTTTAAAAAATGTATTAGAGTACATAAACATAGCTACAGCAATCTTATAGTTTACAATGGCAATACAAAAAGTTACTGCACCCAACACCACTGCCGTGCCCACAACTCTCTACCACTGTCCTTATGTGACCACAGGTCTGGGCTTCTTTCCCCCTCTCCTACCACTCTTTTGTAACTAGTTTTGTATTCCAGTGTCAGGGATTTGCTATCTATTCTCTTGTTTTGTTTCTCTATATATCACAGATGATTGAGATCACCCCGTATTTGTACTTGTCCTTCTGGTTTATTTTGCTTAACTGATACCCTCCAGATCCATCCACATTCCAGTGAACTGCATGATTTCACCCTTTCTTACAGCTGCATAATATTCCATTCTGTACATAGACAAAATTTCTTTACCTATTCGTCTCTCATTGGACAACTGGGTTGTGACCATATTCTGACGATTATATTACATGTCACAGTGAACATAGGTGTGGATTTTTCTTTTTGAATTAATGTTTCTGTGTTTTGGTAGGACAATTTGCTGTTTAGAAGGGGGTTGTTTTTTAGTGTGTGTGTGTGGGGGGGGGAGGAGGGTTGGAAGCCATACCTGACAGTGCTCAGACCATGTGGTGCTAGAGATCAAACCTGGGACTCCTGAATCCAAAGCAAGTTCTCCAGGGCTGGAAAGGCAGTACTTGCACCACATTTGGTACCCCAACATTTCTCGGAGTGATCCCTGAGCACAGAGCCAAGAGTAAGTCTTGAGCACCTTTGGGTGTGGCCCCAAAACAAAAACAAACAAACGAAAGATCATGTGTTCCAGCCCTTTCAGCTAATTCTTTAGTCCCTGGAGACAACATTTTTTCTTGATACATTGAGGCACAACAAATAGCAACTAGAAACAGAGCTATCCCAACTCTCTGGGAGTCTGGCATCAGGAGACTTTTCTCCTTAGTTTTCCGATGAAGTTGCTGTCATGTATCCTCCAGATCTCCACTCAGCTAAAGGAAGAGTCTGGAGAAACCAATCGCTATTGCCTATTCACATTGCCAAAAACATACTTTCCATGAAAGTCAGCTTCCTTTGGTTTACATCCCTCCACCAGTGCCCATTCTCCTCCACCAATAATCCCAGTATCCATCCCACCACCCCCATCCCAACCCCCACCACCCCATCCTGCCTCTGTGGCAGGGCATTCCCTTTTGTTCTCCCTCCTGTTGGATGTTGTAGTTTGCAATAGAAGTATTGAGTGGCCATTATGTTTGGTCTGTAGTCTACTTTTGGTACGCAGCTTTCAACCTGAGTGGGTCCTCCCAACATTCTCTACTAGGTGTTCCTTCTCTGTCTCTGCTGCCTTTTCCCCCAGCATGTGAGGCCAGTTTCCAAGCTGTGGGACAGACCTCTTGGTTCTTATCTCTATTACTCATGTCTGCAAGCAGGTGCTCAGCCACTGAGCCCCAGCCGTGGCCCCACGCTGGAATATTTCTATCATTTTCGGTGCCTAGAGCTATTGCCACAATTGCACAAAGACTTGTAGCAGGAGCGATAGTATAGCATAGGGCACTTGCCTTGCACACGGCTAACCTGGGTTCGATCACCGGCACTCCATATGGTCCATGAGCACCCCCATGTGTAAGTCTTGAATGCAGGCAGGTGTGGCCCAAAGAACTAAAAACATAAATAATGATTCAGTGATTTGGGGTGATTTGGGCCTGAGCAATAGTACAGCAGGTAGGGCATTTGCCTTGCATGTTCAAGGTGGCCCAGGTTCAATTCCTAGCACCACAGATGTTCTCCCAAACCTGCCAGAAATAATCCCTTAGTGTAGAGCCAGGAATAATAGGAGTAATCCCTGAGCACTGCCAGGTGTGGGTCCCCATTCCCACCCTCCAAAAAAACCCAAAATATAGTGGATAGGGCACTTGCCTTGCATGAAGCTGACTCTAATTCCATTACTGGCACCCCATGTGGTGCCTCAAGCACAGCCAGGAGTGATCAGGAGTGATCCCTGAGTGCAGGGCCTTGAGTAAGCCCTGAGCACTGCTGGGTGTGGCCCCCAAACAAACAAGCGAACCAAAAAGATTCAGTGATTCGTGATTCGGGTGAAAGCTCCGTTTCCCATCTGGATTAAGGGCACTCTCCCCTCTCCTTTACTAACCCTTGCAGGGGTGGGATGCTGATGGTCTGAGACACATCCACCACCTGTGTCCTTGCATCACATACCTGCTGGCAATGACCAGGGAGAATGAGGAAGAGAGAAGGACCTACAAATCCAAACTACTTACCTACCTTAGTGTTGCCACCCAGAGACGGGCAGCATCATCTGACAGGGGGTTTGCTCTCAAGCATCCACCCCAGGTGCTGGTGCCCCTTTCGAGCAAGATTCTCTGTTCACATCAGCCCAACCCCTGAGCTGACAGCCTTAGGTCCCACTATTTGGGTCTGTGCCTCTCTTGCTCTCATGGATATGAAGTATTTCTGCCCACATGTGCACCAAGTTATATTTCTTGAATGAAAGGGGATCACAGTGGAGACAGTAAAAGAAGCCCCACAGTGGGCGAGGCCTGGCCCTGTGGTAAAGCTGCCTCAGTCCTGAAAACCACAGAACTCGCTGACAAGAGAGACGGTTGCTCAGCCTCACTCCTCCGTCAGGGACAACAACCTGTGGTCCCGTTGTTCATTGATTTGCTTGAGTGGGCACCAGTAATGTCTCCATTGTGAGACTTGTTGTTACTATTTTTGGCATATCGAATATGCCACGGGTAGCTCACCAGGCTCTGCCATGTGGACAGGATACTCTCGGTAGCTTGCCAGGTTCTCTGAGAGGAACAGAGGAATCGAACCTGGGTCGGCCACGTGCAAGGCAAATGCCCTACCTGCTGTGCTATCACTCCAGTCCACTCCAAGTTATAAAAGTATATAAAACAGGTCTATAAATCAAACATTAACTGTGAATAAATTATTTAAAAATCATTTTAGAACTTTCAAAAAAGTCATCTAGCCCCATGTTTAAACAGTCATCACTATCAATCATTATTGAATTAAAATGTTTTTTCACATCCCCAAAATGCATGCAATAATCAGAACTTTATTAGCCATCCAACTTGGGCACAAGCTTTTTACATTTTTATAGTAAAGAAAATGTGATGGAACTTGATGAAGGTGTAACTTAACAACACAGGGGAGGGGCAGTGGGATGGTGAAGGCCTTTCAGGGACCCAAAGGGAGCTCCCAAAGGAACAAGTTCAGATGCTCTTCCCAGGAGACCCCAAATAGAAAACAAAAACAGAATACACAAAACACTACAGCAGGTCCCAAAACACAAAAGTCAAACAACACACCCCCATATTCCATCTTGAAGTCCAAATCAGTCATGAAGCCGCAATCCTTGGATCTCCATTATTTCTGGAGGCGAGGGTCACTTACAGATTTAGCACCAAAACAGTTTTTTTAGAATTTGCTGGCAAAATGGAAAAAATCTCCGTTCCACATAGGATTAACTTTATCTTACTCAATAGCAACAGAAAACTTAGGGCCACACTGAATTCTCCAAAGTATTAAATGCTGCTTAAGTAGAATTTGAAAGTACTGACTTGGGGGACAAGAAACAGGAGGCCAGGGATGAGCCACCCTTTCAAAGAGAGTGGCATGAGCCCGGCAGATGCAGTTAGAAATACAACATTCCAGGGCAGTCAGACACAGCAGGAAGCTCTGAGAGGTGTGTCACGATCAGAGAGACTCAGGGAGAAAGGAAAATCATTTGCCATTTGGTCAAAACTACTCTTTTGATTTTCTCACTAATAAACTCTGAGCTGACATGAAATTTGGGGCTATGTTCTCAGTTCAAAATAGAAAATAGGGGCTGGAGTGATAGCACAGCGGGTAGGGCGTTTGCCTTGCACGCGGCCGACCCAGGTTCGAACCCCAGCACCCCATATGGTCCCCTGAGCACCACCAGGAGTAATTCCTGAGTGCATGAGCCAGGAGTAACCCCTGTGCATTGCTGGGTGTGACCCAAAAAACAAAAAAAAAAATAGAAAATAATTTTTAATCACTGAAAGCTAGAGTTCTGTGGCAGAGGGAGTAGGGGTTGGGCAGTGGGGCTATTTGTGCTTAGTACATTTTATTAAATTGCAACCACTTGGAATTGTTGGCTTTTAAAGTTCCCATCACAATGGGGCTGGGGTGATAGTACAGTGGGTAGGGCGTTTGCCTTCCATGCAGCCGACCTGGGTTCGATCCCTGTCATCCCATATGATACCCCAAGCACCGCCAGGAGTAATTCCTAAGTGCAGAGCCAGAAGTAACTCCTGAACATCGCCTAGTGTGACCCAAAAAGCAAAATAAATAAATAAATAAATAAAAATAAAGTTCCCATCACTTAACATAACCCGATGAATAGACACAGGCTTATCTAAATAAAATGTTCACTTCCTATTGAAATTGTCACAACCTTGATAGATATAGCAAGGATTTTTTTTTACAAGTAAGGTATTATTTATGCCTTTATTATTTTTTAATTTTTTTCACATTTTTCCTAATAAAGCACTATGATTTACAAAGTTGTCCATAGTTGAGTTTTAGACATACATTATTGCAGCACCAATCCCACCACCAGTTCCACTGATGTTCCCAGGTTCCCTCCCATATTTCCCACCCACCCTCCAGCCTGTACTCTTAACTGGTACCTTTCTAAATTCGGTTGTTAAAGTGTGGGTCTCTTGATGTAGCGTTGTTGAGTCTGTGGCTTGGGTATTTGACTTTCTCATTTCTCTCATTACTTAATATCACTTTTGCACCTGACTCCCTTGACCTGGCCCCTGCTACTTCTCATCTGTCTCTTCTCCCCCTCCCTCCACTCTTTCTTTCCTTCTCCTCCCTGTACTCTGGGACCAAGGTTGATTTGAATATTTCCCTCTTTAAAGCATTGCATTCCCTCATCCAGTTATTCTAAATACCACATATGAGCTACATCATCCTGTGTTTATCCTTCTTCTGACTTACTTCATTTAACATGATGTCTTCCAGTTCCATCCAAGTTGCTGCAAATTGCATGGTTTCATCATTCCTTCCAGCTGTGTAATATTCCATCGTGTGTGTGTGTGTGTGTGTGTGTGTGTGTGTGTGTAGCACTGTAGCACTGTCGTGCTGTTGTTCATCGATTTGCTCGAGTGTACACCAGTAATGTCTCCATTGTGAGACTTGTTGTTACTGTTTTTGGCATATTGAATACACCACAAGTAGCTTGCCAGGCTCTGCCATGTGGGAGGGATATTCTCGGTAGTTTGCATACATATATACATATACAACTACCTCAGTAGTTTGCATACATATATATACATATATATGTATATGTACATATATATACACTTGTATATATGTATATGTACATATATATACACACACTTTTTAATCACCAACTGATCTATTGTTGGACATCTAGGCTGATTCTATAGACAGGATCTTATTTCAAAAATACTATGATGGCAGTTTATTAAATTTTATATTTGTGGAATATTTTAAGCTTGTACCTTTACTGCTTTTTTTCTGATTGTAAATAATTTGTTCTCCCTCTTTCTACAATAAAATATAAAATGAAGACTCTTAAGCCCCAATCATAGAATCACTTTTGATATTTAAAATTTCCCTTTGCTGGCTGGAAAATAATACAGGAGTTGAGGTACTTGCCTTTCACAGGGTCTGCCCTGGTCTGTCCCCATGCTCTGCATATGGTCCCTGGCAGGAGTAAGCCAGGAGCACAAAGTAGAGAGAAAAACTTGAGCATTTCTGCATGTGACCCAGATTGTGTAACTTACTTTCCGTTTTGTGAGCATTCTTCCATTCCATTCCATGTTTTCAAGATAACTTCAATTGGTTATAAAGAATTTTCTAATTCTATATAATTAGATGAATGGCCTTTAATTTCACAAATTTCTTATATTTTCAGCAGTTGAGATTAAAGAAGGCCTCACCAATTTTTGTGCAAGGTTTTTATGATATCGTTAGAGCAAGTTCTTTAATTTGTGCTTTTTCACTTACAAAATTATATCAACAGGCTTGACATACAATCACAAATTATGTTAATCTGTGAGGCAAACCAGCAGAAAATAGATTTTATTTTACCGTACTCAGCTAGAGTTAAATATCACATTTTTTTAGTCTTAAGCACACAAAAACAGAAATTTTAAAGGCAAGTATTTTTTAATTTATGAAAGTTCCTTTTTACATTTTCCCTCCTTTTATGTGGCTGCTTTTTGTTTATTTGTTTAAGACGACATTCCCATGCCAAAGGAAGATTATCTAGAGATGCATCAAACAGAGTTCCAGAGAGAAATTAAAGACATACTTAGCTTCTATATTAAAAATTCTAAGAAAATTATTGACAGACATGAGGGCAGGACTAAGGAACCCAGAGTCCAGTAAAGGTGGGGCAGCCCTTATCACCCTGAGCCTGAAGCAGTAAGAGAAAGAAAATGAAACTGCTGCCCACTGGGGGCTGGAGCCAGCGTGACAGAGCCCATCACAGCTGCAGAGGGAAGCAGACCTGCCAGAACCATTTAGGAAATAGCAAGAGCTAGAGAGAAATGACCCAGAGACACACGACAGCGTTAAGGTGGCCCTGACACCTTAGAGAGATGCAGACAACTCTTCCTGCTCTTGCACCTACCTCCCCCTCACCGCCAAAAAAGCTATAGAGAAAAGGCTCAATTTCTTTTTCTTTCCACCCTCTGTTCTCTTGTCTGTACTTCCTCTAAGACAGTCCAACCTGAAACCAGAGACACAGGACAGGGCAGAGAAAGGTGAAGACAAGGATGCGTGTGTGGAAGAGTAGAGAATAACCAGCACAGTGGCTATTTGTGACATTTAAATTTTTTCCACCTTTGTAAATTTTTTAAATTTTAAATTGAGGTTGGACTGGATTGACAGCACAGCAGGTAGGGTGCTTGCCTTGCACGTCGCCGACTTGGGTTCTATTCCTCTGTCCCTCTCGGAGTGCCCAACAAGCTACCGAGAGTATCCTGCCTGCTCGGCAGAGGCTGGCAAGTTACCTGTGGCGTATTCGATATGCCAAAAACAGTAACAACAAGTCTCACAATGGAGATGTTACTGGTGCCCACTGGAGCAAATAGATGAACAACGGAACAACAGTGCTACAGTGCTACAGTGCACTGTAGGTTTGATTGGCATATACCATTATTCATTTCAGGTGTGCAATATAATGATCTTATATTTATACCTATTATGAAATGATCAACTGAGTAAGTCTAGTTATTGTATGTCATCATACAATGCTACATGTTTTCTTTTCTTTTACCTTGGCAGGGGCAGAGGGTTGATATGGTTGGGGCCACATCAAGCTGTGGGTACTCCAAGAACATTTTTCTGGCTCTGAGTTCAGAGATCACTTCTGGTGGGTCTGGGGAAAAACCACATGTGATGTTGGAACTCTGGTCAGTTTTATGTAAGGCAAGTGCCTTAACCCCTGTACTATCTCTCTGACCCTGAACTACACATTTTTTCTTAGGATGAGAACTTTTGTTTGTTTGTTTGGGGGTCACATCCAGCTGTGTTCAGGAGACTTATTCCTGGTTCTGCACTCAGGAATCATTCCTGGTGGTGCTCGGGGGGACCATATGGGGTGCTGAGAATGGAACCAGAGTTGGCCACTTATAAAGCAAATGCCCTATCTGCTGTATTATTGCTCCAGTCCTGTATGAAAACTTTAAAGATCTACTTTCTACTAAAGATCTACAATCTTTAAATACAGGACATACTGTTAACTATAGCCACAGGATAAAAGTAAAGAGACATCATGATAAGCAAATAAAAAAAATAAAAAAATAAATCTGGGGTCAGGAATGTAGTTTAGTGGTACAACTTGTGCTTTATATGTATAAAGCCCTGGATTCAATCCTGAGTCTCTCCCCAACAAAAAGAAGAGAAAGAAATAAAAATATTTAATGCAACAAAAAAAACCTGCATTAGATTCATTTATTAAAATACTGGCTAAAATTTTTTTCTTTTCTTTTTTTTTCTTTGTAGTGCCAGGAATTGAGTCCAGGGATTCACAGTTGCAAGGCAGGTGCTCTATCTATGAGCTACATCCAAGGCCCAGAAGTTGTCTTTAAAACACAGTTATATGTTGCTAGTTTTGAGAAACATACTTGAAACTAGGTTGTATAAGAAAAAAAAAAGATGGTGTGTAAGTAATAAAAACAAAAACATATTATTAGATAAAATAATATAAAGAAAGACCAGAAGGGCATTTGTCTTGAATACAGACCCATGTTAGGTCTCCAGCACTACATATGGTTCCCTAAGCCCCTTCAGGAGTGAGCCCTGAGTACTGCGGGATTTGGCCCTCAAAAATAAAAATCAGGGGCTTGAGCGATAGCACAGCGGGTAGGACACTTACCTTGCATGCGGCCAACCCGGGTTTTATTCCCAGCATCCCATATGGTTCCCTGAGCACCACCAGGTGTAATTCCTGAGTGTATGCGCCAGAAGTAACCTCTGAGCATCGCCAGGTGTGACCCAAAAAGCAAAAGAAAGAAAAAAAGAAAAACAAAAAACCCACAAAAAGATATTTTTAAATCATACATATTAAACAGAGATAAAAAAAATGCTACACATCAATATAAGAAATAGGGGTTAGAAAGATGGTACAGTGACTAGGGCAGTTGCTTTGCATGTGGCCGACTGGAGTTCAATTGCCAGCTTTACATATGAACACCACCAGGAATGATTCCTTCAGGATAGGACTGAATGACTCTCATCATTGGTGACTCTTATCTCCCCTGGACAGTGCAGGACAACTGGACACTTTACTACAAGCACTGCTCTGGGTCCAGGGTCAACCTTCAAACCTCTCGGAGAGCCCGGCAAGCTACCGAGAGTATCTCGCCTGCACGGCAAAACCTGGCAAGCTACCTGTGACTTATTCAATATGCCAAAAACAATAACAACAAGTCTCACAATTTGTTGTGAAATGTTACTGGTGCCCGCTCGAGCAAATCGATGAATAATGGGAGGACAGTGTTACAGTGCTCCATATAGTCTCCTGAACACCACCAGGAATGGTTCCTGAGTGCAGAACCAGGAGTCATCTCTGAACATTGCCAAGTGTGGCCCCCCCAAAAAACACAAATAAATAGCACTGCACTGCACTGTCATAGCACTGCCGTCCTGCTGTTCATCCCATTGTTTGCTTTGGCAGGCATCAGTAACCTCTCCCCTCCCTTCCCCTCCCCTCCCCTCCTCTCCCCTCCTCTCCCCTCCCCTCCCCTCCCCTCCCCTCCCTCCTCTCCTCTCCCCTCCCCTCCCCTCCCCTCCCCTCCCTCCTCTCCCCTCCCCTCCCCTCCCCTCCCCTCCCTCCTCTCCCCTCCCCTCCCCTCCCCTCCCCTCCTCTCTCCTCCCCTCCCCTCCTCTCCTCTCCCCTCCCCTCCTCTCCCCTCCCCTCCTCTCCTCTCCTCTCCCCTCCTTTCCCCTCCCCTCTCCTCCCCTCCTCTCCTCTCCTCTCCCCTCCTTTCCCCTCCCCTCCCCTCCCCTCCTCTCCTCTCCCCTCCCCTCCTTTCCCCTCCCCTCCCCTCCCCTCCCCTCCTCTCCTCTCCCCTCCTCTCCTCTCCTCTCCCCTCTTCTCCTCTCCTCTCCCCTCCCCTCCCCTCCTCTCCTCATTTGCTCCAAGGTTGATTGTTCCTTGACCCTCAGTTTCAGGGCTCAGAAACACTGTCAGGGTCAGCAGACCTGGGGGCTCTTGAAGATTCGACAGGAGGTAGTGGCCGGCTGGCATTGGCTAGCAACCCCTTCTGTTTGTTGGCTGATTTCTCCCCATTCCTTACTTTTACCCTCGTGGGCTTACATCCCCCAAACACAAGATCACCACTTCCCTCCCAGCCTTGGGGTGTATGTTATAGGCACGATTTCTGGGAACACATTGAAACAGCAGCCCCAATAAGCCAGAAATTTCCTCGACACCCCCCAGCCCAGACCTGTCTGGAGGAGTCCCCCTCTACCCTAGACCCCAGGAGACTGGATTCTGATAAAGGCCCCAGAGCCCTGAGGCAATGAGGAGGGCCAGCCCCCAGGGCACTGGGAGATTAGAGCTAAGGATATATTTACTCTACTTTAGATTAGGGAGAGGATATATTTACTCTCCAGGCTCTTGCCCAGTGAGAGGTCACCTCAGGCTGGTGTATCCTGCAGAGCTGGCGACTCCTTCCATGTGCTTGCATATGAGTGTCCCTAACCTACTTTCTCTGCTCCTCCCTTTGTTCCTTGGGGACAGTAGCACCTTAGGTTACACTGTTCCCTGTACTTCTCTGCTGCCTACCTATTTCTTTGTCATTTTTATAGAAGTGTTTCTTTTTTCCTTTAACTTTTTTGGGTTTGGGGCCGCACCCGACGATGCTTAGGAATTACTCCTGGCTCTTGGGGATCGAACCAGGGACAGCTGTAAGTAAGTCAAGCCCTACCCACTACCCTGCTTGCACCTGCAGTAGCTCCAACCTCTAGAAATGATTCTGTTGTTAATGATTCCAAATTGAGAGAGCCGCCTGCTTGGGACCTGAAATACAGCTGAAAGGATTGACTTTAATGAGTGCCATGGTTAGGGAGATAGAGGAACTGTTAGGGTCTAGTGTCGATAATTTCCCCCTCCGAATCCACACAAAGAATTCAGCCAGTAATGCAACACACAAGCAGAGTTTATTAAGCCAGCTAGATGGGGTCAAGCTTCTAGGCACTCGAGCCCAAGCAAGACCCTGAGCAAGGGAAAAGCTGCAAGTTTTATAGTTGATGTTACATCTGCTTACATTCTAACCCGCCCGTATAAATTTTAACAAAAACGTAAGTGAAAACGCAAGTTTAATTATTCATTCATGATTCAGAAGAAAACATCATTTCAAGTAGTACAAAGAAGCAGTTACAGATAGGTGATCTAGACATGTTTTCAGAAGATTCTGGCAGCTATCTACCCTGCTTGTGTCTGGGTGGCTTCTATCGATGGTGAATAGCGGTTATGAAACTATTTGCCAAGGCCGAGTTTTCAGCGCAGTTGTCCTTCCCTTGCAGGTAGCTAAGGCGGGGTGGAGAAGCGGGGTTTTAAGAAAAACAAAAAAGTTTAAGTAAAACAAAACGTGAAGCAGGAATCAGGCATGATGGAGTTGCTCCTGCCCCGCTCTGTGTCCAACAGAACTAGTAAATGCTTTGCATGAGGATGTGAACACGGAGTAGAGAAACAAGATTAATGGGATCTGAAGGGAGGCTGGAAGCCTTATATAGGACAGACACATAGCACATAGTCCTGGAGTTTTAGGATACCCTGCAAGAATTTTTTGTTTTGTTGTGTTTTTTGTTACTTTGCTACCTCAGTTTACCCTTGTCAGCTATGGTGGGCATGTTTTTGACTTCCTGCAAATTCCTGATTAGCGGGGCATTAATTATTTTTCATCATAAAATTCTTCCCCCAGAATTTTGGCTCCCAGAGGAAAGCTAAGATAATGGGAAATGACGAAGGCAAATGATCAGATTAGAATTTTGTTAGAATTTTGCATTATTTTGAATCTGTTAGAATTTTACATCATTTGTAATGTTTGCCAAGAGCCCGATTTCCATTTAAAAAGGTTTATAGTTGTTGGAGTTTCCACCCAAGAGGGACAGACCTACTACATTTGATAATTAGTTTTTCATTGCTGGAAATGAAGAGATATGTAGCCCCACTGCTACAAGTACATAACTCTCTCTCTCTCTCTTTTTTTTTCCTTTTTCCTTTTCCCTTTTTTTTTTTCTTTTTCCCCTCATCCCCCTTCCAGCGCCTCATAGTAGGGTGTACGGGGTAGGGGGTGGGGGCAGGGGGTATACTGGGGTTTTTGGTGGTGGAATATGGGTACTGGTGAAGGGATGGGTGTTTGAATATTGTATAACTGACATATAAACCTGAGAACTTTGTAACTTTCCACATGGTGATTTAATAAAAAGTTTAAAAAAATAAAAAAATAAAAAGGTTTATAGGAAACCACTTATCTTTAACCTCCCTGAATTCGCTGTAAAATAAAGACACAGTTTTCCTATAAAAATCCCACAAAAAGAGCCACAGTTCGCTTGGGGAGTTCCTTTTCTTTTCTCTTCTACTTTCTAATAAACTTTTCTGCTTTCCAACTCTGAGTCTGAACATCTTCAGTACTCTAATATTGAAGAACCTGGGAATCGCGAACCAACTCAGCGACCCACCACTGCTTCT
This sequence comes from Sorex araneus, assembly GCF_027595985.1. Classification (NCBI taxonomy): domain Eukaryota; kingdom Metazoa; phylum Chordata; class Mammalia; order Eulipotyphla; family Soricidae; genus Sorex; species Sorex araneus. The sequence goes on along the minus strand of NC_073302.1, from coordinate 135,706,988 downwards.
GCCTCACCTGCATCACGACAACCAGAGGGTCCAAACAAAGGTCAGTGTTCAGTGACCCTTGAGTCAACTGTATACAGACCCACTCACCCCCCAAGACAGCGCACAGTGCCCATGGCAGCCATGAGCACCACCTGGAACTCCAGGTTTGTCCCAGCTGTTTGCGTTTCCAGGGGGAGAGTGGGCCGGGAACAGGGAAGGTGGGAAATCTGAAACCATAGCAAGAGACAAAGCATGACAGTCTCAGTGTTAGCTCTGACCTCCCACGCTCTGCACTTGCAGGGATAACCCTTATATTTTCTCTTTGCTTTAAATAGATAATTTCTCCTCAGCTGGGTGTTAGCTTCCTTCTTTCCCTTTCTCTACTTTTAAATGCTTACATGAATTATTTTGGGCTCTCTGTGCAATTATTTTGGGGGAGACACAAGAATCAGGGGCTGGGGTGTGGGGGGCAGAGTGATAGTATAGCTGGTTGGGAGTTTGCCTTTCACGCGGTAGGTTTGATTCCCAGCATCCCATATGATTCCCCGAGTACTGCCAGGAGTAATTCCTGAGTGCAGAGCCAGGAGTAACCCTTGAGCATTGCCAGGTGTAACCCCCCCCAAAAAAAATCCATAACTGGGGGACTATGTGCAGCTGCTCCAGCACCGTCTCTCTTATAAGAATTGTGGATGGATGGCTATTATAAAACAGTGAATATTTGAGAGACAAAGAAAGTGAGACACTTTTTTTTTTAATATCTTGACACATCAACTGATCAGGAGTCTGGCAGGAAACAGAATTTCATTTAATGCAGGGACAAAGATGGCAAAAGGCGACTCATGAGGGACAGTGATGAAAGATGAGAGCAGGAAACACCCCAAAGAAGCTTCAGGAAGCACAGGAGGAAGCAGAGCTGAGTGAGGCAATACCATCTGTCCAGAGGCCTTCCCTCGGGAGGTGCCCAGGCTGGGTGGAGGGTAGGGGAAAAAATCACCCTCATTTTTCTCCCCTCCTGCCCACCCTAGGATCCCTGGTCTCTAGTTAATGTCTCCCGGATGCTGAACCCAGCTGAAAACTAGGATGGTAAGACCCAAAGAAGTCAGTCTTCCTAGGCTGGGAAGATTTAGAGCGGTGAGAAGTAGGGAAGGCAAGAAACCATAAATAGAGCAACAGGAACACCAAACTCCTTACAAAGTGAATCCTAATTTTGTGTAAAGTGTTGTATCTTGCTACAAGAAGTCAAAACTAGAAAATCTGAGTAGCTATCTCATGTGAGTAGAAGAGTTTTGATTTCTTACAGTGTTTGTTATCTTTCCCAAATTAAAAAAAGGCTATATATTTACTTTTACATTTATATCTTAGAAAAATGCTAACAAGATATATTTATTATTCTTGTTTGCTTTGCTTCGCTTTGTTCTGACCCAGTCCCAGGTCCCCAGGGCTACTCCCGATTGTACGTTTAGGAATTACTCCAGAAAGAAATTGGGGGTTCGTATAAGGTGCCAGAGATTGAACCAAGTTTGGCTGACTGCAAAGGAAAAGACTATACTATCTACACAAGCTATCCTATTTTATTTTTCTTTTTGGGTCACACCCGGCGATGCACTGGGGTTACTCCTAGCTCTGCACTCAGGAATCACTCCTGGCCGTGCTCAGGGGACCATATGGGATGCTGAGATTCAAACCCGGGTCCGCCATGTACAAGGCAAACGTCCTACCCGCTGTGTGCTATCACTCCAGCCCCCAGGCTATACTAATTTTTATTTTAAAAAGGAAACCATTCCTATTAGACTCCTGCGGTTAGAATTTCACTTTCTGAACTTTTCCAGAAATCGGATCTCATCTAGAAGAAAATCAAGGCCAAATGAGATATCTGTGGTTTGATTCTCAAAGCACCATCTTGGTTACATACAATTCCATTGATCAATGGGAAAGAGAAACTTACAGAAAATAGCCTCCTAATTTTAACCATATTAATTGATATCAAGTCATGCATTCATGTTAATTTTGTTTTGGAACAGAGCTGGCCAGGGATACTCACTTTGTTTAGTGAAATCTTAGCCCAGGGTGAGCTGCACAAACATCAGCGTCTAGGCACTAATTTGGAATACATACAAAGCTTCAAAATCCTTTCAGTTTACTGCAAGCAACCAACCCTCTACATTTGTTTTCAAAACTCCTTTTAGAACTGTTTGATTTCTTTTCCTATTGTTTTGTGTCTGTTTTTATTTGAAAACAAAGCACTCTGGAGGAACAGGCCAGTGTTGTCACAGTCTGCCACCTCCCTGATATTTTCCGCCCCCCCTTCTCTTCCTCTTGTATTCCCAGCAGCTGTCGCAGGCTTTCCAGCAGCCCCAATTGGAGGGTGAGAGGAGGGTTGGGAGCACAGCCACTTCCCCTAAGAAATATTTAGTATTTACAGAATGAGACAGCAAATCTCTGGAATGCCGAAGACCAGCTGTTGAGGACAATATTCTGACAGCCAGATATGCTGTATAAACTCAGCCTCCCAACCCATCCTTGCTGCTCGGGCCAGGGTGGGGCAGAGAGAGAAAATGCTTCTCAAACCTGAAGTATTTTTAAGTAGCCTCAGAAGAGAGCAGAGGAACCTAATCGTCTTTTAAAAAGTGGTCTCCTAAACTTGTATAGTTTTGATCAGTAATTAATAGGTTTTTATTAATATCTCATAATACCCACAAATATTTTAAAAAATCACTCCAGGTAAAATTCAACTTAACTTTTATTTATTTATTTATTTATCTCTAGAGCTTTTTAAGAGTAAGATTTATACCTCTGAAAATCCCAACAGAAATGCAAGCCCGTCACAACTTTTGTGACTCCAAATACATTTCAGACCCAATTTCCAAGTACTGAATTTTAACCTGCAGTGGCTCTCATGACAAAACTCCACATTCCGAGGCTTGAAAGAAAGGCTGATCAAGGAAAAGTTATCCCCATTCCCCTTAGCCCTATCTGAAAAGGTTTCATGAGCTGGATAGGAACGATTCCATTGGCTCGTCTCCTTTGTCACCAGCTGTCACCAAAGCAGCTTCTCTGGCACCGCTGAAATAATGAGACATTCTAGTCCCCTGCATGGTCCACGCTCCAGGCTTTACAACGGCACCCCTCTGAGTCCGAGAAACAAATGAACACTTTTCCTTTGTGGGGAAAAATGACAAAGACCACTTCCACATACCGGGTACGAGGGCTGTATTTTTTTTTTTAATCTTCATAAAAATCATTTCCAACTTGGGCAAGAACGCCCGGGATCCAGGCTGCAGGGGGCCACGGGGCTGCATGCTGTCTTCACGGCAGCCGGTCACCTCTTACTGCACCCCCCCGCGGTCACATCTTACTGCACCCCGCGGTCACACCTTACTGCGCCCCGCCGGGCTCCTTGACTTCCACCACTAGAATCCCGTCGTGACAGAAGCAGGCCGACAAATCTTTGGTTTCAACGCCCTCTGGCAGCTTATACTGCCGGGTGAAGCTCCTGCTGACGAACCCGTGCTCGTCCATCCTGGTGGCGTGCTGCGCCTTGATCAGCAGCCAGCCTTCGAAGGTCTGGATGATGACGTCTTCCGGGAGGAACTGGACCACGTCCAGCAAGATCTGGAAGCGGGCTTTGCCCCTGCAGGCCGGCCTCTCGGCGTCCGAGTCCACCGCAGGAGCCCGGGCCCCCCTGGCTTTGCTCAGGTCCACGATGGTGGGCCCTGGCAGTGCGTATAAGGCGTGGTCCAGCCTGCAGTCTTCCAGCCCTCGACCTTCAAACTCCTCCTGGTAGCGCACGGGAGTCTCTATGAGGTGCCGCAGAATGATTTTTGCCATCGTGGGAGGCGAACACACAGCCGTGGGAACGGCTCACCTTGTGCTCTGTGTTCCGTCCTGGACGAACCCCGACCGACCGTGTGAGTCGCTCTTAGCCTCTAACCCGGCGCAGTCACAAGCACTTAATTAGACCTGAATCATACCAGGCACACGCTTGTCTGGGAATACGCGCTGACAATGAACGGCTATTTATAGGGCGTGTTTGCAGATGCATTTAGCACGCAGCCTGCCTGACAGGCTGCCGTGTCAAAGATTGCTATGTCTCTGGGAGAGGGTGGGCCTTGCTGGCCTCAGAGGGAAGGAGAGTTATAATCAGAAATGGAATTTGAAACGTTATCTTAAGTTCCCTGTCGTTGTGAATGAGAAAGACTGCAAACTTCTTCCAACAGTTCAGAGATGAGCATTCAGAGTCTGCGCTAAGGCTGCATTTCTTCTAGCCTCCAAAACTGGAAAGAAATCTATCTGAAATTCATTAGGAATTAAAACAAGGGATCTAGCTCTAATTTATTAGGAATTAAGGCACACACATATTGGAATCTCATTCAACAAGCCCAACCCCCTTTCACACACACATATGTACATATATATATATATATATATATATATATATACTTTTTATTTCATCAATTAAACTTTTATCCTTAAGGGATCTCTGAGTCAGATCATCTGAGGTCATTACACACATCTATTATAATAAATGAGAGCAAATGGGTAAGCTCAGATGAGGGCTTGAAGAGCATAGAATGGGATCCAGAAATGAAAACAGAGCCAGAGGGAAAGAAAAATGTTCAGCTTTAAGTATTTGCTATTACAGCCCAGAAAACTAAGGATTAATCTTGTCAAAACTCTATTGTTGAGCTGACAAAATTAAATCACATATAATTTCTCAACTCTAACATCCTTTATATTAAATATTCATTGAAAAAGGGACGAGGCTACTCTTTAACCAGTGGCATAGAAGAACTCTAAGACAAGTTAAGTAAAAAAGAAAATCCCAGAACACAGATCGTAAGTTGCTATTTTTACTTTTTTCTCTGGAAGTGGGTGTGAGCTTATGGAAATAAAAGCTTTCTAAAGGATCTGGTGACAGGGTGATTTAGAGGTAGGGGCTGAGCAGAAATGCCTGGTGACTATAAACACATTTGCCCTTTCTATTTCTACAGGGTCTATGCAACACAGAGACATACAAGAAATATTAAAATTTAAAATATTCCACTCCACAAATGTTAATATTTTTCTAAAACACACAGCTGACCCAGGTTTGATCTCCAGATGGCTCTTCAAGCCCCACCAGTAGTTATCCCCGAGCACAGAGCCAGGAGTAAGCCCTGAACACTGCAAGGTGTGGCTCCAAAAACAATAACGGTGTTCTGTATGAGTTCTGTTGCTTTATCTTCCAGCTTGCTTATTTGCTTATTCAGCTCTGCATTGTTCAGTCTGCTCTTAGGTTTCTCTATTCAATTTTTCAGTTTTTTAATTGTATTATTCCGCATCTCTGTAACTCCTATTTGAATCCTTTTGTTGTCATTGCTGTTATTGTTATTTGGTGGTCACACTTGGAAATGCTCAGGGACTACTCCAAAATTTATCTTCTGATCCACTCCTAGAGATAATCAGAAACCAAATCTGGGGCTCCTGTATGCAGAGCATACATTTAATTTGATATATTTTCTACTTTATCTTTTCTTGCCCGCTCGAGCAAATCGATGAGCAATGGGATGACAGTGACAGTGATAGTGACAGTCTCTTTTCTTGAGTTTATGACCATTACTTTGAATCCTAGAAGGTAGTTTGCACATGTCCATTTCTCCTCAGTCTTCTTTCCAGAAGTTTTGTATTCAGGATGTGCTCCTCTCTTCCCTCATTTTGGCTGAATCTCTGTGTATTAATCTACTACACATTCTAATTTCACAAGGTTGTCCCTATATGTGCAAAGCTATGGAGTTCAGGACCATAGTGCTCTGTGATAAACTGAGGTAGATGTTTCAGCCACTTTCTTTCTGTGGGCTGTTTTTTGTTTAATTTTGACAAAATTAAATCACATTTAATTCTGCTATTGGTGGGGTATGGTGTTTAAGGTTGTCAGCATAGCTCTGATGTGGATGGAGGGGACGCCAGAGAGGGGCGGCACCATGGTATACTGAGTGTGTAATAATATAGACCTCTGACACTGAGCAGCAGCTGGTTGTAGTGACTCGCCCATTCCTGCAATCTATGTATAGCTTGCAGGATGTGATGGTGACCTGAAATAGTTGGGGCACCAGACAGTGACCTGGAATAGTTATGGGTGTGCAGTGATTCTGGGTGGTAGTGGTGATGCACAGAAGCTCTTGATGGCAGGTGATAATATGAGGTGGTTGCAGGTACCAGTCTGTGACACATGGTTGCATCACAGGGGTTCAAGGACTCAGCAGGGTCACCCACAGTATTTTGCAGGCTAAGGAAAAGGTTTTAACGGTGCCTGTGGGCACTGGAATTAGCAAGGTGGCACAGACTTGCCACAATAGCACATACCAACATTTCTGGAGATCTTCCCAAATGCTGTAGATTTCATTCCTTATGATTCAGATCCATGTAATTGTGCCTTTCACCATTAAGTGAACAAACCTATGCATGGGTTATTATAAGGTGAGCTCTCCTTTCCCTGTAGTTATGAGAGTCTACTGGGGTGTTTTTCCTACTGGCCCTCAATGTTCAGTTTTGTCTCTAACATGCAGAAGCAAAACGTTGCACACTTCCCTACTCCCCAGGAAAAAGATCCCGCCAGGAAAAGAATCTGTCCCAACAACAAATATCCACACCCAGAGTGGGTTATCTTCCTCCACAAGAACTTAAAACTCTCTTGCCTGCCTTTTATTCTTTGCCTGGAAATCACTGTCTGCTTTTCAAGGCTCCTTTCTTATCAATCATGCCATTTTTGGTTACAGATTTGCTGTGTCCATGGGAAAAGGTGAGTTTAAGCTCCTTCAGCACCATCACCCTGAATCTGCCTTTCACCTTCAGCTTTTATGAATGTACCATACAGGTTGGTACTCCTCAAGGGGAAAATGTACTTTTTTTTTTGATACGTTACAGGCTGGTGGCTCATAAAACAATAGGAGATATTTTCATTGGTGCTACTCCAAGTGGAAAATCAATAATAGAGCTCGCTGCCAGTAGCAGGAATACGTTAGATGTTAAAGATCTGGCTTTAAAATATTAGGACAAGTCACATCAAACTAGGGGCGATGATAAAGAGATTTTTCCATATGCCCCCCCCACCCCCATTCCCAAACACTGCCTCCAATCATCAACATCTCTCACGAGAATAGAACATTTATTATAGCTGACACATCCGAATCACACAAGACCAGGGCTGATATTAGAGTTCACGCTCAGTACTGCACATCCTGTGATTTTGGACAAATACCTCATGACATGCATCTACCTCTCTAGAATCATACAAAATAGTTCATGGCCCTAAAATTCTGCCTATTACTCCCTCCATCCTCCTTCTGTCTGCTTTAGAAAATTACACTAAAAAGAACATTTATCTTAAACACTAAAACTAAAAGCTAAATGAATTAAAAACTGTTGAAAAAACACAGCAAATATGCCATTAGCGTGAGCAGAAAAGATTGTCTGTAGTGAATCTCATGGCTTCTTGCTTCCAGATCTCTCTAAGCTGGCGAGAAAAGCTTCCTGTGGGGAGACCCCACATGGGACTGTGTGCATGAGTTGTGAGGTTTAGAGGACCCACCTTTCCAGTGCAACACCTGGGACTTCTATTTGTGTCAGACACAGTCACGGTCATCCCATTGCTCATTGAGTTGCTCGAGTGGGCACCAGTAACATTTCACTGTGAGATTTGTTGTTACTGTTTTTGGCATATCAAATACACCACGGGTAGCTTGCCAGGCTCTGCCGTGCAGGCGGGATACTCTCGGTAGCTTGCCGGACTCTCCGAGAGAGGCGAAGGAATTGAACACGTGTCAGCCATGTGCAAGGCGAACACCCTACCACTGTGCTATCGCTTCAGCTATTTGTGTCATATTTCAAAAATCCCCACACCAGACATTCATCATCCCCCTAATCTTCACTGACCCTCAGTTCCCTTGGGAGAATCTCCCAGGCTTCCACAAGGGCCTTGCTGCCACCACTTTTGCCTGACTGCCTCCTTCCCATGCTGCCTCCAGAGCAGCTCTTCCAAAGGGTGTTCGAGATTATGTTGCTCTCCTGCTCTAAGATTTCCCACAGTGGAAACAGCTGCAAAGGTCACAGAGCTTGCTCAGCCCCAAGTCAATCTCTGGCACCATCTGGTGTCCTCTTGGCCCTCAGCGATATGAGGCCTGATCACCTCCTCCTGGCCAGCCAGAAGACTGACCTGTCAGATTTATGAGTAATTACAGGGAGGAGCCACTGGGCCTTCCTTAGGACTCTGCCCCCTTCGTGCCCCCACCTTACCCTAGCCATCAGGCCTCTGGGGATGTGACTGCTGGGTACCTGACATGGATGCCTGCAGGCCAGAGTTCTATTCCCAGCTCGGCTTCCCGTGGCCGAGTGCAGCATGGCAAGCACCAACACAGAGCCACGACTAACACAGCCCCAGAGCACACAGCGATCAGTATATGAGCAGGGAAGCCATATACTGTTTGCAGAAAAGGCAAGCAAAACTGTCACACATGCTTACCTTTTTCCCGTGGCCCCTCAGCAGACCTCATGTCCTTCAGTCCACTACTGTCCTTCCTCCTAGTGGGGATGGCAAACCTCATGCACTCGTTGGGGCTTCTCTGGAATCCAGATATCACACCTCCACTGCTGCATCTACACTGGGCAAAAGTTAAGTTAAACAGAAATGCTATTATAACTATGTTACCCCATGTGCAATTATTTTTTTAATTTTTGTTTTTTTAATGAATCACCATGAGATGTAGTTACAAAGCTTTCATGGTTTTCAGTCACACAATGATTGAACAACCATCCCTCCACCAGTGTACATTTTCCACCACCAAATGTCCCCAGTATCCCTCCTGTCACCCCCATCTCACTCCACCCACTGTCTCTATGGCAGAGAATTTCCCCCATACTCTCTCTCTACTTTGGGGCATTATGATTTGCAATACAGATACTGAGAGGCCATCATGTTTGGTCCTCTATCTACTTTCAGCACACATCTCCCATCCTGAGAGACCCCTCTAACTATCACTGACTTGGTGATCCCTTTACTATCCCAGCTGTCTTCTCCCCCAGCTCGTGAGGTAGGCTTCCAACGTGGAGCAATCTTCCTGGTCCTTGTGTCTACTGTCCTTAGGTGTTGTTGAATATCATTGGTTTGTCCTGCTCCCCTTGCCACTAGGAGCTTAGGTTTATCAGTCACACCCATCAAAGTGCTCCCGGGTCACTCCCATTCCTTTGTTTATCTGTAACCACTTCTACCAGTTTATCTGCTCTTCCTCTATCTAACTCTATTAATTTGTAAGGTCAGACCTTGCTAGGACAGTGAGCTTGTATTGTAAGTTAATATTGTCTTTCTCCTCTCTTATGTCTTTTGAATAGTTTACTTTAAAACAATATCCCTTCTTTGGATCCGGCTGCGGAGCGAGCATGATGGAAGAGCCCAAGGGAGCGCCCTTGGACTCCAGGCAGCCCACTGAACTAATTCCGGCATGGGACCAGAGACCCCACGGTGCGCTGAAACAGTGGGAACCGGGCATCCCCCAATTCTTTTAACCTGTCTCTCTCTCTCAACTCCTCCCTCCTGAACACAGCGCAGGACTTCTCCATCTTATGAGCACCATAAAGTGCTCATAGTGATGTTATTTCTGGTTGTACTTTCCCTGGACTTTATACAGAAACCCAAAACCGCGCGACCTAATGTCATCTTAGCATCAGCAATATGTAATGGTTCGCTTTTAATGGGTCGGACTTTTGTGGGAGATCCTAACAAGAATAGTAAGTCTGTTGCTGAAATATTGAAGGCAATCAAAACAGTAGCCATCTCTCTAGACTAAACTAAGCTATATCCCCACGCCAGCTGAGAAGAAATTTTCTTCTTTCTCGGGAAGAAACGCAGCGTGTCGTCAACTACAATGTGATGTCCATTAAGCAAACAGACCTGGTGGCGTGGGAATGGGATATAAGGGGAAAAATTATGTACATGGAACAGTGGGACGCTGGTGGAATCTCAAGCCGGAGCCGATACCAGCGCAAGACCTTCGGTTCCAGAAACTGCTTGCAGACACTCTACTAGTCTATCAACTAAGCCAGAGCCCCACGTCTGCTGATGACGGGAAATAACCATTCTTTTCATTTTTTGTTTTCGTTTTTTTTTCCCTTGTCAGGCAGCGTGGCGATTACTAAACAGACGTGAACTCGGTGGCGCGGGGCAAGGGGGAAAAAGAAAAGTTATGTAACAAACAGCGGGACTTAATATCTCTATATTCTTAGTAGTGGAGAACTATCAAATGCCTCCTTGGCAATAGGACTGCTTTTCTTTTTTGGGGGAAACCCCAACAACGGTAGTGAGTTGTGTGTTGAAACATGGAATGTAATCGAGATAAGGCATAAACGAAGTAAAACTTATCAAGTACAAGGGTGGGGACTGGGGAGGTGGGAGGGGGCGGCAGGTATACTGGGGGGGTTGGTGATGGAAGATGGGCACTGGTGAAGGGAAGGGTGTTTGAGAATTGTATAACCGACATAATCCTGAGAACTATGTAACCCTCCACATGGTGATTCAATAAAATTAAAAAAAAAACCAAAAAACAAAAAACAATATCCTTTTTGTATGGACAAAGAAAGACATTTATTAATATGCTTTGGTAACATGGGATTTAATTGGCTTCAAATATTATTCACTCCCGGTCATCTGCTTTCTCGACTTAAGCCTCAGCTGCCCTTACTTCCTAGCACCCCCAAAAGCAGGGTCCCAACGAGGGACGGGACAGACCCAGGGCAAGCGGTGAGTTGTGTGCTACCCTGGCATCGAGATGGGCCTGGCCAAAGCGCCTAATGCTTAACTATATGTTAAGAGCTTGGTCATGGACATGTCATGTCATGATCCAAAAGCAACAACGAGACTAGGACCCTGCTAGGGCTAGGAAAGACTAATCTGGCCTGGACACTGTAGTCTGAGATCGAGGTGACCCCCGGAGAGCAATTCTATAAGCTTAATGCATCTCTTGCTATGTCCATACAAAATGATTTATAATATGAATACTTATATGTTAGTTGTACAAAGAGAGGGGAAACACACCCAGGGGATTCCGCTCTTGAGCGGATGTCCTGCTGAAAGAGATTCTGTTCTAGTGAAAGCATCCCCTAAGGGATAGAACTTTACCCCCTATTGATTGTAACTACACCTATGCATAAGCCCCGGCCTGAATGGGGATGGGATTTAAGGTGGCTGTGAGAGGGGGCTGGGGGCGAGTGCTGTCGAATTCCAGGGCCAGTCCCAGGGCCAGATCTGGAGAAGCTAGATCGAGATGGAGATCCAGAGGAGAATGAAGTAGGATGGGGGAGGAAGAAGCAGGAGGAGAATCAGAGGAGAATGGAGATGGGAATGGAATAAACTGCAATTGAGACCAACCATCTTGCTTCCGTTCCTTCCTTCACCTGCCTCTTCATCGCCATCAACCTTCCCGGTGCGGTGTCGCCTTCGCCCTTTCTTTTCTTTTTTGTGTTTTTACACAGGTGTCAGTCTCATATTATGTTATTTTATATTCCACAAATGAGTGCAGTCATTTTATGTCTGTCCCTTTCTTTCTGATTCATTTCACTGAGCATGATACTCTCCATGTCCATCCACTTATAAGCAAGCAATTGTTTTTTTTAAGGCAAAAAAAATTTTTAAAACTTTCTACATGTTCTATCATTCTCCAATTATTCCTTTTTCCTCCCAGTCCAACTCTTACCTGGGCTCAACATTTAGTCTTCACGCGCTGTTGCAAATTAACTTTACCACCACCACCTCTGCCCTCAGTGAGAATAAAGTCAGCCTCATTGCTAACTCTCTGCCTTTAGTCTGTATTTAATCTTATCTTCTTTACTCTCTACACACTTCATGAAAAGCCTCACTGCAGGAAAAGAATGACAACTATTTATTTCTTAAGAAGAAAGAGTGAATGATTTGTTTTGTTTTGGTTTGTTGTTTGAAGGACCACAGCCAGAGGGATTTAAGGGCTTCTCCTGGCTTAGTCTCCAGGGTCTGTTCTTGTGATGCTTGTGGGAATATGAGGAATCATACTGGACTGGAGGGATAGCACAGTGGGTAGGGCGTTTGCCTTGCACGAGGCCAACTCCGGTTCAATTCCTCCGTCCCTCTCGGAGAGTCTGGCAAGCTACTGAGAGTATCCCACCCGCACGGCAGAGCCTGGCAAGCTACCAGTGGTGTATTTAATATGCCAAAAACAGTAACAACAAGTCTCACAATGGTAACGTTACTGGTGCCCACTCAAGCAAATTGATGAACAACAGGAAGACAGTGCAACAGTGCTACAGGAATCATATTGGGCCCCCCACATGCAAAGATGCTTCCCAGCATAATGCATGAGCTCCAGCCTACTGAGCCATGTCTCCAGTCCTGAAAAATCAAGTTTCCTGTCAATCTACTCCCTGCAGTCTCAGTGGAAGTGATATCACTCTCAATCAGGCAAAAGCTAGTTCTTATGAAGGAATAAGATCATACATAAAATATTAGCTATTGGATTATGAGCCTGGCTCTCCAAAGACCAGGCTCTAGGTAAATAAATAGACACAGAGAATACCTGCTGCATTCAAATTTTATGAACAAGAGAGAGGAAGAATTGGGCAAAAATGTTTAAAAAGACTCCCAGGTTATGGAGAAAGTTCAATAATAAATTAAAAAATAAAAACACTATTGTGCTTGCTCAATTATAGTTGCTCAGCATTCATCCAGGTCTGAATTTTTGAAATTCCAATATCAAGCAGAATTATGAGTCAACATATGTCCCTAGAAAATCTTTATTATCAGCCAGAGTTAAAAGGATGGTGGGGGAAATGTGTGGGGTTGGGTGAAGGGAGGAGTTTGTATGTTCCAGTTAACAGAGATGTTCAAGGTTCCAGAACCAGAAGCGAAAGCTGTAGTTTGAGGGCACTAATAATTTTAATGACCCAAAATTTCTATTTCCAATCAATATCCAAAGGAAATAAAATCACTATCTTGAAGAGCTATTTGAATCCCACTTGGTAAGCCCGGTGGCACCAACACCTGACTCGCAGTCTCATGCCTGCAGGGCAGGTGCTCTGCAAGTAACTTATAACTGGATGCTTAGAATCCTTTTTCTAGTGTAACAGTTATTCTTTATATCTTTATAGTAAAAAAGCATATTGAAGCTCTTTTAATTTTTTAAATTAGAGGTGAAGTGAAAGGTAGGAGTTCAGAGTTTTAATAACTCTGAAATATAGGCATTATCTTCACGAAGATCCCTATTGAATGTCTTTTGATTTTTCTACTCACATCAATAATAAGGATCTAGCATCCCACCCACTGAACAAAGACTGGATACAAAACACTTAGCTTTACTACAGGCAAGTAGTTCATTCCCATGGTCTCTAATTTGCTACATTCCCATAGTCTCTAATTTCAGCCTTATGATAAACTCACTTGATTTCCAACTCTCGCGCTGATCACAATCTGCAGTTTAGAAGCAGTTAGCTAACTTTTGATATTATCAAGCAAAGAGGTTATTTTTGTGGGTGACTTATTCTTTAGCAAACAGACTTTCATGGTCTTAACTGATGTCTCTTCCGTGGCTGTGGTGAGATGGTGGGTTGGTAGGAAAGCCAGAGATAGACCAACACCAAATAGCATGGCTCATGCGACATGCTGAGAGGTTCAGGAGGATAAAACTAGAAGCACAGGGACTGGTAACTCAAAGGGCCAGTGTGCATGCTTAATCCAGTACTGCCAGGGACCCACTACCCCATGTGACCCCCAAACCAGACAAAATTAAAAGAGAGGAAACAAAGATTACCAGAAAGATGACTAAAGAGTTAACAAAGGAAAGACTCAGGTGAGGAAGGAGTAGAAGTAAAACTGCTTTTGGTAGGGAATGAACACTGAACACTGACTACAATTTCACGAAACTGGGATGGAAGAGGAAACGAATATACTGGAATAAACCTCCTATGTTTCCAAAACTTGTTTTGATATCTTTATGCTTGTTTGTTTTTTGTTTTTCAGTCTACACTCTATAGAGGTGGTGGCGGGGGAAGGGGGGAGAGAATAGAAGTTCTGGCTAGAGATAATCAGTGTAAACACCTCCCTTTAAAAGCTGAGAAGAGTTTTCATTAAATCAGTTGCTTTATTAGACTCATCATGTCAGTCACAGTGAAATAGAAGATTAGTCTGTTCCCCCAGTTTTTCATAGTTATATTTGATCTCCAAGCCTGCTTGGATCGGGACTGGGCCCTCTCCACCCAGACCCCCATTTTCCAGTAGCTTGGCAGCCACACCCACAAACTGCCCCTGACACCGTGTAATACCATCAATGGCCAAGATTCAGAGACTATAAAACAATGCTTTAGGAAGAGTGCGGCCACAGATGCCTAGTTATAGCCTAGTTCTCCCTCTCAGAGAACCTCACAAGGTATTGAGCATCCTGCCCACACTGCAGAGCCTCTGTGGTGTATTCGATATGCCAAATATAGTAATAACGATGGGTCTCATTTCCCTTACTCTGAAAGAACCTCCAATGGGAAACCTCTGGGAAGAAAGAGTAAAAAGAGGCTGCTAAAATCTCAGGGTTAGGACACATGGAGATGTTACTGGTGCCCACTCAAGCAAATCAACGATCAACGGGATGACAGTGATACAGTGATACCCTATGGTGCTCAGGGCTTACTCCTAGCAGTGTCTGGGGGACTATATGTGGTGTCAGCGATCAGACTGATGTCTGCTGCTTACAACGAAATGGACCTACCCCTTGTACTATTGCTCTGGCCTTTAATATGATATTTTAAATAACATGTCCACTGCTCTGATGGAAAGGAAAGTACTTGATAGCAAAGGGCCATGATGGGTCATGGATGTAGAGGTTGACACATGGATGACCAATATCCTATTTATTTCTTTTAAGCAAAATAATTGTGTGGGTTAAAAAAATTCCTTTCCTATATCATCTTCAAGGCACTCTTAGTCTTTGGTCACTGCTGCAAGCTAGTGTCAGTTAGCCTTCGAAGGAATAACAGAGGAAGTATCACAATTATTTGGGGATATGCATGAGCGAAGGTTCTCTGCTGCTGAAACAGTAAGGCAACAGCAGCCATCTGGAAAGAGATAAAAGTGGCAACCACACTAGAACATATACACAGACCAAAGGGACTTCAAAAAAATATTTGAAGGGAGCTTTGCTATAATCTTGTAGCTGTACTCAACTCTGAAACGCTAGGCTTAGGGCCATTTAAAAGTTTGTACTTTACACAAGAGCCATAAGCCCAAATTCTCTTTAACAAGAGTTTGAGAGGATAGAGAAAACAATCTTCCCAAGACACTGCTTTGATCACATCATCCTTCCTCTGATCAAATGTTTGCATTGGTACAAGGCGTTCTTATGTGAAAATCTTTGTGATTCTACCCTCTGATCCAGAGCATTTGTTCTAACTATACAAATGAGATTTTCTCCATCGTGTATTTCAAAATCCTGGTTCTGGGATCCAAGGCACCCACCTTTATGACCGAATAGGTAGGTAGGGTAGACCAAACCTTGTAGAGCCGCTCTGTATGCTCCCTGACTTTGACTCTTCAGACTCTGCTCTCCTCCAACACTACTTCTCCCCACTCCATTAATTTCAGTTGGACTGTTATAGGATATGAATGACACTCAAAAATAGCATACAGGTCCTTATCCCTTAAATCTATATTCTTGTATATGGGAAAGACTTTTAAAAAATTTATTAGTGAATCACCATGAGACCAAGTTACAGACTTACAGGTTTTCATGCTTACGTTTCAGTCATACAATGATCGAGTGCCCATCCCTCCACCAGTGCCCATTTTCCACCACCAATGGTCCCAGCATCCCTCCCACCACCCCCACCCTGTCCCCTTCACCCCACCCTGCCTCTATGGCAGGGCATTCCCATTTGCTCGCTCTCTCTTTTTGGGTGTTGTGGTTTGCTACAGAGGTATTAAGTAGGCATCTTGTTCAGTCTATGGTCTATTTTCAGCCCGTATCTCTCATCCCTAGTGGACCTGCCTAGCACCCTTTGCTTGGAAAGACTTTAAAGAGGTGCATGAATTGCTTTAACATGAGGAGACAGGGCCAGAAAGATTGTATGGGGGAAAGGCACTGTCTTGTATGCAGCTGATCTTGGCTCTATTTCTGGCACTATATTCATTCCCCTGAGCACTGCCGGGAGTGATTCTCTGACCAAAAAGCTAGGAGTAAACCCTGAGCATAGCCAGGTGAGGCCCAAACATGCAAAAACAAACAAAAACCCTAAAATGAGAATATTATCCTGCAGTGTCTGGATGGGCCCCAAATACCATCACAGAGATCCTGTATTTTTTAAAAAAGTAAAAGCAGAGGGGGAATCAGAGAGATCGTAAAGGGGGTTAAAGCATTTGTCTTACACACAAATGACCCAGACACCACCTTTGATTCCTTGAGCACCGCCAGGTGTAAGTCCTGAGGACAGAAAAGGATCAAAATGTCCTCTTACACCCCCCAAAAAATAGAGAAGATGTAGACTTTACACACACATACACAACACACACATGACTCACATACACACACATATACGAAGGTGGGAGAGAAGGCAATGTGTAAAACAGATAAAACAGAGAAAGATTTGAAGATGCTGACCTTAAAGGTTGGAGTATTATGGCTAGAAGGCAAGGGATTCCTGTAACTACAAGAAACTGGAAGAAACAAGGAGTGGATTGTGCCCTCCCCTGTCTCCAGGAACCTACTATCTCTTTGGCTTGGGACTCG
Source organism: Sorex araneus (assembly GCF_027595985.1). Lineage (NCBI taxonomy): Eukaryota > Metazoa > Chordata > Mammalia > Eulipotyphla > Soricidae > Sorex > Sorex araneus. Next base: position 135,690,246 of record NC_073302.1, on the reverse strand, counting down.
GGTTGTACAGACTGCCAGAAAATAATAAGTGTACATTGGTTTCAGTCATATAATCTGTGGTACTTTGTTAAAGCAATCACAGAAAACGAAGGATGCCCTCATCCTTATCAATTTGTAGTGCTCAAACTATGTCTTTCCTTAAAACTTATCTAAGCTCTTTTTTCCCCTAAGTTTCTCCTAATAATTCAGAATAGTAAAATTTTCCTCAGCTTGCTGAGTATGAGACTCGTATGGCATTCTAGTCATAAACTCTTGGATCTAATTGCATGTGTTGTTAAGCTAGGTGCTTTGCAAGGAATTGTAGGAGGTAGAACAGGTGTTCAAGAACTAGTGATAGACAACACCCAAAAGGAGAGAAAGAGAACAAATTGGAATGCCCCGCCAAAGAGGCAGGGTGAGGCTGGGGGGGATGAGATTGGGGGGTGGGAGAGATACTGAGTTCATTGGTGGTGGAGAATGGATACTGGTGGAGGGATGGGCTCCCGAACACTGCACGAGGGAAAAACAAGCACGAAATGTTTGAATCTTTAACTGTACCCTCACTGTGACTCACTAATTAAATTTTTTTTAAACAAGAACTAGTGATAGAGAAAAGCTTTGAAAGACTCTCCCAGTTGCATTGTAAGTCCACAACTCTGAAAAGATCAGTTACATGATGATTCCTGGCAGGATGTGTGTGGGTCAGGACCCAGTGGCCCTGTTAAAAGATAGACAAGTCAGTATGAGGAGTAAGTATTTGAATTAGTCTAGTTTACTTAATCTACTTGATCGAGTTTATTTAAAAGCACTTGATTGCTAAAATATGTCAATCATCATCTTTGCCTTTAGAGTCATTAATATTTTGGAAATAGAGGGTCTTCTGGTCTTGATGTTTCTAACTACTTATAGGATTAAAAGTGGGGTGATTATGGCAATTTGTTAAAGTGAGACAATGCCAGGCTGGAATATGGTACAGGAGGTAAGGCACTTGCCTTGCTTTCAGCGATGGCTGCCATCACTCTGGCTCAAATCCCTGGCACCACGTACCTGCTGAGCACGGCTAGGGGTCACTCCTGAGAACAGAGCCAGGAATAGCTCCTGAAGAGCACTCAATGTAGCCCACCCACCCCAAATAACTAGACAACAGTATAAGTTGCCACACTGAATTTCCTTTCACAAAATATTTCTCAATAGCAATGTGATGTTCTTAAATAGCACTTTTCTCACAGTAGAATTTTAAAATTGGAACTAATTCTCTTAATCCCTGATATCACCTTATCAAACAAGAAAATGTAATAGTATGTATCCTCTATTATCATTTCCAGAAGGAGATTCCATTTCAAAAAATTTCTCTTTGTTTATCCATACAAAAGCAGCTCCTCACCCTTTCAAGTTTTAGTATGAGATTCTAACAATTCAATAACACTGTCTGGTTCTATTTCTAGTTAGTTTTCTTGCTTTTAAGTTATTGAAATCTTAAATCTATCGGAGCCACCCATGAAAGTTAAAATCAGATTCTTCAAAACTTCTGTTAATGTTGATGTTTTGACTCCTGTGAATCACACTTCTTTTATGGCATCCGGAATGGGAACTCCTTTCCAAAAGGTCTAGGTTTACTTTGCGCCCAGATCCAAGTGAGAAATCACCATCTATGACAGCTATCACCTTATAAAATGACTTTCTTAATAAGACTCAAAAGTTGAAGTGACTCTTTGATCCAAAGGTTACAGAATAGCTACTATGTTCGCTAGCAAACAAAAATAACATGAAATACCCTAATCTACAAGGCAGGCAGTTAGTGGTGGGAGGCCTGGGATTTTAGCAAAATAATAACATTTAAAAAGACATTGCCCAGCCCTGAATAGCCCAAAGACATGAAGACCACATCCCTTTGAGATGCAAATACTGAGCTCTTTGGAGAGGGAGAAACCCAGGCACCACCTAGGTACAGAAATTTTGAGGTCCAATCTAGAGAAGGGGGGATCCCTCAGAAAAGGAGACCCTACAGAAGAATCTAAAAGTCATGATAAGGGGCTGCAGTGATGGTACAGTGGATAGGTTTTTGCCTTGCACACAGCTGACCGGGGTTTGATTCCCAAGATCCTCTATGGTCCCCAGTTGCACTGCCAGTAGTAATTCCTGAGTGCAGAGCCACGAGTAACCCCTGAACACCACTGGGTGTGATTTACCCGCCCCCCAAAAAGGAAAAAACCCACAAATTTTATTTTATTTATTTAATTTATTTATTTTTTTTGCTTTTTGGGTCACACCCGGCGATGCACAGGGGTTACTCCTGGCTCTGCACTCAGGAATCATCCCTTGTGATGCTCAGGGGACCGCAAATTTTATTTTAAAAATAAATAAAATTTTTAAAAAATAAAGATCATGATGAGATTATGAAAAAACGTCAACTGTGCAAGGCTTTCCCTGTGACACATCCTAAGTTACCTTTCACCTATACTGAGAACTCTCAGAAAAAAAATTAGCAGGAATTGAACAAAACCTCTTCTAGAAAGCCATTTATTTGGAGCTTGCTTACTCTTTCAAGCGTGAGTTCTTCCTTGAACACATATCTGTTCTTTTTCCACTTTGAAGAAGCCCATGTTCTCTCATATTCTTCTCTTTCTCTCCCTCACATGTTTCTAAGAAAATAGTGTTAAATAAAAACTACTTACTTCACTATTCTGCCTCCTTCTGAAATTCTTTTCTGCAAGGGAAGGCAACAGACCTTGCCGAGGTTAGGACAGACTTTCCTGCACACAGCAATTTCCTGGTTCCAGTCTGAGTCCTCAGTCCTGCAAGAAATTGGGTGACAGGGATCATCTCACATGTCAGGCAGAACAAGGGAACTCCACTGTTCCACAACACTGTGTGACGGCTGCCCAGTGGGGCTGGCAGGACACGGACATCTGTGCTTGTAGGTGCTTGCAGCAGACTTTAGTAGTCCTGACCTAAGACAGCTGTTTCCAAGAGTGTGGATGGCCAAGATGAGTTGGACTGAGAGGTGGAAACACTAGTTCTTGAATCTACGTCTCTCAATCCTCATTTTACTGAGCCACTGGGAACACAGGATTCATCTTCCCACTGTGCAGAACAAACTGCCTTGTGGGGCTGGTCAGATGCACACGTGCCATGTAGGTGCTCACTTGGGTTTTGTTGCTCTGTGTGGAGAGCACAGCATAGATTTAGTATAACTCTTAAAGACACAAGATTTTCAGAATGGCAAGTGACCACTCCTTTGTCTTTTTTTTTGTGGGGGGGGGGTCACACCCAGTAATACTCAGGGGTTACTCCTGGCTCTGCACTAAGGAATTACGCCTGGTGGTGGTTGGGGGACCATATGAGATGCCTGGAAGCAAACACCCTATCCACTGTACTATCACTCTGGCCCACTCCTTTGACTTAAGGTCACCACCTGCATTAACCCCTAACAAGTGTATTGATCCATCCTTTGAGCCAGACATTGACTCCCCTCTAGCTCTGAAAGTCCTAGATGGCATCACCTTCTGTTAGCAGGTGTGTTGGTTTATATTGAGAATCAGGCAGTTCTCAATATAAACTGCCTGATTCTCAATATAAAGTGCTGCTACACTAGCACTTGCTGATTCAAGAGGCAACTCATTTAAACGTTACAAATCATTTTTTCTTCTTTACAAATTATTTTCCTTTTACAGTTTCCTCATCCCTATAGACTTCATAGACTTAATGAGTTAGAATCATATTCTGGATAAATCTTTAATTTAAGGAGTATTATGACTGGTTTAGTTTTTTATACAGGAGCACTATAGCACTGTCATTCCGTTGCTCATCGAGTAGGCACCAGTGACGTCTCCATTGTAAGACTTGTTGTTACTGTTTTTGGCATATCGAATACACCACAGGTTGCTTGCCAGGCTCTGCTGTGTGGGCGGGATATTCACAGTAGCTTGCCGGGCTCTCCAAGAGGGACGAAGGAATCAAACCCTGGTTGGCTGCATGAAAGGCAAATACCCTAGCTGCTTTTATACAGACCACTAAAACACTACATATATTGGTTGTAAGCCAAATTTTGCTTTTTTCCTTTCTTTCTTTCTTTCTTTCTTTCTTTCTTTCTTTCTTTCTTTCTTTCTTTCTTTCTTTCTTTCTTTCTTTCTTTCTTTCTTTCTTTCCTTCTTTCTTTCTTTCCTTCTTTCTTTCCTTCTTTCTTTCTTTCCTTCTTTCTTTCTTTCTTTCTTTCTTTCTTTCTTTCTTTCTTTCTTTCTTTCTTTCTTTCTTTCTTTCTTTCTTTCTTTCTTTCTTTCTTTCTCTCTTTCTTCTTTTGGGGCTGTACCCAGCAATCTTTAGGGGATACTCCTGACTTTTTGCTCAGAGACACTCCTGGTGGTGCTCGGGAAACTATGTGGTGCAGAGATTGAACCTGAGCTTCCTGCATGCAAAGCATGTGCTAGGCCCATTGACTCCTCTCTCTCACCCATGTTTTACTTTCTTATTTCTCCTGTGTTCACTGGAGTAGCAATTTTAACTTCCTTTAAGAACTGATTCTTTGCAGCCACAATATGGCAAACTGGCACCAGAGGCCCAGTTTTCAGGCTGTGTCAGTTTTTGATGTGCCTTCCTTCCTAAACCAAATCATTTCTACCTTCTGCTTTAAAGCTGGAGATATGGAACTATCCCTTTCACTTGGACCCTCAGGCCACTGTAGGCATTTTAACTGATCTAATTTTGGTATCATATCTCAGGGCTTTGAGGAGAGAGAAGCAAAAGATCTATCTGTTAATGGAACAGAGAGAATGCACGCTTATTGATTAAATTATGTCTCATGGACACAGTTCATAGTTTCCCCCAAACAGTCACATCAAAAATTATTGATTGCACAGTTTCATAATAGATATAATAATACTTACAATAATCGGGGACAAGGAAGATGGCTTAAAAGGCTGGAACACATGGTCTACATGCAGGAAGTCGGGTTGAATCCCGCACCTCATGGTGCCCCAGCACCTCCAGGACTAACCCAGGCACTGAACTGGAAGTAGATCCCAAGACGATCCCAAAACAAACAAACAAAAATGTTCTTGAATCATCATCACCATCATCCCATTGATCGTCGAATTTTTTGAGCGGTCTCAGTAACATTTCCATTCGTCCAAGCCCTGAGATTTTAGAAGCCTCTCTCTACTCGTCCTTCCAACGATGCTGTACTGGAGGCTCTTTCAGGGTCAGAGGAATGAGACCTAGCTTATTACTGGTTTTGGCATATTAATACACCATGGGGACCTTGCCAGGCTTTCCCATGTGGGCAGGAAACTCCCAGTAGTTTGCTAGGTTCTCCCAGAGGGAGAAGTATGCTATAAGGTATTGCGTGGCCGCTTTGCATGGCCGCTTCCGGAGCTGGCTTTTAAGTCTCTGGATGCTGGCCCTTGACAGGATTACACGGAGCCTGGGGTAGTCCCTGGGTGTGACTGCCTAGCTATTGAGAGATGGGAAATCTGGGCGGAGGAGGCCCAGTCCCTATCTGAGCAGCCTTGGAGGTCTCAGGCCCCAGTTCCACACACCTGGGTTCCTCTACCAGTTCCTTCATCCATGAGGCTCATCTGAATGTGTGGAGAGGGGCCTTGAGCATGGCTGTGGCTAGGCTCCGGAGGTCTTCGGCTGCTGGGAGCTCTGCTCGGGTTGGGGAGGGAAGCTGGAGCCCATCCCCTCTGAGGAGGCCCCGGGGAAGACAGCCAGGCACAGGGGCAAGAGACTCTCTGAATAATAAAAACATTTAAACATTGCATGAATTACCAAGATGGTGACATAGACATAAAGTGAACACAGGCTGCTGGGAAAATGATTCTCACAGACCTGCTAAAGGGAGGGTTGTCCCAACCTTCGGCTTGCATAAAACAAACAAAACCTAGTCTCTGTGAAGTGCAGGATAGTGTGTTTTGTATCAAGTGTAAGGCCACCAATCCAGGCAGATGACAACATTCTCAGCAGGCCATCGCAGAGCCCTGCTGGGAAGCCAACTCCAGCCCCATCACACCCTGGGTGTCGACCTGCTCTCCTGAGTCACAACTAGATTCCAACTGGAAGACTTTCCTACCCTGAGAGTTGGGCCAGTTGGTAAATCTGGAAGGTGACAGAGATTTCCTCCTCTGAGTGCTTTCTTCCCAGCCAATTTCCACAGTCCCTCTTAGGCCTGGATCCTGTCCTGAGTCTTACCTAGATGCTGGAGCCTGGGGAGCCATCTAGAGTTGAATTTCCCTGTCTGTAGACATTGGTCCTAGACTTCATGCCCTTCATCTGTATCTTTTACTTCTGCCAGACTATCTGACTGAGAGCTGTGCCAGAGGCTCTTGCTCACTGCAGAACCATGGTACTTAGCCATCATGCAGACCACTCTGCTCTCTGGCAAAGTTGCAGAGCCTGTGGTACAGCAGAACCCTGGCTATGCTCAGTGCTTACTCTGGCCCTGCACTCAGGGATCACTCCTGGCATTTCTCAGGGGATCCTAGACAGTGCTGGGATTGAATCCGGGTACAGATATCCCTGGTCCTATCTCTTGGGCCCTCCTCTCCTAACCTAGTTTTTGTAAGTACCCATGAGCCTCTCTCCTGATCCTGAAATCCCCTTATCTTCTGTTCTGGGCCCCTCTAATCTCTAGCCAGCCCCCATTCCATGGTGGCTAAGAACTTGACCTAAGGGTATAACCTTTGGCGTACTACCTCACATAAGTATGTTTCCATTTCTTCCCCTCTGAACAGCACAACAAAACAGAACACACCTCCCAGCGATGTTGGGAACATTGGATTTGATTCTGGCCATAAAACATTTCTCTCTAAGGTAATGTGCTCAGTGATCCATCAATAGAACTGGTTCTGGTATTTGCCCAAATTGTTTCCCATGGAGACACAGTCAGGGCATTAGAAAAATTGTTTATCGTCTATCACAAACTTCAATCTTTTTTTCTCAGTTAACCTGTATGAAAAAAAAATCACATAAATCTAATTTTTCTCTGGCAATGCACACAACTGAAACCCAATTGAAATTACATGGCTAAATTATGAAATCTTGGACAGAAAGGAATACTGTATGATTGTCCTTAAATGTCTGGTTTCTACCCAAGCTGTAGAATCAATATAACTCTGTCATTGATCTCTGTTGATGCTTGAAAGAGATGCTTTCTAATCTAGGATAACCTCTCAGTGACTGGAAAAATAAATAGCAAGTCATTATATTATTTTGAGACTTGAAAGAAACAAGTCTCTCAGGCTCTGTGCTGAGTTGTAAAACTAAATCCAGAAATGGTGGCCGAATCTGAGTGAGGCCTGAGTGAAGTTGTACAAACTTCTTATTTTTCTGTAATAACTGTCCTTTGATTGGACAGACTGGAACTACATAGACTAACATCAACAAAAAAGAGTTATTTGAATGGTTCTTTCCTTTTGATTTCATGTTCCAAATAAATGTCCTCATGTACAAAATCTATTTCACTATTTTGTGAAACCCTCATAGATATTATATTATTTGCATGGGTAGGAATGAGGAGGCATTAGATTTCAGAATGGGAACATTTTTGAATAATAATTTTTTATTAGAAGTTCATATTTTATATAACCAAGAAATCAAGATTTATGGTAGTATTAATATTGATGTTTTAAGCACACAATATTATTATACCACACCCACCACCAAAGTGTTAATATCTCTTCACCAAGAACAATAAAATTTTAAACCTAGCTTTCTGATGGACGATTTTCAAACATAAACTATGGCTAAGAACACCTTCTGAGATTGCTGGTTTCTAAAAGATGGGGTTAGTGTTAGGGTTCGTGCTAGGAATAGGTTACAGTTATGTATAGGATTGGGGTTATGTATAGGATTATGTGTTATGTATACGTATAGGATTATGTGTTATGTATAGGATTATGTATAGGATTATGTATAGGATTATACAGTTATGTATAGGATTATATGTTATGTATAGGATTGGGGTTAAGGTGAGTGGTAGTTTGAGGGGTAGGGTTAGGATTAAGAACACCTGACAGTTTGTGTATGTGCGGGTGTATGTGAGAGTCAGGTGAGGGTTAGTTAGTGTTAGAGTTAAAGTTAGAATTGGGGTTAGGGTTACAATTAGATTAGGGTTAGGGCCAAGGAGAGAGTGTAGGTAAGGGTTAATTGGCTGTTTATGAAAGTAACCTAAAGAAACAGTATAGCAGGGTGGGGATATAAAAACCTGGTCCTCACTTTGTCTTTCACTACATGTTCAATCTATGGCAATTTGCCACCTATCTACATTATCATTTCCTTGTTACCATGAAAGAGGTAGAAAATACATATAGCTTTTAGGGATTTTTTTGATGATTAGACAAGAAAATTTTTAAAAATACTTTGAAACTGGCACCTAAGAAATGTTAGGTATTATTTGTAATTCACAAGAAGACTACAGATCTATGTAGAATAAGCTGAACAATTCAACTCAGCGGTGACTATTTTAAAAGAGAAGTATGTAGTTCTGTGAGTTTCCATAGAAAAGTGTGTGGACACGTGTGGGACTTGAGCATTTGGTGGCCAACAACCGTTCCCCTGGCTGGCCATGGCAATGGATGAAGGACCAGGGTCCCAGAATTGTTGGTATTCAGTTTATTTCTCTCTCCTCCCCAGCATAGTCCTAACTCTCCCCTTACTGCACAATCATACTTGTAGTTTTGGTCATAGTCCCAGTCATCAGAGTTCCCTCATCCTAGTCTCCTCATAGACCTCAAAATCCTCTGCCTCTTCATCTTGTCCTTATACTCATCATTGTCCTCACTCTCCCCTTACAGCACAGTTACATAGAAATCATGAAGGGTGGGGGTACACATAAGTGGGGGTTGAACATTGTCCTAACAACAAACAGAGGTAAAGTCTCTCCTTCAGGGGAAGTTCTAGGAGATTACCTCAAGGACAAAATCTCATCTGAGGGTTCAGTACTCCAGATTACTAGGAGGTCCACTCAAGGGCAAGATTCCATCCAGGGTGTACTGCTTTCTCCTTTCTTCAGCTAGCAAGCCATTTAAACAATCATAGTGAATTTACTTTTTACAGTATTTCTGGTCATTTTGTATGAATATAGTAAGAGATATGTTAAACTTAAAGGATGGAGCAGGTCGACTTTAGCGGGGAGAAACTCCAAATCAATAATAGTGAATTTTTTGTTGAAATATTGAATGTAATCAAAGTAAAGTGAAAGTAAAGTGAAATTTACCAGTTACACATGCGGGATGGGGGGCTGGGGAGGTGGGGGGGATGGGGGGGAGGTATACTGTGATTCTTGGTGGTGGAATATGTGCATTGGTAAAGGGATGGGTGTTCAAGCATTGTATAACTGAGACTTAAACCTGAAAGCTTTGTAACTTTCCACATGGTGATTCTATAAAAGAATAAATAAAAAAAAAACTTAAAGGTTGGGCTCTTTCTGGGAACATCACACTATATATCCCAGACCACAGTCCTCAGGCCAGGTTAGTCTTTCCTAAGCCCAGAAGGGTCCTTATTAAGTTACTTCTTTGTGGGTCGTGACAGAGTTTGTTCCATGACCATGCTCTTAACTTATTATGCTTATGGTGTTTAGCTTGTCCCCTTCCAATGCAGGGTAGCTTACAAGTTGCCTTGGGTCCTTTCAGTCCCTTCATCAGGACCCTGCTTTTAGAGTGCTATGAACTAAGGGCAACTGAAGCTTAAGTCAAGCAAATATGGATGCCCAGGAGTAAGTGTTATTTTGGAGTCAATTAATTCCCATGTTACAAAGCATCGCACATCAGCTGTCTTCCTGTGTCTATACAAACAGGACATTGTTAAGCCATGCAAATGACATAAAGGAAAGAGAAAAGCAATATAGGATTATTAGTGCTTGATGAAATTGGGTGTGCCTCAGGGGCCCTGCTGTGGGAGTGGCTCAATAAACATAAACTCCCTTAGGGAGGAGCAAGGACAACCCAATGTTATCCAACATAGCACTACTAATATTTCTTTAAACATTAGTCAAAGCCTTAGCAAATATAGGATGTTACTGGATAACTATACAAGCCACTATTTCTATGCAGATAAGGTTCAAACCAAGCCAAACCTTCCAAGGAATGTTCCACACCTTCCCTATCATGCTAGAGCTGTCTTTATCAACTACAATCAAATTTTATTTTCTTTTTCCATCATTTGCTTATATGCCCTTTGGTGGTATTATCATTACTTTCTGGTTGCTGAGCTAATGAGCTGGTGAAACTCCGGTGTGCTTTTTTAACCTGAGGCAAATTCCAAGGAAATATTTATTACCGCTTGCTCACAATTGATTCTGGGGGGGGGTTATGAGTTATTTCTTTCACAATAGTTATTTCTTTCACTCAGTTAAACTGAGAGGTCAGATAAGGATGTAGGTCTAGAATAATGTGGGATTGTGAGACAGGGTTAGAGAGCGGAGTCAAGGACCAGAAGTCCGGACAAATGGAAGTCAGGAATGCTAATGAGTTACACCCCCCACAACCCCACCAGCAGATCGATGTAGCCTCTATAAAAAAAGAACTGAGCCATTATATATAAGACCCTTCTTAACTTCAAAAAAAATTGTGCCAGGGGTGGGGGGATGGTGGTGGTGGGTGGCTGGAGAGATAGTACAGGAATTAAGAGCTTACATTGCTTGTGGCTAAAAATTTAATCTCCGTTCTGTAGGGTCCCGCAAGCATCACTGGGAGTAGTGCCTAAACACAGAGGAGTCCCCAACACTGCAGCATATGGCCCAACATCCCCCCATCCCAAGTAATCATAAGGATAATAAGTTGGGGGAGCAAAAAGATAGTTCAAGTGGTAAAAGCATGTGCCTAGTCTATGCAAGATCCTGCACTGGCTCCGTAGCACTGCTGATCCCATCAAATACAGCCAGGCAGAACCCTGGTAGCCCCTCAAACTCCACCAGTTTTGAGCACAAAACAACAGCACATCAGGTCTAGACCACAGGCTGAGAACCCACCAGGTGTCGTTCATGCCCCTAACCTCCTGGCCACCACCAAGCATCACTGAAGGTGGCGCCATAAAACAACAACAAACAAACAAACAAAACACCCTGGAGACTAGGGACCAAAGAGGAAGTACAGTGAGTAAGATGCTTATACTGCACGTGGCCAACCTGGGCTTGATCTCCTGCATCCCATATGGTCATGGCCCCCTGAGCCCTGTCAAGGGTGATCCCTGAATCCGCCTGCCACAGAGGCGGGGGGTCGGGGGGGGGGGTGGCAAGGAGTGGGGGAAAGGGATACTGGGAACATTGGTGGTAGAGAATGGGCACTAGTAGAGGGATGGTTACTTGATCATTATATGACTGAAATGTAAGCGCAAATGTTTGTAAGTCTGTAACTGTATCCCATGGTGATTCATTAAAAAATAAAAAATTAAAAAATAAAAAGAGTGATCCCTAAGCTCTAGAGGCAGGAGTAAGCCCCCAAGAGCACTGCTGGGTATGCACTCCCACCCCCACCACCAAAGAAACAAAAACATGGAGATGGAAACAAAAAAATAAAAAAGAAAGCTCGATATTATTAGATATTATGCTAATGATATACAACTCACCGGACTAGTCTCCCAAACATTCTCATTTCCTCTTTATGACACCCTCCCCCCTTCTCTCAGCAATTCTCTGTCTCTCTCAGTGTCATCCCGGCTGTCTTAGCACCAAAGGCTAATAAGGCAGCGGGTATGCCAGAAGCATCATCTCTGCCAGCAAATCTGAAGAATTAGGGTATAGCACAGAAGCTGCTCCTCTCGGGATGTTGTGGAGGGAGAGCCACATTTCCACCCTCATCCGCATAATCAGAGGAGGTCCCCGTGGGGCCCCTTTGAGCCCCCCTTCTCGGAAAGTCAAAATCAATGACGTGTCACCCGCCCAGCAGCTCCCGAGAGGCCCCATTCCCAGGGTAGGTGAGTGGAGTCTCCTGTTCTTTCTGGAATGTGGCATTGAGGGAGGGAGGGATGCGGGCAGCTGGCCTTGGAATGTGGTGCCCGCACAGCTGAACTGGCCATTTCCGCCTTGAGGAACTTGCATGTGTGCTCGCGCTCTCTCCTCTCTCTAGGGAAAGCTGACGGCTCAGGCAGCCTTTGGGAGACCAGTTAGTTGCCTTGGAACTCAGAATTCCCTAGAAACAAAAAAATCTGCCGAGAACCAACTCCCTAGTCACACTGTGCTCTTGTGCTCTGGCAAACAGCACTGGCATAGAATAAGATGCCCTTTCTTAGCTTTGTAACTGTATCTCACAGTGATTCAATTCAAAAAAAAAAGAGACTTGTCTGTTGTACTAGCTCTCTGCTCCCAAGGTTTTGGGGGAGAAAGGGGACACACCCGGCTATGCTCAGGGCTTATTCCTGGCTCTGTGCTCAGAAATTATTCCTGAAAGGTGCTCGGGGAGCCAGATGGGGTACCAGAGCTCAAAACCAGGCAGAGTGCAAGGCAAACACCTTGCCCACTCTATTATCCCCACCCCCAGTCCTTCTTTCTGAAGGAAGAGTTTGGTCGGTCACTTTTCAAAGCAAACACCTACTGGCAAAGAAAAGCTGAGGACCTCCCTCCTCAGAAGGAAGGGACAGCAGGAAGAGAAGGGCTGCTCTCAGCCAGAGCACTGTGGGCCCCATGCAAAGCTCTTGGGGACATGTCTCCCCAAGAAGCACCATCTTAGTGTCCCTGAAGCATTTTCCTTTCCTATCCTGGTAGAAATTCTAGAACATTCTTAGCTGAGTTGTTAAGGTTGTTTGTAAAACAAACCACAACTAAGAAACAAGGTTTCATAAATGAAAAAAGAAAAGAAAATTGAAGGAGTATGCTTATATCTTAGAGTCAGAAATTTTTCTTTCATGGGAAGAATAAAGGCTAATATATTGATTAATTCTGGTCATGGTCATTTCTCCTTCCAGGAGAGCAATGCTATGATCCAAATCATTTGCTGGAGTCCAAAACCCTGACTAGACCCTTAAGGTGACTAAGTTATTTAATATCCACCTTGTTGATTTATTTTTAACATAAAAAAAAAACATAGAGCATAGGGAACCAGACGCTATTCTCAGTACATTTACAGAGGAGAAACGCTGCCAGCGTGCATGTAAAGTGCTTAGCTTGTTGGTCACAGGAGGAGCTAGAGCTATTGCTAAGAATCTGGCCTGTGGGTGTATACACGTGTGCAATCTATGCTTAATCCTTCCACTGTAATACCCAGTGGGAGTTAATTAAAATTTAAGCTCACCACCCGGAGCAATTTGTCAGTAATAATCAAAGGGCAGAAACCACCACAGTTGCCTCTAGCTGTGTTAGACCTCACAGTGGCCTGACTGCTCTGATGATGTCTTTTTCTTAAGCAAAGTAAAAATGCTCTGGGAGAGAGAGAGAGAGAGAGAGAGAGAGAGAGAGAGAGAGAGAGAGAGAGAGAGAGAGAGAGAGAGAGAAAGACAGAGACAGAGACAGAGACAAAGACAGACAGACACAGAGAGAGACAGAGACAGAGAGATAGAGAGATACAGAGAGAGAGACAGAGAGAGACAGAGAGAGAGACAGAGAGAGAGAGCAGTGAGCAGCGGTGAGGTGCTTGCTTTGCACAGAGCCAATCCTGGTTTGATCCTGTCATTGTGTATGTCCCTCAGGCACCGCCCGAGAGGAGTGATGTGTGAGCAGAGAGCCAGGTGTGAACTGGCACCACAAAGTGTGACCCAAGCTTCCCTGAGCATCACCAGGTGTGACCCAAGCCTCCCCTCCTCGTGGTACTTGGAACTGTCACAGAAAGAGCTTGTAGGCCTCGTCTATTGAAGAACACTCAGTGAACAGGCCTGTCTTCTTAGATGAAGTGGGTTGAACTAGCACTGGGTTGACAGTCAAGTGTTCGGGGTTTTTTTCCCTTTCCTTCGACAAAATATTAATTTTACTGTGTTGGTAGTACATCTCTTAAGAACACATTGCTAGTTAACACATGGGCTTTTTACCAACTGTATTACATTCATTTCTCAAAACTGTACAATATTTTTCTCTAAGCCCTGTAGAGTATAAACTTTTAGAATTGACTCTTCAGGAGGCCACTGTCATCATGGTACCTTGACAACTTTTTTTCTGTATCTTTTCCTTCCTATCCTTTGTGCAAACACACACACACACACACACACACACCACTTGACCTTTGTCACTACAACTTTTCTCCAGATCTCCAAAATATCATCCTAAGTCATTACATTGTATGTGTCAGTCATGTTCCCAACAGCAAATGTGGCATCAACAAGCTGAGGAACTAATAAAGCAATGCACCCAGGGCTTCTGGAAAATTTGCAAAATACATGCAGGCAAACTCCACACTAAAACACAACCAGAAATTGGTTAAATATCAGAGTGAAAGTCTCATCCCCTCAGAGCCTGGTTTATCAGAGAGATACAGGCATCCATGTATGTGAGCACATAATCATACTATGGAAGGAAATTGGAGAACAATCAACCGGTGGGAAGATCCCCAAGTGCCATAGTGCACACCAGCCACCATTAATAAGGCAGAACTGACTTGGCGAGGAGAGGAACAAGATATAATAGCCCACCTTTCGGTCAGAAGGGAAAGACTGACAGAAACCAAGATCTGGCACCAAACACAAAACAAAACAGCAACAAAACAAACTCTGGTATGTTAGGCTAGTGGGAGCTGGACCAGCTGAGTGTCCTCCTCCCTCTCTCAGAGAATGGCTTTGTCATAGAGCCCAGAGACAGACACGCTGTGAGGCTACGGCAAGACGAGAGGGCAGGAGTGACCACGAAGGAAGAGGGGTATCACAGACTTCTCAGTCGGTGCGCCAACACCACAATGACAACACTAATGGATCCACTGGTGTTTCCTATTTCCTCCTCACCCTTGATCACCATCATGGCCAGAGAAACAAAGGGGAATGCCAACATTAAATACACAGCACCACCTGCAGGAAAACAAAAGAAGCCAACCCAGAGGCCTGTGCAGAAAATTTTTGCAAAATTAAGATGACATCCTTCAAAGAAAATGACAAGCCCCCAGCGAGTGAACATTAGACATAGAGATGTAAGAGGTGGGGCCAGAGAGATAGTACTGTGATGCTTGCCTTTCATGGGTCAATTGGGTTGGATCGCCGACACCACAAATAGTCAGTGCCGAACCTGGAGTAAGCCCTGAGCACTGCTGAGTGTTTCCCCCAAACAGAAAAGAAATGTAGGAGGTAGCAAAAAACAAAATCAAAAACAAAAAAAAACCAAGATAAAAACTATTATAACAAAACTTAATGAAGTTCACAAACCTCAACTCACAAAGAAGTTCAAATGATCTAAAAAGAGCTACATAAGTACCAGAAATTGATTCTTCATCAAAAAGTTGAAAATACAAAAAATTCCTAACAGAGGGCCTGGGATATAGCTCAGTAGTAGAACACTTGGATCCAATCCCTGGCATCATAGACACACTTGCAAAATTTTGAACAGAAAAGTCCAGTATGAAGAGTACACTGACACAATTTCATCTGACCTAGAAAATATAACAAGTAGATTCAATCTTGCAGACAAACCATATCATAAACTAAAGAAAAAAATTACAGCAATGACACCCATGGAATAAGAAAGATAAATAAGATTTAGGGAAAATGAAGAAAATCTGCTAGAAATATCAGACTCCATGAGAATCGTAAACATCAGAGTTCCAAGAGTACCAGAAAGTGAGGAGAGAGAAGGGGCAGAAAAAGAGGGGCTGAGTGGAGTGGGGGTGGGGGTTTCACACATATTTAAAAGGAAGTTTTTATTGTATTCTCATTACACATTCATCACCAGCATTTAATTGCCAAAAATCTGAATGGATGCTTACATAGGTCATTAGGTCATTAAAGCAGTCAACGAAATCAGAAATAAGTCATTAAATGATGGATTCTTTGAACAACATTGTATTGAAAATAATTCAGTAGAGTGCTCTTTAATATAGCATTTTTTGACTTTCAAAAGGTGGCTGTTTAGATGAGTTTTATAAACTTTTGGACTTAGTGTTAAAATTTCTTGAAAATAGAGATGATATTTTACCAGTCAATTGAGTTCCAAGAATGCCATCACTCATTTGCCAGACTTATTCAACAAATTTAATTAAACAAAACTCTAACTCCAAGATGATGAGCAGAATTTAACCAAAACTAAAATGGGGACCTGGCCTCAGGCCTGGTTTGGGCCTGGGTTTGGATCAACCTGAATTTGATCCCTGTCACCCCATCTAGTTCCCTGAGCCTGCCAGAAATGATCCCTGATGCAGAGCTAGGAATTATCCTCAGCACTGCCAGGTGTGGCTCCAAGACAAACAAAAAGAAACTAAAATGATTATTTTTGTGTTTGTGGCAAGGTTTTTTCTGTACAGGTGAAATTTAGTAGGAAAGGAATCCAGCCAGCTTCCAAATTTAGCAACAGTAGAAAAAGGTGAGGAAGACTCGCTCGCCCAGGGGCAACGCTTGGAGGTTCTGCATTCTGACCTCAGCTGACAGCTTGAAGACATTCTTAAAATGAATATTCCAGATCTGGATTTTGAACTCTTTTTCAAGTGCAATCACAAAAGAATCTCCATAATAACAAGAGGAGGAAGAGCGGCAACATAGAGAGTAAAGCATTTCCCTGCCAGGTGGCTAATTCCAGTTCAATCCCCAGCACCACATATGTCCCTCTGAGCCCTGCCAGGAATGATCTCTGAGCACAGAGCAAGGAACATCCCCTTAACACTGCCAAAACAGGTGGGGCCCAAAACAACGAGAACAACAGCAAAAACACCTGACAAAATGACAAGACTTGATAGATAGAACAATACATGAGAAGCCAATTCAAATTCTAGGATGCTTCCAACAGTTCTGACAGCAAAAGCAGTTCCCCACATTTTCTCCTGGATTACGTGCTGTGTGGTACCAAGGTTTAAATTGCATTTCCTCCAGCCAGTTAAAGGTAGGTGGGTTCAGTATAGTCACAATTCTGCTAACTAAAAAAAAAAGCTGACTGCCAAGAGTTAACTGTAGTGATTTAAAATACTGCTGCCTTTCAATAAAGTCAAACTTTAATAAATTGCTAGTGACACACCAGATTCATCCTTCTTATTGGTATTATTTTTAATGTTACTCATAACTTTTACTTACTATTATCCTTCATTGCCTAATTTTCTGGGCCTAATATGAATATTATTATGATTGATTTAATAAATAATTTTATGAATTCAAGCTTTAAGGCATTGTATTTGCAAATCTTTCTTTACTATGTTGTAGAACAGAGAGAAATATAGATACACATAAGAACAGAAATTTGTCACTCTATCTTTCTGACTGTTTGACTTAAAGAAAATAGATATCTAGATGGATTCTGGGTAATTTTTTTCTGAAAAGGCCAAATAAGTGGGAACCTCTGGTCTAGAAGCAAAGAACACTATATACATATATACACATGTGTATGTATATATATGTAATCCCATATCATAACATCTCTATATATTATGTGCATATTCCTATACATATCACTCTCCAAAGAAGTCCTCACCCTCATTAATAGTCATTTCCATTCCTTCACCATCAATATAGATGGATTTAATTTCAATTTTTTAATGGACCTGTAGGATCTGGCCTGCACAACCCAGTCTAGTTTGAATAAGTTTTGTCTCTGGACTAATCTTCAGTAAGAAAGAGAGCAGAAGCATACTTCCCCCTTCAGGGGGCCATTTTTCCTCAGTCCTGCCCTGCAAAAGAATAAAACCTTCCCAGAATAAAACGCAGCAGGTGGTAAATTGCTTAGAGACATTTTCTCAGCCCACTTGGCTCTCCTGAACTTAGCTTTTTCTTCTTTCCCAGGAGCCATATCCAACCTGAAAGCAAAAAAGCTTCCTTGGTAATTTGGGGAGCAGATGTGAGCGAGCACACAGACACTCCCAGGTACACACAATCCCTTCCTACATGCTTGTGACCAGGTAACTTAGGGGTGACTTTGGGCAGGGGTGGGAACTGCTCAGTTCACCTTTCAGGAAGGGGTAGAGCTGGGAGATGTGAAAGCTGAGTCATCTTTAGTTTCACTTGTGTGTGTGTGTGTGTGTGTGTGTGTGTGTGTGTGTGCGCGCGCGCGCGTGCTCGAGCTCATTCTTGGATGTTAAACCTACGGCTTTACACATACAAGGCAAGTGCTCAACTGCTGAGCTATCCCTAGCCCTGTTAGCATCTTTATAATCTGCTTCACCTTTTGAGCAAAAAAAAAAAAAAAAGCCACACTTGTTCCAGGTTATCCCTAATTCCCTAATTCATGATTGAGATGCACAAAAGCAGTGCAGCTTAGAGTCTGCCATCAACTCGGAGCATCTCTCACACCTCTTGGCTCAGGAGCACTTGTCCCTATGCATCACGGTCTGCCATTGTCTCTGCCTGACGCAGCCTCGTTTCCCACTTTCTCTGGACAGGTGTAAGCTCTGCCTTGCTTCATCTGTGTCTACTTGCCAGAGGAGAGACCCAATGAACTCAGTGGCTTCTTCACTGAGAACAAGGAATGATGGGAAGGAAACCCCAATCAACAGAGAGAGAAGAGTAAAGTAAACCCTCAGGAGAAAAAAGAAGGGAAAGGGGAGGGGTCTTGGGTTTTTTATGTCTGTTTCCTTTTCCTTCAAAGATTTGACATTGCTTCCAATTCACAGGACACTATTAATATGCTTCATAGAGTCATGAAATTTATTTATAAGTGGATGGACATGGAGAGTATCATGCTAAGTGAAATGAGTCAGAAAGAGAAGGGCAGACATAGAAGGACTGCACTCATTTGTGGAACATAAAATAACATAATACGAGACTGACACCAAGGACAGTAGAGACAAGGGCCAGGAATATTGCCCCATAGTTGGAAGACTGTCTCATGAGCTGGGGGAGAAGGCAGCTGGAATAGAGACAGGATCACTAAGACAATGATGGCTGGAGGGATCCTTCGGGATGGGAGATGTGTACTGAAAGTAGATAAAGGACAAAACGTGATAACCTCTCAGTATCTGTATTGCAAACCACAAAGCCCAAAAATAGAGAGAGAGAGTCTGGGGGAAATTGTCTGCCATGGAGGCAGGGGAAGGGTTGGAAGGGCTGGGGCTATACTGGGGACATTGGTGGTGGAGAAAATGCACTGGTGGAGGGATGAGGATTTGATCATTGTATGACTGAAACACAAACATGAAAGCTTGTAACTGTATCTCATGGTGATTCAATAAAAAAAAATTAAAAGAAAAACATAAAAAAGAAAATATGCTTCATAGATTTTTTTTGAACAGGGAGCCTTAGCCAGTGATGCTAAGGTGTATCCTGGCTCTGCACTCAGAAATTACAACTAGCAGTTCTTGGGGGACCATATGAGGTGCGAGAGATCAAACCCAGGTCAGCTGCATGCAAGGCAAATGACCTGCACACTGTACTATCTCTCTGGCCTGATTTTTCTTTTCCTCTTGTGTTAACTTACGCTTCCACTCTTGCCACAGGGAAAAATAACTGGGACTGAGTTCAAGGGACTGGAGCGCATGCTTTGCATGTGGGAGGCCCTGGTTGTGTTCCCAGTACCGCCTGATCCCTCAAGCACTGCCAACCCCTGAGCCCCAACCTGGGAGTAGTCGCTGAGTACCACCAAGTATGACCCCAAACAAAGATAAATTTTTGATAAATTTATCAAAAATAAATTTAAAGATAAACAAACTGAGTAACTAATACATTGGATGCTTGATTTTTTAAAAAAGAGGGACCCCTTATGTGACATTATGTTACTTCAATAAAAATAATGAATAAAATAAAATAAATTATATCTCTTTTGAAGAGAGGGGAGTATTAAGGTCACAAAACCACAATTGGAATTAGACCCCTTACCTAGCTCTGTCAAGGTTCACTCCCAATCTACCCATCATCCATGCCATGAAGTCTAAAAGGGATGGAAAAACACTGACAAAATCAAAGAAGGAAAATAGGGAGGATCATTAACACTAATTGAGCTAATCCTCTTATATTTTAGAAGAAACAGTCATTTTCAGATAAATTAGCCAGAGTGAAAAAAAATCTCAAGGTGTAACATGGAAGAAAAAATAGCATGAGCTATTCTAAGAAGCTGACTGGTAGAGGCTCCTGTCTCTATTGGCAACTTCATCCTCTGATCCACATGCTGTATCCCAGGAAAAGCTATGCTTATTTCTGAAGCCCCAAGGGCCCCCACATCCTTCAGTTACAATATCTACACCCTGCCAAATCAGGGTCCCATCCTGAGTCCGTGTAATACCTCAATCCTGGCCTCTTTGAACTCCCAGGGTGGCTCTACTGCCTCCATAAAGGAGAAAGTCAGGCATTCAAGAAGCGCTTAGGAACACTGAGCCCAAGAACAAAACCATCAGTCATACCAGGCTTTGCAAAAGGATCTCTTCAATCATGACCCTATTTCTATTTCTTTTTTTTTCACATTCAGTCATTTCATTTTGGGGTTTTTTTGGGGGGGTTGATTGGTTTTGGGGCCACATTTGGCAATGCTCAGGGGTTACTCCTGGCTCTGCATTCAGCAATCACTTCTGATGGTGCTCAGATGCCAGGGATTGAACCAGGTCGAACTCATACAAGACAAATGCCTTATCTGCTGCACTATCTCTCTGTCCCCCTCATTACCCCCCCAAAAAATCCCACTTGTTAAATGGCTTTCTTTTCTAGTTAAAACAATACAATGTTTTTATTTCATTACGAGAGGTGTCCACATCATTGTGGCTTTATTTTTGGATTCTGTTCTGTTCCATTGGTCTGTGTGCCTGTTTTTGTTGCAAATCACACTATTAGTTTGTATCACAGTTTGGTTGGTGCAGGAGGGGTGTGATAACCTCTGTTTTTTCCCTTTTTCTCAGAATTCCTTTGATTTTGTGGGGTCTTTTCTGTTTCCATATACAGTTTAGCATTTGTCGTTTGGCTCTTTGTTAGGAAATGTATTGAATGTGTAGATTGCTTTAGTTAAGATGCCACTTTAAAAATATTTATTTACTCTTCTAATCCTTGAACAGAGATAGGTCTATTTCTGTATTGCTTTATCTTTTAGTGATGTATTATAGTGTTCAGTGTAAGATCTTCTACCTCCTTTGATCTCAGCAGTACCATAGATCAAACTCAGATCTCATGTAAGCAGGTGGACACTTTATAAGTGAGCCATACCTTCAGTTCTAAAATGGTTATTTTCATGCTGTTTTTCTTTGTCTCTCTTCATGTTGGTAAAAGACAAGAAACTCAATAACGGGGCTGGAGCAATAGCACAGTAGATAGGGCGTTTGCCTTACACCCGGCTGACCCAGGTCGATTCCCAGCATCCCATATGGTCCCCTGAGCACCGCCAGGAGAAATTCCTGAGTGCAGAGCCAGGAATAACCCCTGTGCATCACCAGGTGTGACCCAAAAGAAAAAAAAAGAAACTGAATGACTTCCCGTCCAATTCTTTGAATAGTTGATGTCCGCTGCCACTTACTTGCAAAGAAGGGACATTGGTGGATATTATACTAGAATTTAGTTGTAATGCTTGAGTTAAAGAATCCCAAACCCGCAAGTCTCTGTTATGCTCTTCAATTTATATCCACTCTACAATTTCGAGATGTTAATCAAGAAGTCCTGGGCTAACTCTGTTATTTAGAGGCACACTAGGAGGTGGTCCCTTTTACTTTCAACTCTTGCCTTTTTCACTATACTCTCCCATTTTTTAATTTATAAATAGTTATTTATAACAAATTATTTTCTTCTCTCATATGGTGACTATGTGTATTAGAATTATACGTGTCTGGGCCATCAACATTTAATGTAATGAATAGTTTTTGAAAATGTTTAAAATTTGCCTTCACATTCCTTCACCATGGAAGTCAGATCCCAACATGAGCATATTACTGTACTTCACTGTATAATCATTGCACCATTTTTTAAAAAATATTATGGTAATATATTTTTAACATAAAAATCTATATATCATGGTCTAAGCTCACTTTTTTGCAAAAAAAAAAGCAAAAACATCATAAAATCTCCAGATATTATAGGTGAAATACAGTAAAATCTCTGTAAAGGGAGCCAGACATGTAGCTTGACCTTCGGCATCAAGGTCCTTGTAGACCTGAGGCCATAGATTCAATTGCCTTCACTCCCACAGGCTGAGTGTGGCCCTGGCAGTGATTCTTCGGGTTTATGATCCCCTGAGTCACAACAAAGGCCTGCGATCTCTGGTAAAGCACAGCTGGAGTATGCCAGTACCCAATGGAGCATGTGCAGGCTCCTTTCACCCCATCATTCAATGATACCAAGAAAGGGAAGGGGGTAAATAAATTTAAAAAATAAAGTCTCATGCTGGGGCAATAGCACAGCAGGTTAGGTGCTTGCCTTGCATGCAGCCAACCCAGGTTCAATCCCCAGAATCCCATCTGGTGCCCCAAGCTTCACCAGGAGTGATTCCTGAGTGCAGAGCCAGGAGTAACCCCTGAGCATTGGTGTGACCCAAAAAGTCAAAATAAGTAAGTAAATAAATAATTAAATAAACTCTCTATGTGGGACTGCTTTACTTCCTGTACTATCTCTCTGGCAAAAATAAAGTCTCTTAAAGAAAATTTCACAATAAAACTTCAGACATTATTAACACATTGATTGCCACGTTTAACCACAGAATATTTGTAAGGAGAGACACTAATAAGATATCTTTGAACAACAAAAGAAAATCCTATACAGTTTAATGGATTTAGTAGACTAGGCTTTTTTACAATAGAAACCTGACATCTTTCTGATCATGGAAACAATTCTCTGGTTAGAAAAACAGACAAAACTATGTTTGGTATAGCCTCTAAACCTCTAATGAGAAGTCTGGCTTATATTTTCTTCCATCTTAATTGCTTTCAAGTAAAGTGGTAGTAAAATAGAACAGGTGGGCTAATAACTACTTTCTGAAACTAATCATCCTAATTATAGCTACTGCCTAAAACTTGAAGCTCAGAAAGAAAGGCCTCATGAAAATAAGCGAAACCTACACACACAAGCATGAGACAGTCACATTCATACATGACACCTTCCTGGTTTCAGCTGAAGGATTAGTCACTAGGAGACCGTTTTTTTGTCAGCCTGCTGAAGTGGCTTTTTGGGTGTGTGGCTCTGAGCTGTAGTTATTTGAACAATACTAAATGTGTCAGTGAAGTGGACAGAAAGAAACACAAATTTCATTACTTTGATGTTGCTGTCGAAGATACGGGTTCTGTGGTGGTTATGGGAATGCCCCAGGCTGCAAAGCCCAGCTCATCTACACTGCCTCTGGCTGCCTCTTCAGCACCCACCGCCCAACACTCCAAGGACCCACTTCTCTCAGAAAGAGTCCTGGAGATGGGGGAAGGGAGGGAGTTCTGATCCTCGTGTTCTCCTCCATCCTTCCTAGCACCCTCACTGAGCCTATCTGAAGCCTGCTGGGTTCCCAAAGCTGCAATCCCTCCACATGCTCAGGGAAACATGCGGCCTTGCATCCTAAGTCCTCATTCACTGAAGTGAAGGAACTATCTTCCCATGTATGTATGCATACCTATATGTATGATGGAATATTATTCAATCTTAGGAGATCCTGCCGTGTGCGGCCACATGGGTAAGCCTCAAGGATTCTGTGTTAGTGCAAATAAACCAGACACAGAAAGAAAAACACTGCTTGATCTCACTTATATGTTAACATTTCTGTTGTTTACTTTGGGGTCTCACCCAGTGGTGGTCATATAGCCTCCTCCTGGCTCTATGTTTAGGGATCACTCCTGGCTGCATTGGGGGATCACATGGAATGCCGGGATAGAACCCAGTTTGGCTATGTTCAAAGAAAACTCCCTACACACTGTACTATTGCTCTGGCTCCTATGTTAATTTTTTTTTTTTTTTTTGCTTTTTGGGTCACATCCAGCAATGCTCAGGGCTGACTCCTGGCTCTGCACTCAGGAATCACTCCTGGCGGTGCTCGGGGGACCATATGGGATGCTGGGAATTGAACCCGGGTCGACCATGTACAAGGCAAACGCCCTACCCGCTGTGCTATCACTCCAGCCCCATGTTAACATTTTTAACAGAATGTTAAAAAATTAAATACACAAAAGCAGAATAAAGTGGTGGTAACCTGTGGAATGGAGGTATTAGGGAATGAGGGCTGAAGAGTACAAAACTGCAGTCTTGTAGGATAAATAAGTTCAGCAAACAAATGCAATTGATCGTGATAGTTAATATTATATTTAATATTAGAAACTTGCTGAGATTTCCATTCCACATGCCATGCACACACAACCTGGCAAATATGTGAGGGATAATATGTTAATTACCTTAATTATAGTAATCATTTCACTCTATATGTATATATCTAGTTATGTAACACAGCCTAAGTATCAACAATTTTCATTTTATTATTAATAGTGGTGGTTTTCTGGGCATCCTGGGTTTGAAACTTGGGGTTTTATACATTCTGCCACTAAGCTAATCCTAGCCCCCTTAATTTTTTATTTTTATTAGTGAATCACCATGAGACCAAGTTACAGACTTACAGGTTTTCATGCTTACGTTTCAGTCATACAATGATTGAGTGCCCATCCCTCCACCAGTGCCCATTTTCCACCACCAATGTTCCCAGCATCCCTCCCACCACCCCCACCCTGTCCCCTTCACCCCACCCTGCCTCTGTAGCAGGGCATTCCCATTTGCTCACTTTCTTTTGGGGTGTTGTGGTTTGCTACAGAGGTATTAAGTAGGCATCTTTTCGGGCTATAGTCTATTTTCAGCCTGTTTCTCCCATCCCTCGTGTAGCCTTCTTAATTTTTATTCATTAATTTTTTTTTCCTGAGGGCTGGAGTGATAGTACAGCAGGTAGTGCATTTGTCTTGCACATGTGATCCCCAGCACTGCAAATGGTTCCCTGAGTATTACCAGGTGTAATTCCTGAGTGCAGAGCCAGGAGGAAGCCCTGAGCGCTGCCAGGAATGGGCCACACCACCACCCAAAATAATAATAATAATAATAATTTTTTTTCTCATGGAGAGGTTGTTCAAAGAGTTGGAGCAAAAATTTTGCCTGCAGAAGACCCCGGTTAAATCCTCTGTACTGAAGGGTCCCCAGAGCACTGCCATGAGCCCCTCCTTCCTGAGCATAGAGCTGGAACCAAAAAATGTTCCTTCTCCATGGAAAAGGAAAACGTTTTTCTTTCTAAAGACTCAAATAAGTCATTTCCAATGCCACTTCCGGAGGCACCATCCTGTGATAGCCTGCAGATGAGGCACTCAGGTGATTTAGGGGACACAAGCACCTCACATTCCCTGCTAGAGAAGCTGCTTGGGGGAGAGGTAGGAGACGCAGTGAACACGCCAAGCTTCAACAACAAACAGGCCGTGCAGCTGTACACTGCACACAATGGAAAGCATGTGGGCTCATGTCATCTGGGGAAAAGACACTAATATTGGTCGTATCCAGTTCCTTCCAGTGCCCACGGGTTCCGGCTTCTCTCCACCTAAAGCCTGCTGTAGGCATGGCCATATGCAGGGCCCAAAGAGCCCAGGGTCCACCTTCCATTAAAGAAGGCCCAGGTTTTACAGCTAGATGCCTCAGCTTCCTCATCTCCCCACGAGCCAAACTGAGGTTTCTCTCAGGGTCCCCAGGCACTCACAGCAGGACATGGTAGGTAGGACCCGCAAATTCAAAGCTGAAAAACCAAACATAAAAAAGTTATGTCTGGCCACTTGGTGCTTAGGTCCCAGATTTGCAAGACCATAGGAGGGCAGATGGGGCAGATCTGGAAAAGAACCAGTGGCTGCAAGAGGTCAGAGGCCACCTGGTAGGTCTTTCCCTGAGTCCAGGGGGTCTGGAGGGCTAGAAGGGACGACACCCAGTGTGACAGGAAAATGCCCCCATGATTGTGCAAACCTCTTTATCTGTCGTCAAGACAATGGTGATGAAGGGGGAAATGGAGGCTGCGGGCCCAGGTGACTCAGAAGCTCAATTCTCCATGGTGGGGAAAAAGGTTCGGTGGAGTCCTCTGTGGCACATCCAGCAAGAGGCTATTGAGGCCACTGGCTGCTGCTGCTTCCTGAGAGGCTGGGTGGGGCATTGAGCATCTTCCATCACTCCCTCCCTCCTGCTCCTGCCACGAGGCTGTGCCAAAGCCTTGGAGAGGAGCAGGGGGAGGGAGAGACACCAGGGAAGTTTCCTAGGGCCCTGCTCTCTGCACAGTTCTCTGGTTCTCTGAGGTCGCCGCATGCCACACTGCTGACCAATGCTTCTCTAGGGGGGCGAGGGACAGTACCCTGTCCTTCATGCTCAAGTCACCTCCCCCTCAACTTTTCCAGCAGTCCTGGGGGAATGCCACTTCATGGCTGCCAGCCCCTCAGCCCTGCTAACCCAGCCTCTCCCTTCAGCCCCTCGGCCCTGCTGCCCTGGCGGTGAGGTTGGAAAGGGGCTAAGGGAGGGGGGACAGGGTCACAGGATGAACTTGTGGTTGGGGTGGAGAGATGTGTCCCTTCGCACCTCTGGCCTCTTTGGGGACCCTGGAGAATGCAGATAAACCTTCCACACCAGGCTCAAAGCAGGCCTGGGGCTAGGCCCAGAGCAGCTGATTTGAAAGGACATTTCCTCCCAGACTTGGGAGACAGGGTAAGGCCAGGAGCATGCCCAAGTCGCAGAGGGCCCCTGAGGGGGCCAGGGCAGACATAGAAGAGAGGGTCCTTCCACAGGACAGGCAGTGCCCCAGAAGCCAAACTCTGCGAGTGGAGAGTGCACATGCCACTGGCCGGGCAGAGTGGACACGCGAGCAGCTCAGAGGAGCCGGGGAGGGGCACGCGGCAAGACCACGAGTGATGGACAGATGACGCACGCGCCAGGGGGAGCGCGAAGGGAAGGCGGGATCCAGCGGTCTCTGCGGTGCATGCGGGAGAGGCAGGAGGACTTGGAGACGGCTTCCTGGTGAGGGAACAGTGTGCAGGACCGCAGGACCAGGGGCAATGGAGGGTTCCGGAAGCTCCAGGTCACAGAATGCCACGGAGAGTGCAGCGTTCAGCTCCCTTTGGCCTGATAAGGACTGAGAGGCAGTGCAACCGAGACTGGCAGTGGGCTGGGGTAGGTGACCTGTGACTTGGAGTCCAAGCAGCACCGTAGCCGCCCCCCCCACCCACTCCCCCGCTACCCCGGGACCCTGCTGCTGACTTGTGGACTTTAGACAGCTGCCCAGGCACCCGGGGAAGGTTTGGTAGATGGGGGCTTTAAGGCGTATAATGCGTGCAGGGACAGATCACCCCCTGGAGACGCTTGGAAGTGCATCCTTTGGGCTCCTCAAATGCATTGACATGGATGGGAAACAGTGGGGGAGGGAGGCCTGATGGAAGGAGAAAGCCATCAGGAGAAAGCATTCTCTCAAGGCCTTTCTAGCAGGGTCTGAAGACAGGGGACGCGCAGGGAAGACAGTGGGAGAAACAGCTCCATTCAGTTGCTGCTTCCAGAGCCCCAGGTTTGTTGGGCTCTGAGGAAGAGACATTCGCTGAGGACAGCACATGTCTTGGGTTTAGCTTACCCAAAAGCTCTATCCTATTTTCACAGCAACAGTGGGGTGGCTTCAGAGGAAGAAAACGTGCCTCGCCTGTGTGAGGCCTGGGGTTCAATCCCCAGAAGCAACAACAACAATTAATTTTAAAAGATTTGTCCATTTATCAAACACACAGAATTGACCTCCAGACCCAAAGTTGACCACAGTGTCATAGTTCACTCTCATGTTGTGGTTTCCTGTTCCCCTGGCAGTCCTAAAGCAGCTCTGACATACCCTTGGATTGGCTACAAATGATATGGCAATAATAATGGTCAGTAGCTTCAGAGTGCTCAATATGCATGAGCCATAGATAAAGCTCTTTATTAGCAACTCTCTTACTTTTTTTAATTTTTTAAAATTTTTTAAAAATTTTAATGAATCACCGTGAGATACAGTTACAGACTTACAAACTTGCATGGTTACGAGTAATCATCCCTCCAAATGTGCCCATTCTACACCAACAATGTTTCCAGTATCCCTCCCCCGCCCCCACCTCTTCCCCTCCCCTCTGTGGCAGTCACATTCCCTCTCACTCTCTCTCTCTCCTTCTGGGTGTTATGAATTGCAATACAGGTACAAAGTGGCCATCATATTTGGTTCATAATCTACTTTCAGCATGTATCTACCATCCCGAGCAAGCCCTCCAACCATCATTTACTTAGTGTTTCCATCTCTATCTAAGCTGCCTTTTCCCCCAACACAAGAGATTGGCTTCCCAGCCATGGAGTGATCCTCCTGGCCCTTATCTCTACTATCCATAGGTGTTAGTCTCCTATTATGTTACTTTATATTCCACAAATGAGTGCAGTCATTCTATGTCTGTCACTCTCTTTCTGACTTATTTCACTTAGCATGATACTATCCACTTATATGCAAATTTCATGATTTCATCTTTTCTAACAGCTGCACAGTATTCCATTGTGTAGATATACCAAAGTTTCTTTAACCAGTCATCTGTTCTCTGGCATTCGGTTTTTTTCCAGATTCTGATTATTGTGGACTGGAGTGATAGCACAGCGGGTAGGGCGTTTGCCTTGCACATGGCTGACCCAGGTTCAATTCCTCTGTCCCTCTCGGAGATCCCGGCAAGCTACTGAGAGTATCCCACCCACACAGCAGAGCCTGGCAAGCTACCAGTGGTGTATTCAATATGCCAAAAACAGAAACAAGTCTCACAATGGAGACATTACTGGC
Organism: Sorex araneus; assembly: GCF_027595985.1. Lineage (NCBI taxonomy): Eukaryota > Metazoa > Chordata > Mammalia > Eulipotyphla > Soricidae > Sorex > Sorex araneus. The sequence goes on along the minus strand of NC_073302.1, from coordinate 135,661,523 downwards.
CCCCACTCCAGCAAATTGGTGAGCAACGGGACAACAGCACTACAGTGCTACATACATTCATCCCTTAGAATCTAGTACCTAGAATGTAATCGAAGTAAAGTGAAAGTAAAGTGAAATTTATCAGTTACACAGGCGGGGAAGTGGGGCTGGGGATGTGGGGGGGGCGGGGTGGAGCTATATTGTGATTCTTGGTGGTGGAATATGTGCACTGGTGAAGGGATGGGTGTTCAAGCATTGTATAACTGAGACTTAAACCTGAAAACTTTGTAACTTTCCACATGGTGACTCAATAAAAAAATTTTAAAAAAAAAGAATTAAAGACTTTGGTATCATATCTGAATCCATAGGTAAATAGCAGAAAAGAGGTAGAATGGGGAATATTGTCTGCCATGGAGGCAGTGGGAGGGTGGGAAAGGTGGGGGTATACTGGGAATATTGGTGGTGGGGAATATGCACTGGTGTAGGGATGTGTGTTTGATCATTGTGTGGTTGTTACACACAATTACAGATATAGTTACAAGACATGAAAACTTGTAACTATGTCTCACGTGAAGCAATAAAATTTTTAAAAATTGTATGATATTTGTCCAAAAAAAACCACTAATGTCATTTTCAAGGATGAAATACCTCTGATCAAGCAAGTGGAAGCAAAAATAAACAAGGGGACTACATTTAACCAAGAATGTTCTGCACATCAAAAAATGATGACCAGGATACAGACAGCCAATAGAATGAAAAAAATTATTTACCCAATAGTCATATGATATGCTAATGTGGAGCTAATACCAAGATATAGAAAGTTCTGGTAGACCTTCATGAGTGGAGGGGAGAAGGCAGATGGAATAGAGAAGGGATCACTAAGAAAATGATGGCTGGAGGAATTAGTCGGAATGGGAGATGTGTGCAAAAGTAGATTATGGACCAACACACACTCTCAGTGTGTGTGTTGCAAGCCATAATGCCCCAAAGTAGGGAGAGAGTATGGGAAATATTGTCTGCCATGGAGGCAAGGGGAGGGTGGGAAAGGGGGGGTATACTGGGGATATTGGTGGTGAGGAATGTGCACTGGTGTAGGGATGGGTGTTTGATCATTGTGTGATTGTAACTTCAACATGAAAGATTGTAACTATCTCATGGTGGTTCAATAAAATTAATATATAATAAATAAATAAATACAAGAAAAACAAAACAAAAAGAATCTAGTACCTAGAATCTTAAATGGTGGGCTGCGATTTCTTTTAAAACTTTGTTTCAAATGAAATTTCTCTATGGTTTATTAACAACAAATGTTTAATGAATTCCTATTTTATGTGCCTTTGTACATCTATATCTGATGTAAAAATTTCTTGGGTAAAAGAAGGTCAAGAATAGAAAAAAATTAAATTTAAACAGCTTGGGTCTAGCTGACCCTCTAAGTGACTAAACAGTAACTTAAATCGAGTGTGATCACTTACACACACACACACACACACACACACACACACACACACACACACACACACACACACCCCAAATCAACAGATAAAAGTCTAGCAGTCTCTAGGCCACTCAGGACAATACCGTGAGGGCCAGTGAATAGTCCAAACAATGCCAACCAGTGTTTTTCCAATTTTCTTTTTATATATTAGAGAAGAAAATAATAGAAAGAATCAGTGATGGCTAATAGATATTTTGTGTACATAAAAATGCAAATTGGGCTGGAGGGATAGTATAGCAGGTAGGGAGCCTGCCTTGCACATGACCAACCTGGGATCAATCCCTGGTACCTTACATGGTCCGCTGAACACTACACAGCCAGGAATAATTCCTGAGCACAGAGTTGGGAGTCACATCACTGGGTGTGACCCTAAAAGAAACAGAAATGCAAATTGACTTTGCAGTGTTAGTATTTGAAGTAAACATGCCTTCAGGGCAACAGCAGCACAAGAGCATTTCGAGATAAACTGGAAATGCTCCTTCCTTGCATTGTGGCAGAAGAGAAAAAGTTGCTGCCTTGCTGGCAAGAATCCTATATCGTATTTCTGAAATTGAACCTTCACTTCTTGGCTTTCATTCTTTAATCTCCTAGACTCCAGCCTCCACTTTCCCTTCTGCCTTATCCATTCTCCCCTAGCAACGTGAGCAGCAGTGAAATTGTAAAGACAACTTTCTGTTCTCCAGAATGAAATATGAGTTTCATTCATATTAATAGGAACCAGAGGATTGTGCAATAATTCATAAAGAAACCAGAGACCTTGCTTATGGCATATCTAGTCATAAATTTTAATCAGAATACTAATAATCAGCAAATGAAAATGGCAACTTAGGCCAATAAGAAAAGTAATTTGTGTTTTCTTGATTATTTGCATGGAAACAACTAGGATATTAATTTATAATTGATCCCATTTCACATTTTAAGTAATAATTTATTTAAAATATTAATTTTGTTTGTTTTTTGTTTGTTTTTTTGGGGGGTTATGGTGGTTCTTAGGGCCACACCTTGCAGTGCTCTGGACTTACCCCTGTCTCTCACTCAGAGATCAATCCTGATGGGATTCAGGGGTGATAATTATATGCCTGGCATCAAACTCAGATCAGGTGCCTGTAAGGCAAGCACCCTACTTGCTGTACTGTCTCTCTAGTTCTATTATTTATTTTTAGTTTAGTTTTATTTATTACTGTTTAGAAAGTTACAATAGTTTGCTTTACTATAAGTTGCCATAATGAATCTCATATGGACTTTCCAAATACTGTGATATGCACTATCCTAAGGTTAGTTCTGAGCGAGCAGACGGAGTCTCCTCAGATTGCAGATTTCACCAGCAGTACCTATAATTGTGAGAAATTCCTTTGTTCAGAGGTCCTCCACATGCCCTAAGTGTTCAGGCCAACCTCCCCTCCTCACAAATGGACTATAGTTAGTAAGTTGGGTTCCAGAACCATTTTTATAGGAGAGCTACCTTAATTCTTCTACTATATCTGGCCATATTTAATGAAATGGGCTTCTTTATCAAATAGGACCTTCCAAACAAGAACTTGATTGTATAATCAAGTTTATTTTTTCAGCTATAGTGCCATTAAAAAGGATAGGTTCTTACTGAACCTTCACAAATAGTTATATGGTTGTGAAAAGTTAAAATCAATAGTTTTTGAAGTAAAGTGGTAGAGTGGAGGAAGACAGTGATGACAATAAATAATTTAGAAGCCAGAGACCTTGGTTTCAATTTATAAAAACAATATCTCCTACATTCTTATGGTCCAAAGACATTCTGAGAAGAAAGTCTTCCTTTTATATTAAAAAAATTCAACATGAACATTCCAGACCTATTACTTCTATTTTGCCACTTCGGTTCATGCAGTCCCTCTTCTCTTGTACCTTGGCTTAGCCATCTGCTTCTCTGCTAAAGAGCTCTGTACATCTTAGTAGTCTTCAGAGACAGACCAAAAACTGTCTAATCAAAAGAACAGGAGCCGATACTCATAAATCTATTCTTTGAAGTATCGTAAAAGTACCTGATATAGTTCTTTTTTCTCGAGCTCTGACATAGCCATTATTTGGACACAAACTCTGACACAGTCCCCTGACTATAGAAACTTCAGGAAAGCTTTAGGGAAAAGCACCATCTATTGTAGACGATAAAGGCACTATGGCAGCATATTGCTAATAAGTTTGAAAGATAAAGGTCTGATAACAAGTATATTGAAACTGAGAAAGGAAATTTTGCTGTCTCTGTGACATGTCAGATAAAGATACACAAAGGCATGTAAAAAAAAAGTCTTAGGATCTGGAGAGATATATTGTAGGTAGGCCAATTGCTTTGCACACAGCCGATTGCACAAAGGGTCTGGAACCCCACTGAAAGTGATGATCTCTGAGCACATAGCCAGGAGTAAGCCCTGAGTACATCTCAGAAAGTCTTAGACAAAGTAACTATTTGTACAATTAACCAATTTTCAAGCACAGTATGCGTTTGATTCATAAACATAGATAAACATTTTCATATAAAATAATCTTTTGGGGCTAGAGCGATAGTACAGCAGGTAGGGGCCTTGCCTCAAAAGCAGTTGATCCTGGGCTCAATCCCTGGCATCCTATATGGTCCCTGAACCCACCAGGAGTGATCCCTGAGAGCAGAGCCAGGAGTAATCTCTGAGCACTGCCAGATCTGACTAAAAAACAACACACATACACACGCACACACAAACACACACACACACACACACTAATCTTGAGACATAATGCCCATGTTATATATTATATAAAATATTTACCAAGATACAGTTTACTAAGAATGTATCAATATTATATAAAAGAGAACAGGTTAACCAGGAATAAGTTATGATAATTCATATTTTAATAAAATTTCAGGTATAAGTCTGATATGTATCTCCAATTAAAAAACACAGGCCAAAAAGAACCTGGATTCAAATTTTAAAAGTAATGTTGCAGCCAAATTTTAAATAATAAATGAAGGTGTAATGATAACCCAATGTGCTGTCTACTAACATCATCAAACAAAGAACCACACCTCAGATAACACAGGGAACTTTATTAGAGCTATTTAATCTACATTTTTGCAAATTAGGGCATTGACACACCTTCAGGGGCTTCACATGGAGTAAAAAAAAATAAATATTATGCTGATCAGATTTTTGTTGTTGCTGTTGTTTTGTTTGGGGACCACATCCAGCAGTAATCAGGAATTGGTCCTGGCCAGATAGGAGACCATATGGGACTCTAGGGATTGAAACTGGATTGGTTGCATGTAAGGCACACACCCTACCCACTGAACTATGATTCCATACTCTATTGATAACCTTTTACTATACAAATTTAACCTACAGTTAAAAAGAAAACAATGATCCTTTCACTACAAAAGATAAATAACGAAATTTTAAATAGTTACTCAGAATTACTCAGATGTTTTAATAATTAAAAACAAAATCCAGTGCTTGTTTTTTTAATTTGTTGGAAAATATATAAAAAGTTAACCTAGATGCAGAAAAAAAAATTTTTTTTAAGTGAGGAAAGAGCCGCATTATAGGAGTGCAAACCACCACTAGAGGGCACTATCCCTAGATTCCCAAGTAAGAAGGGAGAAGGTATAGCTTTGAGAATCCACCCTACGTTTGTACCTCTCAGTTGCATGGAAATTATTCAGAGAATTTGTGTCAGAAAGAATTCCTGCTCCTCTTATCAATTGTTAAGTTGAAGACTTCTAGTGTTTTTTTAACAGCTTTTCAAATATTTTATTTTTGAAATAAACATCAAATTAAAGAATAATACACCTATGTATTCAAAGTTTTAAAAGATGTGCTTGCTACAGGTATTTTCAATGTTTTTAAAACACCATACAGAATTTTAAGACATCATCACGTTTTTTAAAACCATACAGAACTGAAGACTTTGTGAAGTTTCTCCTATTTCCATTTATTTACTTTTCTCCTTCACTATGTTTCAAAGTTCCAGAATAAAGCACCATTCTGAATCCACCTGCCCTCCCTAAATTTAAGATTTAGGTGACACACAGAAAGCATCACTCATGTTTCAGTTACTGTTAGGCTCCAGGAGTCTATTTCTTTCCTTCATTTGACTATTTTTTCCCCTTTGTGCTTATAGATTGGAAAGCAACTGTTTCCTCCCTGAGTTCGTAATATTACATTGTCAGGCCAGTATACAGATTAAACTTAAGGTCTCTGAGGGTTTTGTTTGTTTGTTTGTTTGTTCTTCTCCTTCTGGCTCACACCCAGCAGTGCTCAGGGCTTACTCCTGGTTTTGCACTCAAGAATCCTGCTGGTGGGCTTGGGGCTCTACAGGATGCTGGGAATCCAACCCAGGTCAGCCATGTGCAAGGCAAGCAACCTACCCACTGTACACTACCTACTGTCTCTCTGTCCCAAGGACCTTGAGTTTTAAATTTGGTCCCCCCAATCTGTTCTTCAGGTCATCTTTCATGGGTCCTTTCTGAGTGTTGGTAGTTGGAGGAGCATCTGTCTGCTTCAACTCAATGGATTAACACAACTGGAAGTCCACAGACAATGAATAGTCGGTTGCATCTAAACACTCTTAGCTATTGCATGTAAACATCACATCTCTCCTTCACTGCGCCTCTCTTCTGCCTATGAACATCACAAAATTGTCTAGCTCCCATCCTCTTTTTTTCTAACAGCTCTCTCTGAAACCAAATATTATTTCTTTATTAGCATGTTACACCTACCTCTTCATTTCTGCATGTGTGCTTTCTATTATACCTGTAAGCATGTTTCCCCCCCTCCCCTACCCCATCTAAATCTCTTCAACATCCAGATGTAAGAGAATATTATGCCAATGACTTCATACTCATCTCGTCTCATCTTTCAAGACTAAAAATATCTGTCATACAATTTAACATTGATCACATAATATTGGGGTGGGGGGGGCACATGAGGCAGTTCTTAGAAGCTACTCCCAGGTCTTTGCTCAGGAGATTTTGTGGTGCCTAGGATTTAACCAAAACTTGCCACATTGCATGAGGAGCCCCTTACACTCTGTACTAACTTTTTTATGATAAATTTTTAAGTCCTCTTGTTATTTTGCTGTTATTATTTTATTTTTTGTCTTTGGGCCACACCTGGTGATGCTCAGGGCTTACTTCTGACTCTGCACTCACAAATTACTCCTGGCAGTGCTTGGAGGAACATATGGACTGCCAAGGATCGAACCCAGGACAGTTGAGTGCAAGGCAAATGCCCTCCCTGTTATACTATCACTCCAGCACCAAGCACTATTACCCTTTGAATGGAAAACAGAGTTATTGTTTTTATTGGCATATGCAATAAATATTTATTAATTTTAAGTCGGCTGGAGCGATAGCACAGCGGGTAGGGTGTTTGCCTTGCACGCGGTCGACCCGGGTTCGATTTCTCTATCCCTCTTGGAGATCCCAGCAAGCTACCGAGAGTATCCCGTCAGCACGGCAGAGCCTGGCAAGCTACCCATAGTGTATTCGATATGCCAAAAACAGTAACAAGTCTCACAGTGGAGACGTTACTAGTGCCTGCTCGAGCAAATTGATGAACAATGGGATGACAGTGCTACAGTGCTAATTTTAAGTCAAATGTGAAACACCTTAGCATGAAATATAAGCAAGGCATTTATGTCTGTCACACATAGAGAGTTTGCTAGGTCAGTCTTGTGAAAGATTTCTGATTAAATCAGTGCTTCTTGCACCCCATGTCCGGTCAGGTCACCACTGAAGTCACTTTAAAGGATGGGTGCTGTGCACATTTCTGTATTTCATCTTTAGTTTATAGGGACATTCAGAGATGTAGGACACAGACGGCGACTTATCCACAGACCTCAGGCAAAGAGGTGCTAGAGTCTAGACTGCTCGAGTTCCAATTGCAATTTCTCTTACTGGCTGTATGACCTTCAGATGATCATCTTCAGGGCCAGAGAGATAGTGCCAGAAGTACAGCATTTGCCTTGTATGCAACCTACCCTATTTGATCCCCAGCACTGCATATGGCCCCCTAGGACTTTGTCTGGAGTGACGCCTGAGCTCTACAGAGCCAGAGGCAAGCTCTGAGCACCACTGGATATAACCCCAAACCAAACAAACAAAAGAGTTCATAGTTTCTCGGACAAATCAAGTCAAAAGCCAGCCTCCGGGAGCAGCATTCACAAAGAGACGAGAATAAAACTGCAGACCTATGACTTTAGGGGAGAGACTCTCCAAACAATAATAGTGAGTTTTGTTGAAATATTGTATGCAATCAAAGTGAAAGTAAAGTGAAATTTATTAGTTACACAGGCGGGGGGGGGCTAAGGGTGGGGGGGCTAGGGGTGTGGGGGGGTTAGGGGTATGGGGGGGCGGGGTGGAGCTATACGGGGATTCTTGGTGGTGGAATATGAGCACTGGTGAAGGGATGGGTATTCGAGCATTGTATAACTGAGATTTAAACCTGAAAACTTTGTAACTTTCCACATGGTGACTTAATAAAAAATTAAAAAAAAAAAAACTGCAGACCTACCAGTCCCTCATTCTGGGACCACTTGGAAGTCCCAGATGACAGACTTTGGGACAGAAACTGCCTACCTGGGCCTCTTATGCTACCTGCTAAGGAATGCCCAGCTGCCCCCTAGTCCCCAGAGGCCAGAGGACACTGGCCTTGTACTGGCTAGCTTCTTGCCTCCCTTTATAACTCCATGCTCAGTTTTGGTGGCCGAGGATAACACCAGTCCTTCTGTCTGCCAGATCAGAGATCTGGGCTGGAGCCAGGGGCAGAAGCTATAACCTTCACATTCATTCACACTGGGGGACTCACTAGCCCCTCTTTGGTAATAAGAGGCACATAAAAGGCAGAACTTGTCCTTGGCTGTGGCCCAGGGCTTCAGGCAATAAATCTTGGTCAGTTTCCAGGTGAATAAGCTCCACTCTTCCATCTGGTTATCTGGTGACCTGTCTTAGGCAAGTCCCTCCCAGCTCTCATTTCTCTGTAGCGCAAGGACAGGCGAGTGCCTCCCTTACAGGTTGGTGTGCTAGCAAGAGGGTTGCACCAAGCGTGCGTGCTGCCCGGTGCACAGCACTCAATAAGCTCTTATTATACATTTTCCTAATTATAACGCAGCGCTTCATGATAGCTCGCTATATGGGTTCGGAGTGAGTCACTAACTAGAATTTCCAGAATCATAATCTGCATCAGTCCAAAGTTTGCATCTTTCAAATCTGTCTATGCAGAACCTCAAACTGTGTTGTCAGCCTTCCTGGCTGCATCCTGTGCTCTGCCTTTTCTAGCTGCTCGTATTGATATTCCCATTCCCTGGCACTTATTTCTGTCTACGGGCTAGCTGGTCTGGATGTTGCAGCACCCTCTGGCTGTTCTTAATTGGTGGATGCCCACCCCGCCCCTCCTCCCTCCAAGGATCTAGGTGCCACCTGTGTTCCTGCTGCTATTTGCCTTCCTATCCCCCTAGACTCTCATTTACCCCAGAAGGAACTTAGTGTCACATCTGTCATTCAATCAAGCATTATCCTGCCTCTTCTCTCTCTCTAAATCTCTTCGACCTTCCCCTCTCCTTTCTGAAGGCCATTTTTGAGTCAGGCTGGTCTTAGTTCAGGCAGCTGTCACAGATCCATGGACTAAGTGGTTTAAGCCACAGACATGCGTTTTGTTCAGTTCCAGCGACTGGGAGCTCCCAGATCTGTGGGCAGATTATATCAGTGGATGGTCCTCTCCCGGCTCTGTGCTGGCCTCCTCCCTGCGTGCCCTGTCCTTATACGGCTGAAAGAGCCTCCCCACCCTCCTCCTAGCGCTGCAAGTTCCCTCATGCACACGGACTCAGCTTTATGACTACCTACTTCCTCGAGGCCCTTCCTCCAAACATGAGGGAAGTAGGGGCGCCTCACCATGTGAATTTGAGGGACAAGACAAATTGCTGGTCATCTGAGGACTCTACCACCCGATTTCACATCTGCTCTTTGTTTTTGTCAGTTTCATCTCCCCCGCCTCCCCCTGCCACCCTGCCCCCTTGTATAGCGTCTCTCTTGTGAGTGGTGGACCCACAGCATGACACATTTTATAGGTCAGTGTAAAGCAAAGGCGCTCAGCAGGTGCTCGAGGATGGGTGAGCGGATGCTTGCTATCAATGAGTCCCAGGTTTGCCAGACAGACAAAATAAACCACCGTGACGCGTTTGTTCATACAGAAGTGTGGACAGGGTGGCCGGGAAATCTGATTGTCCCTCGAAAGGCAGCTGTGGACCGGAATCCAGCTGTGTCCTACGGTGTATGCGCCAGCAGCTGGGCGTAAGGATCGGGCAGGGATGGTACTCCTGACGGGCATCTGTGTTCACAAAAACGCTGGCTAATTAAGAAGAGAATGGTATCTGCCTATTTCGCATCTGCTCCGTTTGTCCGTTCTGACTGGCGACAATCATTTCAAATTGGATGAGACATCACGGCAGCTCGTCGCTAATACTTCAACACGAATTTAAGACAAACACACAACGAAGGGCCGTCTCTTATGTAACTGCAACAACATTAGCACAGGGAACAATTAGGCAGAATTTTCTAATCTCTTCCCATCCCCAGCTAGGCTCTGTGGTCTTTCTACTCGCTGCAGCCGCGGCTGTTCTCCCCTATCTCTGCTGGGTCTGGAGCCGGGGGCGCTGCCTGCTACCCCCACCAGAACCCAGCTGCGCACCCCCCGCGTCAGCAGAGACTAGTGGGAGCAACGGGAAGAGCTGGGGCATTAGGACAGGGGGTGGGTAGTTTTCCTGTTTTAAATTTTTGTTGTGGGGGGCGGGGCCATGCCCAGCACTACTGGGAGGCCAGAGATGCTTGTGTGAGGGGTGAGGGAGAGGCACGGGACTGCTTGGTGCTTGCTCTACCTCAAGCCCTGACCCCAGGGACCTCTTTCTCTGTTGCTCCCTGCAAGCTGCTGGTTGGGCTGCTCCTTTGCGACCCACCTGTGAAGGAAGACCTGGTGGGTGCCCCGGCCCCGCCGCGAGCATAGTTCTGTAGCTTTCTGGGTGCCATAGTCCCCAGGTCTGAGAACTGCCATAGGCTTTCCTCTTCATTCATCATCCTGGGTCCTTAGCACGCCCACCTGGCCGACCAACTCTCTCAACCATCTCTTCATTATCAAGTTCTTTCAAGTTTGTCATCTGTTTCCTGAAAGATCTCTTCTGATATTTAAATGACCCAAATTGGAAATGTTTACCCCAGAACCTTTCAAAGGTGTTTGTTTGTTTGGGAGGGGGAGCACACCCAGTAGTGCTCAGGGTTTATTTCTGGCTCTGTGCTCAGAGATCACTCCTGGCGGTACTTGGGGGACCATATGGGGTGTGGGAACTTGAATCCAGGTAGGGGTGTGGGAACTTGAATCCAGGTAGGGGTGTGGGAACTTGAATCCAAGGTAAACCCCATACCTGCTGTATTATCCCGCCAGCCCTAATTTTAAAAAAAAATTAATTAAATTAAATTAAAAATCAACAATTAATCAATTGCCCTGCACTGGACCTGGTTCAGCTTCTTGGTCTTTTTAATTTTTTTTTTTAATTTTGGGAGCCACACTCATCAGGGCTCTGTGCTCAGGGGGGACCACACAGTGCTGGGGCTGGAACCCCAAACTCCACATATAAAACATGGGCCACTACCCCAGCCTCGATCATTTTTATTTTAAGATAGCAACTCCTTCATGTTTCTCATCATTCACTTTTTAAAAAGAAACCAGAGCCACTGTCTCACATCTGACAAGGGAGAGATAGTGCAGAGGGTAGGGTGTTTGCTTTGCAATCTGCGGACCCCAAGTACTCCCCTGACACCACATGTGGTTCCCTGAACCCTGGAATGATCCTTGAGCACGGGGCTAGGAGTAAGTGTTTTGTAGGCTAAAAACGAAACAAAAAACAGAAGTTCTACATCTAGATTTGTTTCATGGTTTCTTTCAAGGGTCCCTTCATTTATTTTCATTTATTGGTATTTCCTTTTATTTGAATCTAATAAAGCCTTCTATCCAACTTCCATTTTAAACTTTATTTGTTGGAATATGGATGATGATAGAATTTAGAAGGGATTATCTCAGGAGTTAGAAACCATCACTGAGAGTAGGAAAATTGGATAGTTCAATTACCAAGTGGTGATAGCCAATTTCTCTACTGTTAAATGGACTATTTCACCATTTTCTATTAGTGATACCATGTGAGTATCAAATTCTCCTTCAGTCCTTCTGTTAATAGTCTTATCATTTATTATTGCCTCTTGTCTGGATCAGTTGTTTCATTAAATCTTGCAAACTTTTTCTACTTGGGGAGGAGAGAAGAAGGCTTTGTGCCACATCCAGTAGTACTCAGAGCTACTTCTAACTCCGTGATCAGGAGTGACTCCTGGTGGAACCATATGTGCAATTATCCCCTCTACTATTTATTCTATGTGATTCTTTCTATTTTTCTTGTTATTGCGACATCTGACAGTGAGTGTTCTGCCACAAATGAGAGATTTATTTTAATAGCAAGATCTATATAATTGCAATGAATGTAGTTGCGACAACAAAAGCAGAATTAACCCTAATGTTTCCCCTTACAAATCCTTCTTGAATTGAAACTAGGCCACCAATATCTCACTACAATTACTATAACTTTTTTTTTTTTTTTGCTTCTTGGGTCACACCCAGCGATGCTCAGGGGTTACTCCTGGCTCTGCACTCAGGAATTACTCCTGGCGGTGCTTGGGAGACCATATGGGATGCCGGGAATCGAACCTGGGTCAGCGGCGTGCAAGGCGAACGCCCTACCCGCTGTGCTATCGCTCCGGCCCCTACTATAACTTTTTTCTTGCTGGTGTGGGTTGGAGGTGCTATAAGACCGTACCCTGAGATGCTCAGAGGTGACTCCTGACTCCATTCTCCTGGTAAGGAAATACTCCTGGTAAGGCTCAAGATATTGTCTGAGATTCAAGGAATTGAACCTGGATTCACTGCATGCAAGTGAATATTTCCTGTCTATTGTGCTATTACTCCAGCCCTACTATAAAAGCTTTATACTGTGTTTCATTAGCGAGGTCTTAGAAATCTGTACAATTAATCTTGAATTGGTTACCAGGGAAACTGAATGCTATGATATACCTTCTGATAGGCAATTTATCAAACTCTGTCTTCGTTTAACCTTCATTTACTGCTGCAGCCGTGTCCTAGCCAGACATGGTCATGTGGTTTAGCAGTGAGAACACAGACCCCAGGTAGCACAAACCGTAGGACAAAACCCATTATCAGGAGCTGGCAATTACTCCACAATTAGCTCACGGGGTCTCGGAAGAGCACTCAGTACATTCAATTGTCTGTGTTAGCTATTAGTTTCACAAATCTTTTATCACAAGATCTTGCCACTCTGCTCGATTGTTCTCCACTTTTTCTACACATGGATTGAAATAAGTCATTCTGCTTCCCTAAGTGCTTTTGTCTGGGAGAAATAATGGATTTTTGAAAACAGGGAGGTGTGCCTTCTCTTTTGAGTTAGAATTTTCTTAAGTGCTGCCTCCTTCCCAGGCTGTGTGTGTCTCGGGTTCTGGCTAGGGCAGCAGGCTCTGCCCAGGGGTTTCTTGTGGGGAATTCTCCCTGCTCCTCTGGGCTTCTCTCTGCTCCAGCCAGCACCTCTTCACAGCTGTTCCTCAGTGACAACGGAAAGGGCAAAAATCAGTCTGGGTGGTGTGGAAAGTTTCAAGGCCCTCTTCAAATAATAAAGCCCTTCTCCAATAAGATGAATAATAATAAGCTATAACTTCTAACATCCCTCAGGCCTTGCAAAGAAAGCCTCCCTCTATAGCTGGCACAATCTTTATAGTCACAGTAGATGCCAACTGGGCATTTGAGCTACAAGATTTGCAGGAGGGAGTGCTGTGGTCAGCCTACCCCTAGGGTTTAGGGTGGGGGACACAGGCTGATTTTTTTTTTTTTTTGCTTTCCCTGTGGGCTCAATGTTAGTGGATCCGTGCTCTGCAGTCCCCAGCCTGGTTCCCAGCGTGCCCAAGCTCTCTTACTGTACAGAAAATCACTGTCCCTCGCCTGTGGTGCACTGGTCAACAGCTGCTCTCTGCTGGGGGTCTCATGGTGCCACATCCAGGTGGCTGGCAGCTGGGCCCTTGGCACAGGCTGGGTGAGGTGCCCCTTCCAGATGCCTTCATGTTATCTGCCCACTGAAGCAGAGAGAGAACTGAGCCCCACCCGTGTTTGGTTTTGGTTTGGAGCTGACAGTGGTTTGCAGGCCTTGGTAGACGTTGGCTAGGGGCAACTCCGAAGACTGGAACAACTGAAGCTCCAGGCTGAGGTGAAGGCGACCACTCCAGGCCTCAACTGGTTCTCGTAAGCAGGCAGGAAGTCCTTTCTCTGTTTTTCTCTGCACCCCCCCACAGTCCCCACCATAGTTTTTTCCTCTTTTTGAAAACCTGTGGGGGGCTAAAGAGACGTACAGTGGACAGGACATATGCCTTGCATGTGGTCAACCTGAGTTTGATTCCCAGCATCACATATGGTCCCCTGAGCACTGCCAGGTGTGATTACTGAGCACAGAGCCAGGAGTAACCCCTGAGCACTGTCAGGTATGGCCCTGAAGAGACAAAAAGAAATTAAAGAAAATAAAATTTTGTTTTGGTTTTTTATTGATTTTTTAAAAATTATTTTGAGCGATAGCACAGCGTTTGCCTTGCACATGACCAACCCAGGTTTGATTCCTTCGTCGCTCTCGGAGACACCAGCAAGCTACCGAGAGTATCCTGCCTGCATGGCAGAGCCTGGCAAGCTACCCGTGGCATATTCAATATGCCAAAAACAGTAACAACAAGTCTCATAATGGAGACATTACTGGTGCCCACTTGAGCAAATTGATGAGCAACGGGATGACAGTGATACAGTGAAACAGTGATTTATTTTAGGGACCAGAGAGATAGTACAGCTGGTAGGGCACTTGCCTTGCTCACAGCTGACCCAAGTTAGATCCCTGGAACCCAATATGCTCCTCTAATAGGTTTTCTACAGCCCTGCCAGGAATGATCCTTGTGTGCAGAGCCAGGAGTAGCCGCTGTATATCACTAAGTGGGGAAGCACCCCCAAATTTGGTGGGGCCCCCAAAGCGATAGTACAGTGGGTAGAGCACTTGCCATGGTTGTGACTGACCTAAGTTCAATGCCCAGCATCCCACATGGTCCCCTGTTCACTGCCAGGAGTGATTCCTGAGTGCAGAGTCAGGAGTAAGCCCTGAGCATCTCCCAGGTATGGACCAAAAACAAACAAAAAAAATAATTTTTTAAAATATTTTTTAAACTTTAGGCATCATGATTTACAATGCTGTTAGTGGTAGGGTTTCAGGCACACAGTGTCGTAACAACACAGCCTCCTCCGCCAGACTGTCTGCTCCCCTCCACCACTGTCTCAGGGTTCCCACTCCCCAACCTCACCACCACTGTCCCCCGCCAGTTCTCAGGTTCTGTTGCCTCTGGGCCTTTGTTATTCCCTTATTGTTCTTTATATTTCACATATTAGAGTCATTATTCTGTATCTGTCCCTCCTCTACTAATAAACTTCAACTCAGCACAATATTCCCCAGATCCAAGCATGAGGTGGCAAATTGTATGATTTCATCTTTTCTCCTAGCCAAGTAGTATTCCACAGTACATATGTACCAAGTTTCTTCAGTCCTCTGTTCCTGGACGCAAGGACTATTTCCAGATGTGGGCTACTGTGCATAGCACCGCAAGGAACACAAGAGCACACTTGTCTTCTCATAATGGAGTGGTCGCTAGCCCCAGGCCAGCTGCAGCCCCTGGAGGGACCATCTGGCCTGCCCCCTGCTTTCTACAGTCCTGTAAGTTAGGAGTGCCCTTTGTTTACACTTCCTTTTGCTTCGCTGCCATGGCAGGGGTTTGCACACACTTGGAGAATGTGTTCATATACACTTACTGCTATGTTCACCAGAGGGTCCCACACGGAACAGTCACGCGCCCATTCACTTGGTTGCGGTGCTGCTTCTGAGATTGCCCTTGGCATGACAGTGTGTGTTGAGGATGGAACTTGAAGCCTTGTATCTGCAAGGCAGGTGCTCTATCACTTAACAACATCTCACTGCACCAGATTTGCACATTTGTTGTCAGGGGGCTCCTTCCCAGTTGTGCTAGGGACCACCAGGCAGCGCTAGAGAGTTCATGCAATACCAGTATTGAACCTGGGGTCTTTTGCATGCCGGCCGTATGAGCCAAACCTCTGAACTGTCTCCCAGCCTCTGGATTTTATACTTTACTTTTTACACTTTTGATGATTTTTTTTGTTTGTCTTGAGGCCATACCCCATGTGGCTTGGGGGGACCAAGTGGGATGCCAGGGATTGAACCTGGGTTGGCTGTGTATAAATCAAGCACTCTACCCACTGCACTATCTTTCCAACCCATACACTTTTGACCATTAAAAGTAGTTGAAGATACATAATATCTTTGTACATGTATTATATCTTCAACTTACATATTGTGTAAATAAAGAGACAAAATATATTTGTTATTTTGTTACTTAGCCCACCAAGGCTTAAAAACTTACTATTTGGCCCTTAGAGGGAAAAAAAAGAGTCAGTGGAACTCCGAATTCTAGCAAGAAATCTTTGCTGCCTGCTCAGCCCTGGCAGATCAAAAAACTGATACTTGAAGGAGGAGGAAGCCCTGAACAGAAGGAAACTGATTTCTGAATCATCACAGACAGGCCTAAATAGGAGAGGCTGTCCTTTCACTCTCCCCGGAAATGGATCTAAAAACTTAAGTCTTTGCTAATTTGTTGCAAGAAAAAATGCTCTTGTTTCAATTTGCATACCATTAACAGTCAGAGTTGGATTTTTCATATGATAATAGGGAGAATTGCAAATGACTGCCACAAATAAAATGAACAGATTTCTGAACCAAAGACAAAAACCCAAAATAGTTAATATCCATCCATAAAGCTATAATAATAAAATACATATGTATAGGAATATTCCAAACACCTCTCTCCCTCTAAAAAGTTCATTTAAAAAAATGTGTCATTGTAAACAAAACACATTTTAATCACATGATTTCTGAGTCACAAATTTCAGGGTTGAATATTTTGAAATGCTGAGGATAGTGGACCAGGAGACGCTCCAGTGGCTAAAGCAACAACTCTATGAGTGTGAGCTCACAACTTTGATACCTGGTGCCATCACATACACAGTAAACTATCCTGACAGCTTTTTTTTCCCCTTCACTTTTTAGGTCACACCTGGCAATGCACAGGAGTTACTTCTGGCTTTTCACTCAGGAATTACTCCTGGAAGTGCTCAGGAGACCATATGGGATATGGGATGCCGGAAATCAAACCCGGGTTGGCCGCATGCAAGGGAAATGCCCTACCCGTTGTACTATCGCTCCAGCCCCATGACAGCTCTTTTGGACATAGTTTCTCTGCTGTCTAAACATTCTGGCACCTTAAACAATTTCCTGCTGCCCACAGGAGGCTACATGTGAGCATCACACAGCTAAAAAGTGTAACCTGGGGCCAGAGCAATAGTCCAGCGAGTAGGGCATTTGCCTTGCATGCAGCCAACCTGAGTTCAATCCCCAGCATCCCCTACAGTTCCTTGTGCACCATGAGGAGTAATTCCTGAATACAGACCCAGGAGTAAGTCCTGAGCACCGCAGGTGTGGTCCCAAAACAAAAAGAAACAAACAAAAGAGGAGTGTAACTTCTGAAGAGCGTAACTAGAATGTGACCCCAAGGTTCCATGGTTAAATGTTCAAGCACTGCAAACCTGACATGCAATTACAGTGAGCCCCACAATTAAAGGAGCAGGTCCCACTACCAAACATGCACATGACCCTGTCATCACTGACAATATCAACTGAGGAAATGAGGAATAAATTTTCAATTGAGGGCTGGGAAATATATCCCCTTTAATGACCCAAAGTTGGGATTTTTCCATACCATTTCAGCAAAAGAAGCTCCTGCTGAGAAGTAGTTAATTTCAGGTCCACATGAGGACATTTACAAAATGAGCCAGTCACATTTTTATGCCAGAAAGCAAAGAAACAATCAAACTCGACAGGAGGTTAAGAGAACACAGGAAAGAAACTGAAAAGATTCCTACTGGCAAATTTGGGTCAAAGTGAGCAAAAAGGAATGAAATCAGAGCTAAAAAAAGCATAAAAATTTGGTGGTTTACAATGATGCTCAGGGAAAGATTCATTGGTCAACATCTCAGTCTATCAGTGTTTCAACTCTTTTTTTTTTTTTTTTTTGCTTTTTGGGTCACACCGGCGATGCTCAGGGGTTACTCCTGGCTCTGCACTCAGGAATCACTTCTGGTGGTGCTCAGGGGACCATAGGGGATGCTGGGAATTGAACCCAGGTCCGCCGCATGCAAGGCAAACGCCCTACCCGCTGTATATCACTCCAGCCCAACTCTTTACTCTCGAAATTGATAGAAAAAAATCAAAACTTTACTTTTCTGAATGAGTTGTACTATCCAAAAATTGTTATCCATAAGCTATATTAGAGTTGAGGAGGTGAAATTCTTTACACGACACACAGACACATAGACACACACACATGAGTTATAGTTAATAAAGAAGATAAACTTTGAAAATCATCATTTCCAGTTCTGAGGGAAATGATGGATCTGGGAAAAGATTTGTGGTTAATGAGTCATTTGAGCTAATGATGGAGGCTTTGTAAGGCAGAGATCCAGCTTGCTACTTCCTAATACACAAATCTGTCCTAGCATCAATAAAATTAGTCCTCAATGTTGCGTTTCAACATACAGGGGGAAAGATTAGCATCAAGTTCTTTGGACCTAAAGGCTATCATGTTAAGTGAACAAAGATGAAGACAAATACCATATAATTTCACTAACATGTGAAAGATAAAAAAACAAAACTAATGAACAAACAAAAGAAAAGCAAAACCATAAAAGCACTCAAATTGTATGGAGAATTAGTGGTTTCTAGAAGGAAATTGAGAAATGCAAGTCCTATTCTGGTAAAAGGGGTCAATTTTGTGGCTAAGGATGAACACTAGACTTTTGGTGGTAAATATAACATAATACATAATATGTAAATTTAAAATGCTATACTCCTAAAACCTACGTAATGTTATAAACCAATGTTACGTTAATAAACAAAAATATGCAATTTTTGCAAAAAATTAATTCAAAAATGTGCAATTAAAATATGCAATGGAATAGAAACAACTTACAACGCACTTTTGCAAGTCAAAATGAACTTTAACTTAAATTAAGTTTTAAGATACAAAGAAAGGGCTGGAGAGATGTACAGCAGGTAAGGTGCTTGCTTTGCATGCAGCTGACCCAGGTTCAATCCCCAGAACTCTATGGGGTCCCTTTAGCACACCCGGAGTACAAACAGAACCAGGGATAAGCCATGAGCACAGTCAGGTATGGTCCCAAGACAAAACAAAGTATCTAAAGAAAGTCCACGGATGTAATTCAGTAGCAGAGCACTAACCTTGCATGAGGCCCCAGGTTCAATCCCTGGTACCACACAAAATATAAATAAGTAAAATTCAAATTGAGATCTAGGGATCTCTAACAGTTAATAAACATGAATAATAAAGAATTTGCTTAAATATCATGAGAAAGCAAATGGCCAAATTAAAAGGTAGTAACTCTATAACATAAAAAACTAGTTCCCACAATAAATGAATTATATTAAAAGGGTGTGTAAGGATATAAATCAAATATATAGAAAATATGATGGCCAAATATAATTTATTTATCTAGACTAAATTCTCATTTAAGGAAAGCAGCTATTAAAAGCACTTGAGACGATCATATAGTTTCTAGGTAGTAGATGAAATGAAAAAACAAAACACTGTTAGTTTGGTTAGCATTGGTCATGAAGTATGAGGAGGAAAAACAGTGCTTTTCTGAGAGACAGAGTAAAAGAGAATGCGCTTGCCACAGAGATGAGGTGTGCGTGTTGGGGGGGGGCGGTGACAGGAGGGATACTGGGAACATTGGTGGTGGAGAATGGGCACTGGTGGAGGGATCGGTACTCAGTCATTATATTGAAACGTAATCACGAAAGTGTGTAAATCTGTAACTGAATCTCACAGTGATTTTATTATTCATTAAAATAATAAATAAATAAATAAATACCTGGGGCTGGAGAGGTAACACAAACAAAACAAAACAAAACAAACAAACAAAAATAAAACCAGTGCTTTCTGTTAGAAATCCAAGGTAGACGTTTCTCAGGCCAAGGAGGCCTTCCTACAACAACAAAGAAGTCATGGATTTCCAAAGGATTTTCCATCTGAAATAGCACCTTGGTTTCCTTTGACATTCCTAAACAACAGGCAATTTGGGCAGTGAATATCGATCAGATATTGATCAAATGGACTTTGCCAACACACTGCTGAGATCACTGCGACAAGCTTCCTTGAATTTATGGAATGATCTTAGAAAAGTATGTGACAGTGAGAACCTTCCTGAAAGGAGCAGAGTTGAAGAAAGCTACTGCCTTTTCTATGAAGTGAATCTCTCTGGGGAAATAGCAAACTTAGGGAAAGGCCTGTTAAAAGAGGCTCCCTCAGTGCTGAAACCGGGGTAGGTTTTCAGTGGCAGTGAGTCCCCTGCAGTCTTCAGGCAATGCATGTCGAAGCCCTGCCCGCCTCAGCCGCAGCCCGACACCAGGATGCAGGCTGCCAGAATGGCTGTGCTGCCTTTGCCTCTGCCAACAGACACTACTTCTGTGGGCATTGGGAATGGGTTTTTAGTCTGTCAATATAAAATTGTGTAAATTAAGTTTGTCGATATAAAAGGGGCCCAAGAGAGAGTGACGTGGTTAAAGCATATGTCTTGCATGTGGCAGATGGGTTCCATCCTCAGAACCCCACATGGTCCCCAAATTCTGGCCAGGATGATCCTTTAGCACAGAGTCAAAAGTAAACCCTGAGCACAGCTGGGCATGACCCCTACAATATAAAACAATCAAAACAATCCAGCAGCAACCCTGTTTCTCTCCCCGTCTCATTATTTCTGCATCCCTATTCTTCAAACTGGCAATTTTTGTTTGTTTATGAATACATATGATATTAGAGCAAAAACGAACCATAGCAGAGGTGGGTTTTTTTTTTAATCACTGAAAGGTATGGTTACAAAGCTTTCATGTTGTGTTTCAGTAACACAATGATCGAACACTCATCCTTTGATCAGTATACATTTTCCACCACTAATGTCCCCAGTGTCCCTCCCCCCATTTCACCCCTCCCTCTGGCTCTATGGTAGACAATTTCCCTCTTACTCTCTCTCTCTACCAACCATAACAGAGTTGAAATGTAGGCTACGGGCCAGATGTCTGACTCTGAACACACCCCTACACGTCTCTGGCTTGACATTTATTTCACAGATGGAAGTACCACCTTGCTGGAAGGACTCTTGAGTCTGTACTTGTTAAGCCCCTCCCTGGCCACCTGGAACCTGGAAAGAACTGACTGAATCGTGGCAGTTATTCTTCCAGGACAAGCTTTGATTGTCTACCGACCGCCCCGGAGCCAGACAGCTCCAAAGAAACCAGGGCTAACAGACAGCAGCGATTTCAACAGGAACACTCAGGGTTAGAGTCTAGAATCTCATCTCCAGCTCTGCCAAACCACATCAACACAAGCAGGCCTTCATTGTTCTCTCCTCTCAACTGAAGAAAAATCCCAATATGGAGCCCTCCCCTGAACCATTAAGCTGACTGAGGGAGACAAACTGAGCTAAGTTGAGAAACCCCTGCATTCCTACTGCTGGCAAGGTCTTACCATTGATAACTATTTTCAGCCCAATTTAGAAGCAGTCTTGGGAGCCCACCCACAGCTCTTTAGGAATGTGTTGCAGGTCTATGAAAAACCACAACCTGACACATCTCCTCAGATGAAGTCCAACTTCAAGCCAAGGTGGTCAGTTTTCCTGTATCCATCCCACCATGCCAGGCTTTTCCTAATAACGTTTTTATTTTCTTTTAAATTTTGACTTTCGGGGTCACATCTGGTGATGCTCAGGTGTTACTCTTGTCTCTACACTCAGAAATTACTCCTGATGGTGCTTGGGGGACCATAGGGATGCTGGAAATCGAATTCTGGTTGGGAGCATGCAAGGCAAATGTACTACCCATTGTACTATCACTCTGGCCCTGAGTTCTCCTAATAACTCTTACTGCAAAGTTTTCATCAAATAGAGCTACAAAATAAAAAGAACCAGAGTACCTAGCTAATATATTGACCCAGGGGATGCTGTTGAACTTGAAGAGAGCTGAAAATTATGGTGCTGAACTACAAGTAAAGCTCAGGCTCCCTCCTCATGGCAACTCTCCCAAGCCTCCAGAGCAAGCTGCTGGGAACCAAACTTGAACATCCCCTGTGAGATAGACTCTCGGGCCCCTGCCCTGTCTCTACACCTCTGGCTCCCTCCCTGCTGCTCCCCACACAAGATCTCCCTCCACAGAGAATCCGAAGGTTCCACTTAGGGGCTTTCTCCGTCTGAAAAGAAAGGGCGGGGGGAAGAGATGTGGGTGCATAGAACAGGAGAGAAGAAAGGTAGGAAGAAGGTTCAAATACTAGGGAATAGCAAAGAAGGTGTTTGTGCCTGGGAATGTCATGCTGAGCTTACTATGTAATATCCTCCCATCCATTTTTTAAAAAAATCTTTTTTGAGTCACATCTGGCAATGCTGAGGGGCTACTTTTGGTTCTGCACTCAGGCATTACTCCTGGCAGTGCTCAGGGGACCATAATGAGTACTGGGAATTGAACCCAGTTTGGCCATGTGCAAGGCAATGATAGTACCTGTTGTACTATCACTCTGACCCCAGTATTCCCTAATTTTAAAAATATGCAGGAAATAACTGCAATGGCATAGATAAGTGAATGAACGAGGTTATTTTTTTAACTTTTTTTTAAGTACAAACTCCTAATTATCGGATAGTCCTAGAGATATAACATATAGTGTGATGACTATAGTTAATAATACTGTATAGGATATTTGAAAGTTGGTAACAGGAAAGAATTTCAGGTATATATCAGGAAAGGGTTCGAAGCTCTGCTGTAGAAGTTTTTTCTTTGGGAACTTTTGTTTTTTATGTTATTTTACCAAGATCTTTAGGGTCATTTAGATTTTTATTAAACTGTCTCACTCTCTTCTTATTTTCTAGATGTAGTTGACCAAGACACTGAATGTTACTAAATGCAGTGCTCTTCAGTGCCCTTGTGTTGTCGATATAGAAGTAACTTTTACCTACACAGTTTTCTTCCCAGACAGTATAACATCCCCATGGAATGCACTAGCAGAGCACACAGATCTCCAATTGTTTCCTATAAAGGGCTTCCAGACTTGTATCCTCACAGAGAGAGTGTATTGCTTGCAAGGAGTCTGAGAACAAGCTCTTACATGTTCCAGAAACAAGGGCATGAAATCATAGGAGCAGCCTTTTGTCCAAAAAGGGAGAAGGAAAACAGATGTCCAGTTGATTGGACAGAATCATTCTAGGTAGGCAAAGAATGTGAAATGTGTAGTAACTTGAGGGTGGAAGAGGTTGTGAAATGAAGATGATGAATTATGACTACTGTGTATATGCAACTCAAAATGTTATCATTGGATCTTTTAGAATTTTATTTATTTTTTATCATTATTCTCTGCAAAAGTATGGGGGGAATACAACACCAAAATTTGCACAAGAAATTAAAAAAATGACACAAAGACAAATACAACTGATGAGAGACACTTTCACTTTGGAGGTGGGGACTGTGGGCCACACCCAGCTATACAGGGATTACTCGTGATGGTGCTCAGCGTGGGGGACAAATGAGGGGTCGGCTGCATTCAAGGTAAGCATCTTAACCCCTATACTATCACATAGTCCAGAGAGATGGTCTCTTCAGTATAGAAATGGAATCTTTGAACATCGTTTTTCATTTAATTTAAAGATACCTTTAAAAAATGTGAATGGAATTTCTACCATTGGGCCCTACTAGATTCTTCTTCCAAAAACCTAAAGGTTGGGGCTGGACAATAGCACAGCAGGTAGGGCATTTGCCTTGCACTCAGCCTACCTGGGTTCAATTTCCAGCATCCAATATGGTCCCCTGAGCACCACCAGGAGTAATTCCTGAGTGCAGAGCCAGGAGTAACCCCTGTGCATCGCCAGGCATGACCCAAAAAGCAAAACAAACAAACAAAGGAAACCTAAAGGTAGTTGAGCAAGATGGTTATTTAGAAATTTAGACAAATTTCAATAATACTCCTAAAATTAAATATCAACACTTAATACTCCCAAAATTAAGTATAGCCTATTTTATAAGATTTATGAAAACTCAACTAGTGTCATTTCTAAATTAAATACAAGAAAATGCTCAAACTGATTTTATGTAGATTGTTCAAAATAAAGGGAAAGTCTGAAAAATATTTATTAAGAAAATTTCCATATATAAGTTATTTTGCTATCAAAATACTAAACTAAAGGAAAAAGAAGTGCCTTCTTTGCTCTTTTACACATAAAGGATTTGATCTGAAAATATAGAATATCAACTATCAAAAAATTTTTTTTTAATTTCCCTTTGTGAGCTCTTATTGCATGTACATAGAAAGACTGTACTTAAGGTGAGGATTTGTTATCTACTGCTATAAAAAGCATATGCTAAACTTAAGAACTTAAAACATTGTTTATTATATTCTATAGTTTCTTGGGTTAGGCAGTTAAGAGTGGTTTTAGTTGGATAGTTGTGACTCACACGATTATAGTCAAGCTAGTATAGTAGTCAAAAGACTACTATAGTCTTTTGAAGGCTTGACTGTTGCAGAGAATCTGTGCCCAAGCTTACTCACGTGGTTGTTGAAGGGCATCTGTTCTCATAAGCTGGGGTTCCCCACTGGATTGTGGAGAACAATGGCTGCCACACAGTGGCTGCCTTCCCATTATGAAGAGAAAGGGAAGAAAAAGAAGGGAAGGAAACGGAAGAGAGAGGAGAAGAGTGGAGTGGGAGAGGAGAGGGAAGGTGAAGAAGGGAGAAAAAGGGGAGGAGAGGAGAGAGTTCTTTAGACTCTAACCTTGGAGTAGCTTACCGCTTTTTCTTCCGTAGTCTAACGCACAGATGAGCCCCAGTTGAACGTGGAAAGGGTCTTTATTAGGATGTGAATACTAGGAGGGACCACCTTGTAAACTAGCTGTTACACTGGGCCCCCTGGGCCCCAATGATTCAAACATGCCCCCTTCCCACCCTTCACAATCCCCCCAACACACACACACACATACACACACACACACACAACCACCCCACCTCAACAACTTTATAAAGATTCGATTGTAGCCCAAAGTCCAGAATCATGGCATTGAAGTCATCTCCAGTTCCCCAAGGTGTTCCTCAGGATACACAGTTCCTTAGGCACATTTATTTGAGTATAGCTCCCCTGACCCATTCGGAAATTGGGTAAGTTCTCTGCCCTCCACCCAGCCAGAGTCCAGTGCAGAAACAGTCATACGATAAAAACTGCAGGTGTTACTCTTTCAAAAGATTGAAAGGGATTTCCCTAGCACCTCTGGATCCAGCTAGGGAAATGCTGGAAGTCCCTTAGAACTTTTCTCTCTTCGCAAGCAGTTTTTCTCCACAGCTTTTAGCCATCCTTTCTTTCCATCACAATTAGTTAGGACGGGTGAATTCTGTTTCAACACTGCAGGAGAATGGGGATGAACTAACAAGGCCTTTTCCCATTTTAAATTGCTTCTGACTCCAAGTTCTACTTGGCAGTGTTTCTGTTGGCGTTTTATTTGTGAATCTCCTATAAACTTTATAAGATCCATTCCATTAGACAGAAGTCATACCCACAAGCATCTAAGATAATTCTGTCTCTAGCTCTGATTCTGCTGGGGGAAGATGCTCCTATGCTTTTCAGAAGCTTCCACGTGTATCCCACCCCTTGGAAACTTCAGTGGCTTCCTTCAGTGACCAATTGGTTCTCATCAATGCCACTTTTGATCCTTCTAGGTTCTAACAGAGGATTTTACAGTTACACCGTCTGCTTTCATGTTAGATGTGTCCCTCTGTTGGTGTAAGGAATCTGACCTCTAACTGAGGTCAGTTTGTTGTCAGTGGATGCTGGCAGCTTTCAACTAATCAGTCTTGGTCCTCCCTCTTGCTTTAACTCCCCCTTTGCTCTTCCCTCTTCTTGTACTAGACAAAACCAAAACCAGAAAGTTAGAGCAAGACAGGAAGGGAGGAGGGAGGGCAGGCAGCCGTGATAAAAATCTATCTAGACTGTAGAATAATGGTTCTAAATGTGTGTGAGGAGAATGGTCAGCATTTTCTCCTAGAAGGCATTCTGAAAATGCTGGGAAGTCTCTACAGTCTGTGACTCGGGGCCCTGAGCTTGCCTGTGGTGAAGGGGACAGCGAAGCAAAGAAATCTAAGAAAATTCATAGTAAACTCAAAGACATTCAAGGTCCCAAGAACATCCAAGTAGCTAAGAACCTACTTATAATAATCTAGGCATAGGACTGATATTTTCTATTGCATTTAAAAAAGAAAAGAAGAGATTATTAAGAGCTGGAGAAATAGTACAGCGGTTAAGGTACTTGTCTTATAGGCTGCCCACATGGGTTAAATCCTGGCATCCCGTATGGTCCCCTGAGCCCTGCCAGGAGTGATCCCTCAGTGCAGAGCCAGATGTAAGCCCTGAGCATCATTGAGTATGGCCCTAAAGAAACAATAACAACAAAAATTTTAAAGAAGCGATTAGTAGCGTGCCACTTTTTTAGTTACAGATATTTCCAGAGAATACTACATAAAGCAAGGAATTGTCACACATTGTTTTGCTTGTATCTTACCAAATTTGTCATGATTTTGAAAAAAATATCATAACCATTGTATCTGGAGCATTTAAAATACAAAAATGGTCAACAAAAATATTCAAGAGGTCAGAGAGAGAGAGAGAAAGGGAAGGAGAGAGAGAGGGAGGGAGAGAGAGAGGGAGGGAGGGAGGGAGAGAGAGAGAGAGGGAGAGAGAGAGAGAGAGGGAGAGAGAGAGAGTCCTTATTGGGCAGGATTGAAGCCTGGGTTTGATCCTAAGCACCTCTGGAAGAGAATTCCCTCCTGCCCCCAGTGGTTTTTTTTTCTTTTTCTTTTTCTTTTTGGGTCACACCTGGCGATCACAGGAGTTACTTCTGCCTTTGCACTCAGGAATTATTCCTGGTGGTGCTCAGGGGACCATATAAGATACTGAGAATCGAACCAGGTTCAGTCGCGTGCCAGGCAAATGCCCTAGCTGCTGTGCTATCGCTCCAGCCTTGTGCCAAGTGTTAAACTGGAAATAGTTTCTAAGTGCTACTGGGTGTGGACCCAAAATAATGATAAAAATCATTCAAACACTTGATAGATTATTTCAATACACCTTATAGTGAAGCTGAGCCCTAATGCATGCACTGAACCCCGACCCCCCATTCTTATTGGACTACCCATAATTTACAATATTGTTAATCATGGCTTTATGCAAACATTGTTCCAACCCCTTACCCAACACCCAAATGCCTGCTTCCCTCCATCTATGTCTCAAAAGCTGCCCCTCTCCACCACATGACCCTATCCTTACTCCAAGTCAGATCAGTTCTATAGACCAATTCTCCTGTTCTGTTGTCTTTGGTGCTCATTTACTATGCTTTTTTATATTCCACAAGTAAGTGTGCCCTTTATTTGTGGGATATAATTCTATGCTTAGACCTCTTCTTGTGACTGACTTCTCGTAGCATGATTACTTCTAGTTCCATCCAGGTAGCAGGAGCAAATGGCATGATTTCATCTTTTTTTACATCTGTATGGTATTTCATTGTGTATACTCTGAAA
This sequence comes from Sorex araneus, assembly GCF_027595985.1. NCBI lineage: Eukaryota > Metazoa > Chordata > Mammalia > Eulipotyphla > Soricidae > Sorex > Sorex araneus. The sequence continues at coordinate 135,634,189 of NC_073302.1, read as the reverse complement.
TTTAGAGTGAAAACCGTGCCACAGCCCATCTTGGTGGAGTGGGAGGAGGCACACCTGGCTGTGCTCAGGGCTTATTCCTGGCTTTGTGTTCAGCGTTCACTCCTGGCAGTGCTCAAGTGACCACATGTGGTGTGGGGGGACCATATATAGGTGTCTTACTTGCTGAACTATCTCTGTGGCAACCATTTTTTTAAAAAATCAATAAAATTGGCTACACCAACAGAAATTAAAAGATTTATATGAGAAAATGGTAAAGAGTTTTTAATTTGGAGACAGTCAAAGAGGTAGGATGGAGTAGTTCCATCAGACATGGCTGCTGGAAGTGACAGGTTTGAGACCACTGGGTAAGTTGATGGCTGGGAAGAGAAATTGAAGTTTGCCCATTAAAGGAAAGTCCTTCAACCACATGCAGAAGAATGGGCTTAGACCTTGACCTGACACCATGCACAATGGTTAGATCAAAATGGATTAAAGACCTCAACATCAGACCACAAAACATAAGGTACATTGAAAACAAGGTTGGCAAAACCCTCCATGATATTGAAGCTAAAGGTATCTTCAAAGATGACATACAACTAATCAACCAAGTGGAAACAGAGATAAACAAATGGGACTACATTAAACTAAGAAACTTCTGCACCGCAAAAGATACATGACCAGAATACAAAGACAATCTCCAGAATGGGAAAGGATATTCACCCAATACCCATCAGATAAGGGGTTGATATCAAGAATATATAACGCACTGGTTGAACTCTACAAGAAAAAAATATTCAACCCCATCAGAAAATAGGGCAAAGAAATGAACAGAACTTTCCCAAGGAAGAGACACAAATGGCCAAAAGGCACATGAAAAAGTGCTCCACATCACTAATCATCAGGGAGATGCAGATCAAAACAACCATGAGATACCACCTCACATCACAGAGACTGGCATACATCCAAAAGAACAAAAGCAACCACTGTTGGAGAGGATGTGGGGAGAAAGGGACCCTTCTACACTGCTGGTGGGAATGCCGATTGGTTTAGCCCTTTAGGAAAACAATATGGACACTTCTCAAAAAATTAGAAATTGAGCTCCCATTTGACCTAGCAATACCACTGCTGGTAATATACTCCAAAGAAGCAAAAAAGTAAAGTCGAAATGACATCTGCACTTGTATGTTCATCTCAGCACTGTTTACAATAGCCAGAATCTGGAAAAAACCCGAGTGCCCGAGAACAGATGACTGGTTAAAGAAACTCTGGTACATCTATACAATGGAATACTATGCAGCTGTTAGAAAAAAATGAAGTCATGAACTTTGCATATAAGTGGATCAACATGGAAAGTATCATGCTAAGTGAAATGAGTCAGAAAGAGAGAGACAGACATAGAAAGATTGCACTCATCTGTGGAATATAAAATAACAGAGTAGGAGACTAATATCCAAGAATAATAGAAATAAGTACCAGTAGGTTGGCTCTATGGCTTGGAAGCTGGTCTCACATGCTAGGGAAAAAGGCAGCTCAGATAAAGAAGGGAACACCAAGTAAAATGTGGTTGGAGACCACACGTGGGAAGGGAAATGTATGCTGAAAGTAGACTAGAACTGAACACAATGGCCACTCAATACCCCTATTGCAAACCACAACACCCAATTGGAGAGAGAGAACAAAAGGGAATACCCTACCACAGAGGCAGAGTGGGGTGGGGGGAGATGGGATTGGGGGGTGGGAGGGATGCTGGGTTTATTGGTGGTGGAGAATGGGCACTGGTGGAGGGATGGGTTCTCGAACATTGTATGAGGGAAACACAAGCATGAAAATGTGTAAATCTGTAACTGTACCCTCACGGTGATTCACTAATTAAAAAAATAAATAAATTTTTTTTTTTAAAAAGAAAAGTCCTTCTTTGGAGAAAAGTGCCTTGAAAGAAGCTATTTAGAGAGAACTGGATGGAAGTTGATGAGTCTTAGATGAACCCTGGGCCTGGTTCCTTTTTTACTTTTAAACTGCCAGCTTCTTCAAGACATTATGGCATTATTTCCTCTCTCTTTATTAATTATCCTGTAATAGCTGCTCAATGAATATCCAAATGTTGAACAGCAAAAATTTCCTTAAAAAAGGTTTTACGTTTTATTTCTGGAAAATGTTGATCAATTAAACTGTGATGTATAACATCCGTAAAAGAGATTACTGAATTTTTTTCATCCTGTTTTGTAACTGTGGTGGGCAAAATTTTCTTTGTCACTTCAAATCTAATTTTGTAAGGTGAGTAGATTAGTGGAAGGATATCTGGCAAAACCGAGGCTATCAAAAGCCCAGATACTTGTTATATGTTATAGTTTATTTCTTGACAAGATAAGATATATTCTGGGCATTTTTAAATGTTTTCTGTGAAAAGTATTGCTGGACTATGGAAGCTACCTTACCTTCAACTTTTCTAGATTTTGTAACATGGATTTCCAAAGTTGTTGTGGCGTTTTTCTGTAGTTGGGGAAGTGTATGGTAGTTTCCACCTTTCTCTTCAGAGGGAGTGTCTTTATATAGTTTTGCCGGTTTGATGGGTGTGGAAATGGTATATTATTTTTATTTTTGTTCTTTGACCATGCCCAGTGATGGTTGGGGCTTTCTTCTGGCTCTGTGCTTAGGGATCACTCCTGGTGTGGCTAGAGTAACTGTGTCTGCAGCTAGAAATCAACCCTTGGTCAACTTAGTGCAAGACAAGCATCTTTTCTGCTGTACTCTCTCCTGTCCCAGTGGAATTTTATTTTTTAATTAACTGTGGAACTGGATCAATAGTACAGCTGGTAGGGTATTTGCCTTGCATTCGGCCCACTGGTGTTTGATACTCAGCATCCAATAAGGTCTCCTGAGCACCGCTAGGAGCATTTCCTGAGTGCAGACCCAGGATTAACCTGTGAACATCACCAGTTGTGACCCCAAAACACACACACACACACACACACACAAATAACTGTACTTGATTACTAGAAAGACTAAGAATCTTTTTACATCTTTCTGGAAAACATAAATTCCTTTTTGAGAATAGCTTGTTCAGATTACTTGCTCATTTTCCTATTGGTCTTCTTGTTCATAAGATCCTCTTCCATTTTATTCACCATATGTTGCAAATATATTTGTTCAGTTTAGATTTGTTATTTCCACTTGTTTTTATTATGTTATAATTGTCTTAAATTTGGGGCAAAAAAAAATTCATGTATTTCCCATTGGTATTTTTCTCTTATCTTTATGACCTAAAGGATGGAAGATAATTTATTTATTTTTTAAATTTTATTTCTAACAAAGTTGTTTATGATGATTTGTTACATTCAATATTCTCACATTAATTCTACCACCATTTCACCTTCCCACCACCATTATTTTCAAAGATAATTTATATCTTCTATTTTTTTTAAATTTTACTTTAAAAATGCTTATCCAAATATGTTTGGATCTTTAATCTTTATGGAATTGACTTGTTTATTGATTTCAAGTAGGTGTTAAAGGAGAGGCAACATGGGAAAATAACTGTGAAAACCAAAATGGATGATCTCATATGTCTACTGAAATATACATAGAAGGAGCCTTGACACTGTAACCCAAACAGACTTTCAGTTAGAAGATTCTGGGTGTGGCCCCCAAATCAATAAAGAAACAAAAAAGAAACTCACCTGAGTCCTTCCTAAGTCCATTCCCCATTGCAGTAGGGATCTGGTTTCCTTCTCTATTTCTTCAGGAAAACTGATGAAGCCATCCTTCCCCCTCTGTTCTCCGAAGCGACATCATGTAGGATGTATCTCATGAATTGTGGGAATGTGCTGTTTCAATCTATTGATGTGTTGCCTTCTTTCTTATTTTAAAATGATAGTAATAACTATAAATATAAAGTGTAAATACAAAGAAATCTGATGAACTGATCCTTCCTTTGCTGCTTTTTCTTCTTTCTTTTTTCTTTCTTCTTCTTCTTCTTCTTCTTCTTCTTCTTCTTCTTCTTCTTCTTCTTCTTCTTCTTCTTCTTCTTCTTCTTCTTCTTCTTCTTCTTCTTCTTCTTCTTCTTCTTCTTCTTCTTCTTCTTCTTCTTCTTCTTCTTCTTCTTCTTCTTCTTCTTCTTCTTCTTCTTCTTCTTCTTCTTCTTCTTCTTCTTCTTCTTCTTCTCCTCTTCCTCCTTCTCCTCCTCCTCCTTCTTCTTCTTCTTCCACAACTGGTGATGCTCAGGGGGGCCACATGGGTTGCCAAGGGTCAGCCACATTCAAGGCAAGCACTTTATCCACATTCTAGTCATTCCATCCTTCTTTTTGCTTCTTGTTGAACATTTGACTACATAGGGCTCTTAGTTTTCCTAGGATCCACCAAGGAAAAAACTCAGACTTGGTTATGGTGAAACTATTTTTTTTTTTTTGCTTTTTGGGTCACACCCAGCAATGCACAGGGGCCACTCCTGGCTCTGCACTCAGGAATTTCCCCTGGCGGTGCTCAGGGGACCATATGGGATGCTGGGAATCGAACTCAGGTCGGCCGCGTGCAAGGCAAACACCCTACCCGCTGTGCTATCGCTCCAGCCCTGAAACTAACTTTTAAGACTGAATATTGTACCTCTTTCACTCATTGTGTTAAAGGATGGGGAGGCCTCCCAAGAGATACTTTAGTAGGTCTGAGGGACCCACCCACAGTTCTTGGCCAACGAGCTGAAGATTCAGAGCTCATTCAGAGCTATGGATGTGCTGTTCCTTTGGCCTTGTGGATTTGGGGAAACCTGCGCCACCTCAGAAGTTCTGGGATAACATGCAGTGCCAGGAATAGAACCCATGCCAAGCATGCACCCTCACACCTGTCCCATCTCCTAGAGGCTCTTCAAGGCACTCGTTATCTTTAGGAGAAAGGTGTATTTATCTATGACCATAACAGTCCCAGGAACAATTGGCATGATATCTCTTGGAATTATTTCTATGGTAGAATGGCTGGGCCAAAAAAAATCCTTTGTTTTTCTAACCTTAGGTAAGAGACAAAGTCAGAGGTTGTGTGATACTTAAGTGATTTGCCCCCAAGACCTCCCACTGAGATCTCCATGAATCTGCAACTAGGGTACTCAGTGATGTCACCCATGCAGGTTTATGGGCAGATGGCCAAACCTTGTCACAAGGCTGGAGTCAGATCCCTGAACAAGTACATACACATCACCTCCTCTTTGTCCATAGTTTGGGTCCCTGGTGTCCATAAATCCAGGAAAACTATACAGGAGAACATCAAACCTACCTAGTTAAATGATTTCCAATAATTAATTTTTTGATAAGTTTCAGGATAGATTACTTTGCAAAAACTCTATAGCTTTTATCATTTTCTGCCCCAACAAGCTTAAGTAGCAAACTTAGTTGCCCTGCTTGCCTTATGGAATTCAAAATTAATGAATTTGTGGCTAAATCTGGAACTGGAAGAGAATTTAAAGACAAAGTAGTTGTTCAGTGTTTTCCCCCCATCTTTGACTGTATTTTAGAAGTATCGGGTTGTCTTTTTAAAAAATTTTTAGGAGTATCAGAGACAGTACAGTTATAAGGTGCTTGTTTTGTATGCGGCACACCTAGCTTAGTTTCCAGGCACTGCATATGATACCTGGAGCACTGCCATGAGTGATCCCTAAGCACACAGCCAGGAGTATGCTCTGAGCACTACTGGATGTGGCCCACAAACAAAACACAACAAAACAAATCCAATTTCCAGACTATACACTAAGTATTGGAATGAGAGATACAAATACCAGTTATATTGGGGAAGGAAGCAGTTGGTTTTCGTGATTTTTTTTTTACAGTGTTAGAGGTCACATATGCAAGGCAAGTGCTATATCACTGAACCACATCCCTGGTCCATCAGTTTTTGCAGTGGTTTGGGGCTATAAACAGCAGGGCTCAGGGATCACTCCTGTTGGTGCAAAGAACATGGGTCAGCTGTGTGCAAAGCAATTTATTAGAATTAGATAAAAATAGAAATTTGAGTTCCTTGGTAGCATCAGCCACTTTTCAGGTATTTGATACCCAAATGTGACTAGTAGCTGCCATATTGAATGGCACAGAGAGGAGAAAATCTTACCTTTACATAAAGTTCTCTTGTTTATTGCTCTAACAAAAATAATTTCACATGTATTTTTTTAAGTTACTTTGAAGCATGAAGAAGATCATCTTTATCTAATTACATGTTGGAGCTTGATTCCTCTCCAGTCATTTAGTAACATCAGAAGCATTTAAAACTATTATTAAGAATGATTAATACAATAAAAGATTTTTAAACACACATTGAACTCAGCATTAGCATTTAAACCTATCAGGCCCACAATACCTCAATAAAAGTGACCGCCTCTAATGCAGGTGTAGAAAGGACTGAAATCTGAGACACACAGCTCCCTTCCACCCTCAAATCAATGTGTAATAATCCAGGAAACCATTTTTCCCTTGATGGCAAAGAAAGCACACGAGAGAACAGGGAAAGGAGAGATTCAATTTCTAGTTCATCCGGCTCAGAGAAAAGTAATAAGCTAGCCTAGTCAGTCTCTTGGCCCAAGGGGAGCATGAAGGAAGTTAGAGCAAGACAATTACCTCCTCCATATGAATTGAAACCAAGATACAGTGTAAGAATGAACTAAAAGGGAGCCGGAGGCATAGTGGAGAATTTGCCTTGCACACGGTCAACCCGAGTTCTATCCCCAGTCCCCTGAGTTCCACCAGGAGTGAACCCTGAGTGCAGAGCCAGGAACAAGCTCTGAGCACCACAGGTTGTGGCCCAAAACCAAAGAAGAAGGGAAAAAAAGAATGACTTTGAAAAGGGCTTACTCCACTTCAGTAAAAGGATTTACTAAGACCACTGTCTTTTAAAAAATTTATTAGGTAGTTTTTATGATCTAAATTTTCCTTACCTCTAAAATTTTCTTACTGTAAATATGACATAGAAGAGATTGCATAGAGCAGGACTTGGTGCTAAAGAGATTAAAATCTATTGTGTTGGTTACATTTTTGCCACTGTAAGTATCTGGAAAATAAAAAAAAGCAGCAGTTTATTAGTTTTGTTTTTCAGCTGTGTTATGAAGTTGAAACTTAATACCACCAGAATACACTGTTCTTTGTCTTGTGACTTCAGTTGTATTCCCCAGTGCATTATCTCAAGCAGTGTGATGGCCATGTCTTGGTTTAAATAAGAGGAAGCCAGAAAGCCAATAGCACAATATTAAGCCAACCTCAGTGATTGCAATATACTAGGTACTGTTCTGAGCATTTTACATGAATTACATCATTTAATTCTCATAACTCACAATGAGGTAAGTGCTATTATTATCCTCGTTTTACAGACGAAAAACCTGAGGGGGAAAGAAGTTAAGTAATTTGCTCGAGGCCACACAGCTAGTAAGCGGAAGAAGTGAGCTTCTAACCCTGGCAGTCTAACTCTTCAGCTCAATATCTTAATTTTTTTGGTCAATATGGACTGATTTCATACATGAACATAATTTATAGCTCATCAAGGCCAATATCAGAGACACTGATTTACTCTAGTATGTTATGGTGGTAAAAGACCCTCAAATGTGAGGTATGGAAGTCAGCAGGTATAGCCTTACCCCTAAGTTTCCTGAGACTCTTTCATGATGGGGGAGACCCCAACTTTCTTTCACTCTTTGTTCCTCTACTCCTTGGCACTACACATTTGCTTTGCAAAGACAATAGTCATTGCCACAAAAACTATTACCAGAGACTGTAAAAGAGAAGGGAAGACACACAGAACAAGTAAGAGCTTTACAGAAGCTCATCCTGTGGTTATACAATAGTCCCCAGTGTCTGAGCCCTGGAGAGACACGGGGGAGTAAAGTTTCCTGGCTCAAGGCAGAGGGCCAAGATGGATAGATATCTGCATTAATTAGACCATTCGATTAAACATAGCCTTTCTCAAGGCCATATTCTCTCTTTTGTAACCTTTACAAATCTCAGCATGTTTTCATATTTCATCCATGAATATAAAGTGGTACTAGTTTCCCAAGCTGAACAAACCGATTTATTTTCTCACCCAGAGAACAAACTGACTGATGCTTTTCTGAGCAGCAAAGTTTAATCGATCTTTCCTGTCCACTGGTTGCTTTGCATATTATGCTTACAAAGGAAGCACTCACCCATGCTTTGGATGAGCCATGTTTTGAGCTCTCTGAATTTGTTCCCTTCTTCTTGCTTCTTCTTATTTTTATATATTCATGAAGGGTTGGGCCAAAATTTAAGACTACTTCCAGGTCAGTGCTCAGGGGTCACACCTGTTAGTGCTTAGGGGACATGTATTGCTGGGGTTCTAACCTAGGCTTCCTGAAAGCAAAGCATTCACACAGTCGCTGAGCTCTCCCTCTGAAACTATATATTTAATTTTAGCTCACACTGAGCTTTACTACTTAGACCAGTTCTAGACTCACAGCAACACTGAGCAGAAAATTCAGAGATTTCCCATAAAGTCTCTGCTCCCCACGCCACAGTCTCCCCTCTACCAGAGGCCCCTCCTGGGGACCTTTTTACAACTGATGACATTGGCACATTATGACATCACCATTCACTCTTGCGGTCCATTTGATGTATAATGATTTGTCTTTGACCTTATCATTCAATCATCTATTTTAAAAGAGCGTCCTGTCTATACTTTGTTCTATTTTGCTCTACTTTGTACTATGTTTCTGAGAGGCCTTGCCTAACTTTTTTTCCCCCCTCAGTAATTCAGAGATGGTCTCTATGTTTCTGAAAAAATTCTGGACTGACTCTCACTATGAGTTTCCTGCCTAATTCTTTGCCCTTGGTCTGACAGTGAGAGATAGCAGACAAGATGCTCTGAGAGCTTCCTCTGGTAGTCAACCGAGGAGCTAGAATACTGCAGTTGCCTTAGCAACAGCTGAAGTTTCCTGTACTGGGCTGAAATGCATGACGTCTCTTTGTGAAAAGCATATTTCACACTCTCAAGAAGCCTAGGGCATAAAAATGCCAGGAATGGAACCCTCCAGATTGGATTCCCTTTTTTCCGATTTTGAAACAGAGGGTAAAAGAGTTGGGTGAACAGGAGTCCTACTCACATCAGGTCCAAGCAGCCCAGCACAGTAGAATCTAAATAAATCACTCTTAAGGATGCATGCTTTAATCTTAGATGCCAAAAAACTTGGGGTGCAGGAGGCATGGCAGAGAGGAGAAACTGAATGATACACCATTCACAGGGATAACGTATGCCTTTGTATTTTTAAACACTAATAGAGAATTTTGAAGAAGGACAAAAACTGCTCAACACCCTTAAGAGACTATATATTAGATTGTGTTTAACATATCACTGTATCACTGTATCACTGTCATCCCGTTGATCATTGATTTGCTCAAGCAGGCCCAGTAACACCTCCATTCATCCTAGCCCTGAGATTTTAGCAGCCTGTCTTTACTCTTTATTCCCAGCAGTGCCGCATTGGAAGCTCTTTCAGGGTAAGAGGAATGAGACCCATCATTGTTACTTATTCAGCAAATGAATACACCATGGGGAGCTTGCCAGGCTCTCCCTCTTATAGGCAGTAAACTCTCAGTAGCTTGTCAGGTTCTCCAAGAGGGAGAACTAGGCTATCAGATGTCACATGGCCGCATTGAAGCCACATGTTTCTGGGAGCTTGGTTTTATAGTCTCTGGATGTTGACTGTTGATGTGATTACATGGCGCCAGGGGCAGTTTCTGGGTGTGACCGCCTAGCTACTAGAAAATGGGGAATCTGGGTGGAAGAGTCCCGATCCGAGCAGCCTTGGAGATCTCGGCCTCGGGTCCTGGACACCTGGTTTCTCTGCCAGTTCCTTCATGCGTGAGGCTCGTCGCAACATGTGGGGAGTGGTCTTGAGCATGGCTGTGGCTGGGTTCTGGAGGTCTTCAACTGCTGGGGTTCTGTTTGGGGCGGGGAGAGAAATTCAACCCACTCCCTCCGAGGGGCCCCGGTGGGGGCAAGAGACTCTGTTGCTCTCTTCCAGGAGCTTGGTTTTATAGTCTCTGGATGTTGGCCGTTGATGGGATTACATGGCACCAGGGGCAGTTTCTGGGTGTGACTGCCTACCTACTAGAAAATGGGGAATCTGAATGGAAGAGGCCCAGTCCCGATCCGAGCAGCCTTGGAGATCTCGGCCCTGGGTCCCGCACACCTGGGTTTCTCTGCCGGTTTCTCTGTCTAACATATCTGAAATATTATTTAAAGAAGTCAAAGCACTCCCAAAATGCGAACTTATTCTAGTTTGAAACACTTACAAAGGCTATCAGGTTTGAATTAGACAATAGACAGCTCTCTGTTTCAGCTTTAATTGATGCTTCTGTTGGTGCCACAAGAGTTGCAATTTCCTTGATTGTCTCTTCTTCAGAATTCCCCAGACCGCTGCTTATCCCAAAGCCCAAATGTCTGACTGTCCCTGTTACACGTATGTAAATAACATTTAATCTTCCTTCCTTCCTTTGAAGAGTGAAGAACATAATCTCTAACAAACATCTGCCAGGTTTTATTTTAGAACTAGAGGAGTCACTGGATTTCCAAACACAACAATATGCACCTATTTCTTCTGTCCTGTAACCTAACATCACTAGGCGGGACACCTAGCAAAGTGGGTCTGTGAACTTGTGTGCCAGCAGAGAGGCAAAGGAGACCAGCTGGTTTACAAAGGTGCAAAACGTTCCCTGTCCAATGCTCCTGGCCCCATCCCTACCTATTTGAATAGTTGCATTCGACCAGAACTGCTCCAGCCCATCCTTTGGTATTAACTAAAGCATTAGTACTTAAAATCAAATGTATGGTGTTTTCTCCCTTCCTTTCACCTAGCAGTGATGTCTGTGGCCCTGATAAAGTGGGGAATGATGTCAGAGCTTTATTCTCTTTGTTAGTGACAAAGGGCTGAGTGGAATTAGGCTAAAGGCCCAAAGATTCAGGTTAAGTACACAGAGAAACATGATAACATTTAGAGTGGACCCTACTCCTTGACCTCACACTCTGACCCAGCCCAGATAAGGAAGTTCCTTCTCATCTACGATTTTGGGGGACTTACTACCTCAGAGATGTTGGATAAAGGACTCACCGCCTTGAAGATCCTACACTGAGGGATGAAGAGCAAATACTCTGGAATTTCTAAGATGGTTGTGGCATGTTTGCCTCACAACAAACAATAGGACTGGGATACAGGCAACAAGCTGTTGAGTGGGGAAAAGCCAACTTGGCTAGTAAAGTATTGCCACGCCAAGTTCAAGGTGAGATATGAAGGAGGAATGGAAATGTGTCAGGTTGAAAGTAAGGGCAGAAAAGGCTTCCCACCCCAAAGGGACAGACCTGCCAGAGGCACAGAGACCCGGGAATAATTTTTTGGGGATTACCAACTATCAGGCTGCTAATAGAGTAGGAATTTAATTACTGAAATGGCTAGAAAAGTAGGACTCCACTAGTGTAGAAAAGTTAGGCTGAAGACCTCAAGTACTTTCAGGAGATAAGAGAGAAAATATAGTGGTTATGGCTATCATTTAGGGAACAATAACATTTGCTTAAAGGCAATGAATTTATGTTTATAAACAGCAAACTGTCCCAGGGCTGGGTAGGGTATTTGCCTTGCACGCAGTTGACCCTGGTTTGATTCCCAGCATCCTATATGGTCCCAGGGTGTGACGAAAAAAAAAAAAAAACCAGCAAGCTGTCCCTCAAATAATTCTGCAGAAAGTAGTTTGCCTCCTTGAGCATTTATAAAGGGGAATGAAACTCAAAAGGAATGGGAACCCCTATTTCTAGAATACAAAACCACACGGCTAACAAACCATAAGGTACATTAAAGACAAGGTCGGCGAAACCCTCCACAATATTGAAGATAAAGGTATCTTCAAAGGTGACACAGAACTAAGCAATCTAGTAAAAACAGAGATCAACAAATGGGACTACATTAAACTAAAAAGCTTCTGCACCGCAAGAGATACAGTGACCAGAATCCAAAGACTATCCACAGAATGGGAAAGGATATTTACACAATACCCATCAGATAAGGGGTTGATCTCAATGGTATATAAAGCACTGGTTGAACTCTACAAGAAGAAAACATCCAACCCCATCAAAAAATGGGGCGAAGAAATGAACAGAAACTTTACCAAGGAAGAAATACGAATGGCCAAAAGGCACATGAAAATGTGCTCTGCATCACTAATCATCAGAGAGATGCAGATCAAAACAACTTTGAGATACCACTTCACACCACAGAGACTAGCACACATCCAAAAGAACAAAAGCAACCGCTGTTGGAGAGGATGTGGGGAGAAAGTGACCCTTCTTCACTGCTGGTGGGAATGCCGACTGGTTCAGCCCTTCTGGAAAACAATTTGGACGACTCTCAAAAAATTAGATATTGAATTCCCATTTGACCCAGCAATACCACTGCTGGGAATATATCCCAGAGAGGCAAAAAAGTACAATCGAAACAACATCTGCACATGTATGTTCATCGCAGCACTGTTTACAATAGCCAGAATCTGGAAAAAAACCCGAATGCCCCAGAACGGATGACTGGTTGAGGAAACTTTGGTACATCTATACAATGGAATACTATGCAGCTGTTAGAAAAAAGGAGGTCAAGAATTTTGTAGTCAAGTGGATGGGCATGAAAAGTTTCATGCTGAGTGAAATGAGTCAGAAAGAGAGAGACAGACATAGAAAGATTGCACTCATCTATGGTATATAGAATAACAGAGTGGGAGACTAACACCCAAGAACTGTAGAAATAAGTACCAGGAGGTTGACTCCATGGCTTCGAGGCTGGCCTCACGTTCCGGGGAAAGGTCAACTCAGAGAAACGATCACCAACTACATTGTAGTCGAAGGCCATGTGGGGGAAGGGAGTTGCGGGCTGAATGAGGGCTAGAGACTGAGCACAGCGGCCACTCAACACCTTTATTGCAAACCACAACAGCTAATTAGAGAGAGAAAACAGAAGGGAATGCCTTGCCACAGTGGCAGGGTGGGGTGGGGGGGAGATGGGATTGGGGAGGGTGGGAGGGACACTGGGTTTACGGGTGGTGGAGAATGGGCACTGGTGAAGGGATGGGTTCCCAAACTTTGTATGAGGGAAGTATAAGCACAAAAGTGTATAAATCTGTAACTGTACCCTCACGGTGATTCTCTAATTAAAAATAAATAAATTAAAAAAAAACACACACACGGCTAATATATCTAAGCTATGAATTTGACATCTGATTAATAGAGGTCATTCAGTTAGCTACAAAGGTGATGCTGAGACTGGGAGCAGTGGTGCCACTAACTGACTAAAATTTGATAATACAAAATCTCTGCCTATTTTTTAAAAAATATTGATTGAAGCAACACTGCATTATAACATGTTTTAGGTATGTATTATAATAAGTCAACTTCCGTATCATATTAATTTCTTTTAATTTTTTTATTTTATAAAGTAGTTCACAGTATTTATTACGTTTAATATTTGAACACCATTACACCTTCACACCACCATATTTCAGATGTTTCCATCCTGAACCCCAACTCCTGCCCCAAAGTGAACCGAAATAATTTATTTTGTATTGTTCGTTATAAAAAAAAACTGTTGAAATGCTACAGTAAAGTTTCCTTAGAGGAAAGAGTGTGAAGATTGTTGTATTTCACCCAGGGGCCATTAAACCCTTCTGTGAGAGATCACTAACATGTTGTTAAAGGTTGAGACTTGTGTGCTCTTCTCTCTCTCTCTATATATATATATATATTTCACAGATATATATATGTAAAAAAGTATTTCCCTCTAAGAAATACTTTTTTCTTAGACTTGAGTACCATATGGTTTTCCACGGCATTCGGAGTGGGGGCATGCTCTGGCACTCCTGACTTGACTGTAAACCTCTTAACATCACCTAGAAGGAAGGCAGAGATGAAGAGGTTTAGTAGAAGCAATACTAGTAACTGTGCTGGATATTGGCTTCTATCTTACATGCATTCCACACAGTCTCCCAATGTGGTTTGTTTGTTTTTCCATTTCCCAATGCAGAAAAGTGTGTTTCAAGTAGCTTCCCTTTTTATATATCTTTATGGCTGCCACTATAACCCAAAATCCTAATTCAAGAGAGCAAAAGAAAATTCATTTTCTGTTGAGAATAAAAGATATTGTGTGGAAATTCTCAAGCTGATCACTTTCTCCCTCTCTCCTCTCTCTCTCTCTGTCTCTCTATCTATCTCTCACTCTTCCTTTTATTTTTTATCCTTTCTTTCATTACACAAATCAGGGACTCTCAAAATCATGTTAGCTCATTTTGTTTTGTTTTTTGCCTTTTGGGTCACACCTGGCATTGTTCAGGGGTTACTCCTGGCTCTACAACCAAGAATTACTCCTGGTAATGTTCAGGGAACAATAGGGGATGCCAGGGACCAAACCTGGGTGGTCACATGCAAGGCAAACTGTACTATCGCTCCGGCCCCAAAGTCATGGTAGTTTTTTTAAAAAGTTAAATGTTGCATAAATCAGGTTTCAGAACTTTCAAAATAGATTTTAATAGAAAGACATATGACATGTCATCTTTTAACATTTTTTTTATTAGTGAAACACCATGTGGTACAGTTACAAACTTTCATGCTTGCATTTCAGTTATACAATATTCGAGTACCAATCCCTGCACCAGTGCCCATTCTCCACCACCAATGATCCCAGTATCCCTTCCACCACTTCCACCCCATCCACCCCTTCACCCTGTCTCTGCAGCAGGGCATTCCCTTTTGCTCTCTCTCTCTTTTTGGGTGTTGTTGTTTGCAATAAAGGTATTGAGTGCCCATCATGTTTAGTCTATAGTCTACTTTCAGCCCGAATCTCCAATCCCGAGCAGATCCTCCAGACCTTCTTTACTTGGTGTTCTCCTCTCTATTTGGGCTGACCTTTCCCCCAGCATGTGTGGCCAGCTTCCAAGCAGTGGAACAAACCTGGTACTTATCTTGATAATCCTTGGGTGTTAATCTACCATTCTGTTCCTTTATATTTCACATATGAGTGCAATCTTCCTATGTCTGTTCCTCTCTTTCTGACTCATTTCACTTAGCATGATACTTTCCGTGTTGATCCACTTGTATGCAAATTTCATGACTTCATCTTTTCTAACTGCTGCATAGTATTCCATTGTATAGATGTACCGGAGTTTTTTTAACCAGTCATCTGTTCTCAGGCACTCAGGTTTTTTTTCAGAATCTGTCTATTGTAAATAGTGCTCAATGAATATACAAGTGCGATGTCATTTCTACTGTAGTTTTTTGCCTCTCTGGGATATATTCCCAGAAGTGGTATTGCTGGGTCAAATGGGAGCTCAATTTCTAATTTTTTGAGAATCGTCCATACTGTTTTCCTAAAGGGCTGAACCAGTCAGCATTTCACCAGCAGTGAAGGAGAGTCCCTTTCTCCCCACATCTGCACCAACACCGGTTGCTTTTGTTCTTTTGGATGTGGGCCAGTCTCTGTGGTGTGAGGTGGTATCTCACAGTTGTTTTGACCTGCATCTCCCAGATTAGTGATGAAGAGCATTTTTTCATGTGCCTTTTTGCCATTCGGATTTTTTTCCTTGAGAAAGTTTCTGTTCATTTCATTGCCCCACTTTCTGATGGGGTTGGGTGTTTTCTTCTTGTAGAGTTTAACCAGTGTCTTATATATCCTTGATATCAACGCCTTATCAGATGGATATTGGATGAGTATCCTTTCCTATTCTGGAGATTGTCTTTGTATTTTGGTCACTATATCTTTGGAGGTGCAGAAGCTTCTTAGTTTAATATAGTCCCATTTGTTTATCTCTGTTTCCACTTGGTTGGTCAGTGGCGTGTCATCATTGAAGATACCTTTAGCTTCAATATCGTGGAGAGTTTTGCCAACCTTGTCTTCAATGTACCTAATGGATTCTGGTCTGATGTTGAGGTCTTTAATCCATTTTGATCTAACTTTTGTGCATGGTGTTAGATCGAGGTCTAAGCCCATTTTTTTACATGTGGTTGTCCAGTTATGCCAGCACCATTTGTTAAAGAGGCTTTCCTTGCTCCACTTCACATTTCTTGACCATGTCATCCTTAACTCCAATCACCCCGTCCACCTCAAACAAAAGAAAAAGAAAAGAAAGCCAGGCTCAGTTGCAAAGGTGAGTTTGTGCTCCCAGGGCTGCATACACACAGCCTAGAACAGGAAACTTCTTAGCAGATAGATACGCCCTTGCCTGCTGCTCGGTGAGCAACTGTCTGCATCCTGGGACCATGATGCCAGGCAGCTGCCAGCCTTCCTGGAAGGACAGAGGTTTCTCCGGGAGCCAGGAGCACAGCAGCCTCCTTCCCAGCAATCACACACCCAGAGATCCCACCTGTGGGCTAAGGTTTGGGGCAGCTCTGAGTGGCACTCTCTCGACTAGAGAATTCGGAGATAATTGGGCAGAGATCATTGAAAGTGTCTCAATTAGCTACAGAAGTTCACTGATAAGGATCAATTGCAAGCAGCAGACCTGTACCAAAAGTCAAAGAAACAACCGAAAGCCAAACAGTTTCTGTCTTGTTTTTCAGAGGGTGTGTGCTGTGGTACAGAAGCGGGGCTGAAAGACCAGAGAGGCTGGAAGAGCAACAAGGAGATAAAGCCTGGGGAGCTTTGGGCATCCTCCTGGCCTGGTGTAACACTCAGGAGACAGAGGCCCTGAGTTAGATCCTGAGAGTGATTCTGGACAGCCCCCTCTTGTATCCTCCACCCCCCACACACACCAACACCACCACTGCCAGCACACTGCCAGTGTCCTCTAGAAACTTTTCCCCCCTTTAAAAAAAAAAATTGAATCACAGTAAGATACACAGTTACAAAATTGTTCATGATTGGTTTTCAGTCATATAATGTTCTAACACCTGTCCTTTGACCAGTGTACTTCCCACCACCAATGTCCCCAGTTTTTCTCCCAGCAATGACACCCCCCTGCCCCACTTCCTACCTCTATGCTCTATGGCAGGCACTGTTCTCTATCTCTCTGTCTCTGTCTGTCTGTCTGTCTATCTCTCTCTCTCTCTTCCCTTTTGGGCCTTATAATTTGCAACGCAGATACTGAAAGGTTATCACGTATACCCCTTTATCTACTTTCAACACTCAGTTCCTGTCCAGACTGATCGCTTCCAACTATTATTGTCATACTGGTCCCTTCTATGGAGAGTCCTTTGGGCCTGTGGAGAGAGCTCTGCCCCCAGTTCCCTCGACCCCCACCCCCAGCACTGCTGAGCCTAAGCACCAAAATGCCCCATCTGAGGGGCTGAGTGTCACTGGGAGTGGTGCCCAGGGCCCCAAGAGCATTATTTAGGAGCCAAAACACAATAGAATCTTTGGGGGCTGGAGGAAGCCTCCTAAACTATGCCCTGAGATCATCTGTGAAACAAATTCATAGATAATTCTGAGATGGAGCTTATAGTGGGGCAAGGAAAAGACATACCCTGTGCTTGCCTGCTTTATAATTTATCCCAAGTGAGCTGGCCTGCACAGGAGTCTGGCCATAATGTCTACCTTAATACTTAGAGTTTAACCATCACAATTCATGTCTCAATCCAGATAACAGCTTCTAAATCCCCAAGAGTCCCACCGGACTCAGAACTGACCCAGAATTAAATCAAAATCTCAGAATTGTGGGTACACTTTCCTTATATTACATTTTCTTCGGGGCTGGGTACTGGGCACCAAAAGTTCTAACCACACAAAGTATCTCTCTAATCAATAAGCTCCTTAATAAGGACTTTATTACTCTCACTCTGGAAGAGTGAAATGTCAGATAATCTTTAAGTAGTTTGTCAAGTGAATGTATTCAATGGTTGTTAACCCAGAGGGTTATCGTCATTTATCATGAAGTAGCCATTCTTGCTATATTGCTTGCTCTCATAGACAAGAGAGCAAATTTTCTCAAAATGACATCTTGAGAAACCTTCCCTTAAGTGATTTGTTAACATGGAAGACAAATGTTAGACTTGGTGTTTAAAAAAAAAAGTAAAGTGATGTCAGAATGTCCTTAAATGGATATGCACAATTGTTAGATTTTAAATCAGCATAATTTTCAAAGGTGGTACTTTTAAGCAGTGTGACCTTGAGAAAGTTACTTTGGAATATCTCCTCATACGTAAAACAGGGAGGGAAATCCCATCTTTACCCCAGGTCTATACAGCAAATCTTAATCAAGCACTTTATAAATACTTAGACATTCTCTGATTCTTAGGACAGGGAAATTATAGGATAAGTCAGGTGGCTAAAATCCTTGAGGCTTCCATTTGGCAGGAGAGTGTAAGAAGAGGAAGTGGTTGAGCTTATATTACCACTGTGTGTTACTCAAAGCTCTGTGCTAGGCCCTGTATTCTTTTTTTTTTTTAATTTATTTATTTTTAATTAGAGAATCACCGTGAGGGTACAGTTACAGATTTATACACTTTTGTGCTTATACTTCCCTCATACAAAGTTCGGGAACCCATCCCTTCACCAGTGCCCATTCTCCACTACCAGTAAACCCAGCGTCCCTCCCACCCTCCCCAATCCCATCTCCCCCCCACCCCACCCTGCCACTGTGGCAGGGCATTCCCTTCTGTTCTCTCTCTATATTTAACTTCTACGGCCCGCAATAAAGGTGTTGAGTGGCCACTGTGCTCAGTCTCTAGCCCTCATTCAGCCTGCAACTCCCTTCCCCGACATGGCCTTCAACTACATTATAGTTGGTGATCGCTTCTCTGAGTTGTCCTTTCCCCAGAATGTGAGGCCAGCCTCGAAGCCATGGAGTCAACCTCCTGGTACTTATTTCTACAGTTCTTGGGTGTTAGTCTCCCACTCTGTTATTCTATATACCATAGATGAGTGCAATATTTCTATGTCTGCCTCTCTCTTTCTGACTCATTTCACTCAGCATGAAACTTTTCATGCCCATCCACTTAACTACAAAATTCATGACCTCCTTTTTTCTAACAGCTGCATAGTATTCCATTGTATAGATGTACCAAAGTTTCCTCAACCAGTCATCGTTCTGGGGCATTCGGGTTTTTTCCAGATTCTGGCTATTGTAAACAGTGCTGCGATGAACATACATGTGCAGATGTCGTTTCGATTATACTTTTTTGCCTCTCTGGGATATATTCCCAGCAGTGGTATTTAGGCCCTTTATTCTTAAACCTGCTCCACCCCCATAGTGCTTCCATTTCAAAGACAAGAAAACTGAGGCTTGAAGAAATTATCCTGTGGTGAGCCTGATGCCCTCCTGTGATACATTGCTGGGGTTCCATTAAATTAATGTCTAATTTATCACAGGTGCCTTTTAAGGTTAAGGGGGCTCAGGGGCCACTCCTGGGAATACTTGGCCAATCAGGCCAGTGCTTCAATGCAAGGGCCTGATGCTGTTCATGCAGTCCTGAGGATTACCCAAGTCACCCCCAGTGATGCTCTGGGTGCCTCCAGGGCTGCACCTGGAGTGCTCTGGGGACCATGTGGTGCTGAGCACTGAACTCAGATCAGCAGCATACAAGGCATGCACCTTACCCCCTCTCTTTCCCCCCACTGCACTTGTTATCCGTCTACCCATATACATGGCAGGAACAATCTGAGGACTAAAAGGCATCTCCAACAAGACAAAAAGCAAGTTCCGGATATTGCTCTGAACTTGCTCTTCCCACCCTCTTCCCCATTCAGTAAAAGACAACTCCTCATGGGGGTTCAAGCACACATCTAGGTGTTCAAACACAATTCTACTTGTTTAGATTAAAAACCTCAGACTCCATCAAGTCCTGTGCTAATTTTAAGTAGATTTTTTAAGCCAACTTCATCTTCAAATGATATCGAGAATCTGACCTGCTTCCATTCTTACCTTTCCATGCTACCACTCTGGACAACATCATCTGTGACTTAGCTATTGTCCTAAGGGGCTCCTGTTTGTCTCTTGAGCCTGTTGCACAAAGCTGCCAGAATGACCCTCCTAGAATGAAGGCCTAATCACCTGAATGCTCTGACTAAAACCTGCCACTGGATGCCTGTGTGACCCTAATGAAGAGACAAAGACACACAGAAGCTGCAGAGCCATGGCAGTCAGCCCCCACTGACTCACTCTCTGTGCCATTGCTCCTTCAGCACATCCTTCAGGCTTCTATTCAAAAACAATTTGCGGGTCTATTCACTATCTAAAATCTCAGCTCCTAACCCCAATATCATTCATGGCCTCTTCCATTCCTTCTTCAGTGGTTTCATCAATACAACCCACTTAAACTGCCTGATGGACTCATTCACCTGATTTCCTTCCCCACTGTTAAAAAGTAAGTCATGTTCAAGGGACCACAGATTTGGATCTATTCTTTGCTGAATTCCCACTGTATTACACCTGGGGAAACATTAAATTTGTTGCAGACATGAATGAATGTGCAGCTTATTCTCTGCTCCATCTTTGATGTGCTCTATCTCAGTGGTTTTCAACTACCTGCCGATGGTCAAATGTAGTGGCAGAAGCTTTCATTTTGTTTTGTTTTGGGGCCACATCCAGAAATGCTCAGGGGCTGCTCCTGCTCTGCACTCAGGAATTACACCTGGTGGTGCTCAGGGGACCATATGGGATGCTGGGGATTGAACCCAGTTCGGCTGTGTGCAAGGAAGCACCCTATATGCTGTACTATCTCTGCAGACAAGAACCTTTAATATTTCTTCACAATACCATACGCAGATTTTACTGAGTAGCTCAAGACTTCTTTCAAGGGACAAGAATGACAATAATAATTGGAAATGATCATGCTGGACAAGAACTGATTGTTAAAAGTAAACGGATATACATGATAAGCTTTTAGTATCTGTATTGCAAACCTCAATGCCCAAAAATAGGAGGGGGGAGGAAAGTGCCATAGAGAGGCTGAGTGGGGGAAAGATGGGTGATGGGAGGGAAACTGGGGACACTGGTCAAGAGATGGGTGTTGGACCACTGTATGACTGAAACCTCATTATGAACAGCTTTGTAAGAGTCTTTATCACAGTGATTCAATTTTAAAAATCTGTAAAAAAACGACTTCCTTCAAGTTTTTCATACCCTCAGCCTAGATTTTCTTGAAGCATTCTGAGTCCCATGATGATCCCAAGCTGAGTCAATGGCAAAAGGGAATGGGACCTCATTGGCCATCGTGGTCTAATCATAATTTATTCTCTATGACTCAGACATGAATAGCTGTTGAAATCAGAACAGAGCTAATAAGGAAGATGATGGGATTTATATAGAAAAATAAGCATCTGCTGAATCTGTTGTTGTAAAGTTTCATGTCTGTTATCACACAGGAGTTTCAACATTCTCATGAAGAAAGAGTAAGCAGGTATTTTGACCATTTACGGAAGGGAAAACGAAGGCATTTAAAGAGTTGTTAGAGGGCTGGATAAAATGGGAAGGGTGCTGGCCTTGCACATGGCCGACCTGGGTTTGATCTTTGAAATTCCATATGAAATCCCCAAGCTACCAGAGTCAGTGATCCCTGAGCACATGGCCAGAAGTAAGCCCTGAACACTGCTGTGTGCTGCCTAAATATCACCCTTCCCCGATGCAAAAGAAAAGGTGCCAGCATGCCAAGTCTATGCAGTAGACACAGGCAAGCCCAATGGTGTCTACCCAAGTTCTGGGTTCTGCAAACACAGAGGGGATTAGCGAGGGAAAATGAAGCAGGAATCAGAGACTCGGAGATTCATTTTTACTCTACACAAACATGGTCTGACCTCAGGAACAGTAACCTCTCCCATTCTTGATCGAGAACAGGAAATAAAGTTCCTTTCTTGCTCCAGAACTGGTCTCTAGCGATTAATCATTAAGACTCTTGTTATCTGTTAGCTTTCCATGCAGGGAGAGGAGCAGCACTGGGTTACTGGACTTCACACTCTCCTGAGCCAGGAGAGAAGGATTGGACTTCTTTGTAATATTTTTTTAAATCTCCCTTTGTACTAAAAGTAAATAATAAGAATGATCTTCTTCATTGTATGATTATAAAGCAAACACGGAAGTTCATAAGTTTGTAACTGTACCCCACGGTGATTCACTAATAAAAAAAATAATAATAATAAATAAATAAATAAATAGGAAAAAAAAGAATGGTTTTCTGGAACCTCATTCTGCTGCTGGCATGTTCCACTGAACTGTATTCCTAAATCCTGCTAGCTCTCACTTTGACTAGCAAGGAAAACAAATACTCCCCAGCAAGTTCAACAACTTTGAGTTCAACAAGTTCTTCCTTTGACATCAAGTCCCTTATGATGGACAGTCAGAGGCTTCCGTGGTAAAGCAGTATTGTGGAGCCCATGGCAAGGAGCTATGCAGGCTGGAAGCTATGAAATCCTGCTGCCGTGCAGGTCAGTCAAGACCACTCCATACAGTGGTCAGCTGCCATCGTCCTAAACTCTGCCTGGAGCTTCTGACTCCCAGTCATAGTTTCCAGACGCCACCCACCTGAGAGGCACATGGATTCCACTAAGAGTGGCTGATTCCATCGGAGGAAATCATCATGTGATCATTCACTGAATGTTGAATTTAAAGCTTGACATGCTAACAATGCCTCTTCCAAGCTTTTAACTTCAATAATCTTGACTGTTTTCCCTTTCTGCAGGGCCAAAATTGAGAATGATTAATTCCTCACTTTGGAGTTAACACATGGGATTGTTTGGCATACTACCTCATTTGATATTGCAATTAAGAAAGTTTGATAACTTGCCAGATGGTTAAGCTGGTCAAGAAGAGAACTGAGAGTAGATTCCAGGGCTTCTGGGCTATTTCTAAAATGTTTTAAACTAAGTACCTTCAAATTAAAATTTAGAACTGGAACAATAGCACAGCGGGTAGGGCATTTGCCTTGCACCAGCGGACCCGGGTTTGATTCCTTCGTACCTCTAGGAGAGCCCAGCAAGCTACCAAGAGTATCCTGCCCACACAGCAGAGCCTGGCAAGCTGCCTGTGGCGTATTTAATATGCCAAAAACAGTAACAACAAGTCTAAGAATGGAGACGTTACTGGTGCCTGCTCAAAATCGATGAACAACAGGACCACAGTGCTACAGTATAGTGCTACCTTCAAATTCAACATAGGTTTGAACCTAGGTTTGAACCTTAAAGCACTTCTTGTTAGGGGGTTAAAATGTGTCACTTTGGGGGGCAGAGCACTGCCAGGTGTAGTCCCAAAATGAAACAAAAGAAAAAAGAATGTATCACTGTTCTTGCAGGGGAGACACTCCAGAAGATGCTCAGGAGTTACTCCTGGCTTGGCACTCAGGAATGTGTCCTGGCAGATGCTGTGGGCACCATATAGGATGCGGGGAATTGAACCCAGGTCTACAGGCTGCATGCAAAGCAGGTGCCCTGCCTGCTGTTCTATCGCTCTGGCCCCAGAATGCATGACTTTTGAAAGATCTTGAAGGGGAGTATTATTACTTGAAAAGAGCTAGTGCTTACAAGTTTTATTACTAATGCCAGGGCTTGGCAACTTTTTTGCAGAAAAGAGAGGAAACAGTTTTGGCTTTGTAGGACAGGTGATTTCTTTTGTAAGGATCCTCTCTACCATGTATTGAGAAAGCAGTCACACACAACTGGCTGGCTTCCAACCAAACTTGACAAAAACAGATGGTAAGTGGCAGGCAGCCTATGGCCTCTGCACGTTGTTTGCCCACCTCTGAGCCCCTCTCACATTTTACACAAAAGGTTTGGAAGCAGACATGAAGAGAAGAGGTGGTTCTGGAGGACTTTGCTGCTTGAGGCTTTATGGGCCACGTGCTCATCACAGAAAGCTTCCAAAGGTCAAAACACTTGTCTGTAATCCATCTGAAGGGATGCCAAATCCATTTCACAAATATTAATCCCACTTCTTCACAAAGTGATCAAAAACAGTAACAACAAGTATCACAATGGAGACATTACTGGTGCCCGCTCGAGCAAATGGATGAGCAATGGCACAACGGTGCTATAATGCTATTATAATTATCTATATCTCTTTATTATAATTGTATTAATTATATTCAATATAATACTTACATGTAATTATATTGCAATTAAATATTTATGTATTACATAAAAAATAAATTTACATTATTTAATATATATCTTATAAACAAATAAAATCCCATTAACTTCATTTCTTGTCATAGTTATGTTAGAGTCTCTTGTCCCTATAAGACAATGTAAAGGCTTACTATGAGAAAAAAAATAGCCAGAGATATCAGAACTAGAGTTTTTTGGTTTTTGCTCTTTTGGATCCACACCCACTGTGCTCAGGGATTACTCCTGGCTCTGTGCTCAGGGCTTACTTCTGGCTCTGTGCTCAGGAGTTATTCTTGGCCAAAAGATTACTCATACAAGGTGACCAGGTATTGAACCCAGGTTGGCTCCATGTAAGACAAGTGTCACTTACCACTCTACTGCATCTCTGGCCCCAGAATTGGAGATTTTTGTTTAATTGAAAAATATTTTTTTTAATTGAGTCACCATGACATACACAGTAGAATGTGGTTCATGGGGCTGGATGATTGCACAGCAGGTAGATTGTCTGTCTTGCACTCGGCTGACCCGGGTTCGATTCCCAGCATCCTATATGGTCCCCTGAGCACCGCCAGAGGTAATTCCTGAGTGCAGAGCCAGGAGTAACCCCTGTGCATCACCAGGTGTGACCCAAGAAGCAAAAAAAAAAAAAAAAAAGTGGTTCATGATTGGGTTTTAGTCATACAATGTTCTAACACCTATTCATTCCTTCACCAGTGTATATTTCCCACCACCAGTGTCCCCAGTTTCCCTCCAGCCCCCAACCCCAGCCTGCCTCTGTGGCAGACACTTCCCTCTTCCCTCTCTCTCTCTTTCCTCTCAGGCATTGTGGTCTGCAATACTGTCACTGAAGCCTCTATATCACGCAGAACTGAGCTTACTTGGAAGGGGGCCGGATGGGAGGGGTCCTTGGGACCTTGGAGAAATGAAGCGTGTCTCTGATAGTGAATGTGGATGTGTGAAAAGCATATTTACCAGTATAGAAAATCATGGCACATTGACTGAAAAAAAGGTAAAGAAAAATAGATTAAAAAACTTGAAAAAGTCATCTTCCGTTTCAAGACTTGAGTAGAGACTTTTCAAAATGTGATTCTCCTGTGTCCCTTTGCAATTACTGTGATGCATGAAGATCTTCTGCCTGGATATATCTCCCTCCGTACCAAGGTCTGAGTTCCACTGGGTCACAGAAGGACACTGGTGGCCCCCTCAGAGCAAACCGACCAAAAGGGTAGCTAGAGGGTTAGAGGAGCACAGAGAGAGGCAGCACCCAGGGGCGTCTCAGACAGGCTGCTTTCACCTTTGGGCCCAAAGCAGGAGTGACTCCAACCTTGCAGCGACAGGAAGAGCAGCAGCCCTGTCTCAGGACACAGTCCACATTGGGCGGGTGACCAGGTCAAAAGCTGAAACTATTTCCCAGAATTCGTTCCTCATAGTGTTCCAGGTTAGAATTTGCCAAGGGAAGAGGCTCACACAAGATCCGGAGTGGCCCTAAAGGAAAGGCCATCTTTCTGGAGGCCATTTGCTCAGATTTGGAGACAGACAGACAGACAAGAAGGCGACAGCTACAGCAAGCTGCCGTCCCTCTGTGCAGTCTCTCATTTTCCAGACTCTGGTGTTGCTCCCATTGGGCTACACTAGCACAGGGCAGGGATGAACTGAGGCATTACTGGTGCCCACTCAAACTGTAGATCAAAGGGATGACAAGTGTAAAGTGATACAAGTGATGTTCCTCACCAGTTCTTTCTCAATCCTAAATCCAGCACCCCCCAAGCAGCTTCCACACACCTCACAACTTCCCTTTTCTGCCCCTACTTTGCTGTCTCAGACTTCTCTGCAGATCCCCAGGTGTCGGGAAGCCTAGTACTCGCGATGCTGGTTTTTCTGACCCTTGGTCCCTCCTTCCTGACCTGCGCATCTCAATTCCTTCCACAGTCTGAGCTCTCAAAGCTCATTCAACCTTTGCTGTGCTAAATCTTGTCTTCCTCTCATATAGGAATGCTCTTTTCCTGATTCCCCTCCCTGACCCCCCTCTGCTCCCTCTTCTTGATTCTCATCCCGGATCCCCTCTGCTCCCTCCCAGTCTCCTGCCAGAACTCCCCACAGGAACCTCTGGGTGTGCTCAGCCCGTCAGCCCCAGGCAGAGAGCAGGGCTGGGGTGGGGACTGGTCTGGAGGGACAAAGAGAATGTCTCTGGCACAAATCACAAAATAGTTACTATTCCACCAGACTTCCAGGAATTAGAGAACTTGTTTCAACTTTAACTCTATTCAAGCAGGGAAAACTAAGGCAAATCATACTCTTTAAACCCTCCTTTCAAAACCAAAGAGAAAGTTGAAGTTCTCAAAATGAGTGTTTGTGGGGGAGAATTAGTACAGGGGAGGGGGCACTCATGGCCTTGCATGCAAACAGGGTTTGATTTCAGCATATGGTCCTCAGAGCACAACCAGAAGTGCTCCCTAAGCACTGAGGGTGTGGTCCCAAAACAAATCTTAAATCCCCAACCCAAATCCCCAAATAAGTATTTATAAAAACTGAAAACTGAAAAATAACACCTTTGTTTTAATGGAACTAAATGATGCTAAATGCATTTGATTCAAATAAGACTACACAGAATAATCACTGTGTCACTGTATCACTGTCATCCCGTTGTTCATTGATTTACTCAAGTGAGCGCCAGTAACATCTCCATCCGTCCCAGCCCTGAGAGTTTAGCAGCCTCTCCTTACTCGTCTTTCCCAATGATTGGAGACTCTTCGCAGGATCAGGGGAATGAGACTGTTAAAGTTACTGAATTTGGCATATCAAATACACCATGGGGAGCTTGCCAGAATAATAGTTTGTAAAAACTACCTCTATTTTGCCTTAAGTTGAGCAGAACATCCTGAAATTTACATCCTGGAGGGGTCAGAGAGATAATGGAGTGGGTAGAGACTTTGCCTTGCAAGCACCTGACCCAGGTTCAATCCCTGGCACCACATATGGTCCCCTTGAGCACTGCAGGAGTGATCCTGAGTGCAGAGGCAGGGATAAGTCCTGAGCATCTTTGGGTATGCACCCAAATCAAAATAATAATAATGAAAATAATAATAATAATAGTAATAGTATTAATAAAAGTACTAATAATAAATTAAACACTATAAATCAAATTAGCTACTTGTTCTAAAGTTAATCAAAGTAATGATTCACTCTATAAAGAATTTTTGCAGAGCTTGCTAATTCTCTCTTCCTCTTGGCAACCTTACAAGGAACAAAACACTCTATAGAGCAACAAATGCCCAATAGCCATCCAGTAGCAATAAATGCAAACCACATTTGTAAGTTTTCTAAAAACCACAGTTTTAAAGTAAAAATATGTGAAATTAAATTAATAATGTACTTTTATTTCATCGCTGTCACTGTATCACTGTCATCCCCTTGTTCATTGATTTGCTCCAGCGGCCACCAGTAATGTCTCCATTATGAGACTTGTTGTTACTGTTTTTGGCATATCAAATACGCCACAGGTAGCTTGCTAGGCTCCACTGTGGTGTGAGATACTCTTGGTAGCTTGCTGGGCTCTCCAAGAGGGATGGAGGAATCGAACCCGGGTCAGCTGTGTGCAAGGCAAATGCCCTAAATGCTGTGCTATCACTCCAGCCCCCAATCCAATATTATAAAAATATTTTAAAATAAGTATTAAAATAATATTTTAATATGTAATCAACAGGACAGCATCATTAATGAACTATTTTTGTTTCTTTTTGGGTCACACCCGGCAATGCACAGGGGTTACTCCAGGCTTTGCACTCAGGAATTATTCCTGGCAGTTCTCCGGGGACCATATGGGATGCTGGGAATCAAACCTGGGTTGGCTGCATGCAAGGCAAATGCCCTACCTGCTGTGCTGTTGCCCCAGCACCAATTAATGAACTATTTTATACTCTCTTTTTGTGCTAGTTTTTGGAATTGAGGCACATCTCAATTCAGATTAACCACATCTCTAGTGCTCTACAGTTAGGTGTGGGAGAAGGCTTTGACATAGGAAGTAAATTCAGTGTTTGTGCTAAACTCGACCAATAGTTTGACAAAGGAATGAGACATAATTTAAGAGAAGTCTGTGTTATCACTGATGTTTTGGTTCTTCTTTCCTTTGAGGTATATTTGAGAATTGTTTTCTTCAGCCTCTTGCATGATAAGGACACATGTGTTCCTTTGGTCCATTAAATATGAGCAGAGGGATGTACTGAAGAGCAGGTTTGAGCTTTTCCATGTTGCTCTTTCTTCTGCAATGATAATTGTGGATGCTTGCATTGCATAGAGGTCCCAAACATGGAAGTTCCCTGAAACATTAAATAGTTATCTAACAAAAAGTGACTTTGTTCTACTCTCAAAAGTCCCTCCCAGGGTTCTGATAACAGAAATTCCTACTGTTCTTTAGACTCAGGGGTGTTAACCACTTCAGCTTGCTTTTTATTAAAAAAACATTCAGCATTGCTTTTTTGTCTCATCTTTGCAAATCGCCCTTTTTTTTTTTTTGCTTTTTGGGTCACACCCAGCGATGCACAGGGATTACTCCTGGCTCATACACTCAGGAATTACTTTTGGTGGTGCTCGGGGGACCATATGGGATGCTGAGAATCAAACCCAGGCAGTCACGTGCAAGGCAAACGCCCTACCCGCTGTGCTGTTGCTCCAGCCCCAACAAATCGTCCTTTTCTTATAACTTCTTCTCAAGTGACCTGTTCCATCCTACTGTCTATCTCTGGCATATCTTGATTGATACAAGATTATCTTTGAGCCAAATGCTAAGGGAAACTAAATACAGAATTAAATGAGTATATTTAAGATATAGATCCTAAACTGGTATATATAAATTTTTAAGGCAACTAAGTTCTGCATCAACCACTCTTACTATAGCAAATATACCCTCTCCCTTCCTTTGGTAAAAACATGCTCATACTTTTCATAGTAATTTGTATTTATATGCCAAGAAATCAGTTTGTTGGACTTGATTTGTCTTCAATTCTTCAAGAATGTTCCAAGCATTTGCCTTTGGCAAAAAATTAAAAAATAAATAAATTAGGCAAAAAATAAAAAATAGCTAAACTTTTGGTTGACTATAACTATAAAGACTATAACTAAAATAAGGATTTGGTTAGAGGCGTGAACTCTGAGCAAGAAATCTGAGGCTTTGGTGTTATTGTTGTATAATTTATTCATGGTGGGAAAACCAGAAAGACACAAGGGGGGAAACGGTAAAGATTACTCCTTTTATGTAATTGTTCCACAATTACCTGCACTATGGGAATGTGCAGACAATGGATGCTCATAGGTCCTGCGCATAGTATGGCTGAGATGAAACCACCCACGCAGGACTCGTAATCATATGACAAAGTTTATTAGGATAGCACAATGATTGTATAGGGGCAGAAAGGGATGCATTATGTGCTGATCATGAGATGGGAAGAGGAAGGTGAATTCTATGGTTTACATGGGCTCGATGGGAGGGAGAGTCACAGGCATCATGGAATTTCTATGAGCTAATGCGGAGGTGGAACAATAAGCTTTACAGACACTACAGGTGTCAGCTCCCAGGGCATGGAGCCATGCTAATTGCCGGGGAATACCGGTTTCCCCAGCAACATCTCACCCTCCTGAAGGCCAGCACTTGGGGTTTCCCCACAGGAACCCAGCAGCCAAGATGGTCCGGAAGCTGCACTAGGAAAAACTCCAAACACTCTTACACTGATACATAATTCCAGTGTTTAAAAAAAATTGGGTCTTGGGTGGGAGAGAGAGTACAGTGGATAGGCTCTTGCCTTGCACATTACTGATATGGGTTTGATTCCTGGTACCCCATATGGTCCTCTGAGCCTGCCAGGGGTAACCCCTGAACATAGAGCCAGGAGCAAGGCCTGAGCACAGCCAGGTGTTCCACCCCCCCTACATGCACAATGGAATCTTATTAAATAACTAAAATTTTTGTCTGATTTTGTGCTGTAAACAAGCTGTGTTCAGGGCTTACTTCTGCTTTGCACTCAGGGGTTACTCCTGGAAGTCTTGGGGGGACTATATAGGGTGCCAGATTAAACCTGGCTAAGTAGCATGCAAGGCAAGTGCCTTACCTGCTGTGCCATCTCTTTGGACCCATTGAGTATTACTTAACTTGTGTTTTTTCTAAAATGGATTTATTTCTATACTAACAATTGTTTTATAACAATGCTATTTAAAGTAAATGTTTTGTCTTCATTGTTCCTTTTTATTTTACTAGCTTTTAAATTTAACATCAACTCACTTTAACTCAGTTAATACTACATATAGACACATCTTTTTATCTTGTTGTTTGCTTTGGGGTCAGATGTGGTGGTACTCCTAGCCCTGTGCTTAGGGATCACCTCTGATGGTGCTTGAGGGACCTTATGTGATCCTAGGGATCAAACCTGGGTTGTCTGGCTACAGGCAAGCATTTTACTTGCTATATTATCTCTCCATCCCAAACATCTTTGGATTTCTTAATAGCTGGCCAAATTTTCTGTAAATAAATTCTTGGAAATTTAAAGGCACATTTTATAAGGGTATGCTTTTTAGAAAGGCTTCAGATGGATTTAAAATATACCCTCCAGAAAACAATCGATCGTTTCATACTCTTAATAGGAATGTAAGAGAGTGCCCTCTATTCCCTCATGACATGCTGGCAACACCGCATATTCTCTGAGAGAAAATAAATGGCGATTTATTTTTAGTTTGCATTTGTATGGTCATAGTGAAAGAGAAAAGAAACCCATATTTTGAGCTATTATATTTCTTTGCTCATGGACTGCCAATCTGTAATTTTCCCACTTTGCCATAGAGTGCTTTAGACTTGTCAAGCTCTCTGAATGCTACTGTTTGAGTGTCTAGACTAGTTTCTGGTGTAAGGTATTTCTTACTCTATTCTCAACAAACCTACAGCACTGAAACAGTTTTT
The DNA here is from genome assembly GCF_027595985.1 of Sorex araneus. Classification (NCBI taxonomy): domain Eukaryota; kingdom Metazoa; phylum Chordata; class Mammalia; order Eulipotyphla; family Soricidae; genus Sorex; species Sorex araneus. The sequence continues at coordinate 135,603,236 of NC_073302.1, read as the reverse complement.
CCTATTATAACAAGGAAATGAAAGCCTCAAAGAGTACAAACACCTCATTGGGAAGACCCTATCATTGTCCCAATCAGTGGTCGGGAGCTATTTCCAGAGGTGATTGTTGTCTTCAAGACCACACTAGCTTCACTTGGGAGATAGAGCTGGGATGGAGCCCAGGGCTTCTGCTGGCTCAGCCCATATTCCAACACTGTGCCATCGTCCTGGCCCCACAGTCAGTTTCTAAATCCTGCAAATAATTGAATCCATACATCGCAACCCATTAACACAGAGTCTATCAAGAACTCAATAATTATTTTCTGCAATTTCTTTCTATATTAAAGTGCTAAAATTGTACAACTTCAGAGGTTTTTCCTACTAAAAATTTGAGACTTTTCTGTTCACTTTTATTTCAGATAATCTTTAAATTTAAGCCAGTTTAAATTAACTAAAACGTCCTATTGGGCTTATGCAGTGTTTATTTTTTGTGTGTATATTATTAATACAAATTTTATTCCCCCATATCCTTGACATTGGATTTGTAATTTTACTGTTTATAAAACAATGTAGAGCATTTCACTATTGAATCGCCTACATCCCAACTTCGGGTGTGTAATTAGCTCATTTCTTTTATTTCATGGAGCACTCTCCTCTCAAATGTCCTCTTTTCTTTTTCTCTTTTTAATAAAATTATTTATCTAACTGAAAAAATTGCAATTTGGTAAGATGTAGCATCTTGTAATACTAAGAAATTCTTAAAAAGCTAGTTCTCTAGGGACTGGAGAGATAATACAGGCGGTAAGGTGCTTGCCTTGTATGTGACCAACCCCAGTTTGATATGACGCTTCACATATGAACCTCTGACCACCAGCAGGAGTAATCCCTAAGCATTGATGGGTGTTGCCCCAGAACCATAGAGAGAAAGACAGAAACAAACACTGGACTTTGGAGTCAGACCAAGTAGTAGAGTACACGCCTAACATGTGCAAGATCCTAAATTTGATCCCCAACACAGCACACCCAAGTTCTCTTTGCCCCAAGAACTGAGTTAGTCACTATTAAAATTTTTTAGGGAGATAGTATAGAAGGTAAAGTATTTGTCTTGCACTTGGTTCACCTATTAGATCCATTGCACCGTGGATGGTACCCCAAGCCCAGTGGGAATGCAGAGTCAGGAGTAAACCTGAGTACTGCAGGGAATAACCCAAAATCAAAGCAACTTTTTTTAAAAATCCATGGAGTAAAAATATTGTACATTTTATCTCCTAATTAAGGAAATGCAAATCAAAATAATAAACAACAGTGAAACATCACCAACTCACACCTTTGAGAATGGCAATCATCCAAAAGACAAGAAATAGAGTCCTGGGCTGGGGTCGGTGCCGGCTCGAGGTCCTCCGAGATTCGACCTGGGTGCCCATGCCTTTGCACAGCTGCTTTGCTGCTGAACGAGCAGGATCCAGAGCCAGCTATATGACTTGGGGTTCCAGTGAGTGCTTGCAGCCATGTCTCCAGACTGTGAACTAAGCTTTTGCTCCATGCTGCTCCAGGAAGGGAAATGATTCAATTCCCAACTTAAATTTCCCTGGACTTAATTACTAAAATACAGAAATCCTAAACCTAAACAAATTTATATCTCTTCATTCTCATCAGTGGAAAACTAATTATCAAATATTTCCCTGTCAATAGGGTCGTATTCTTGGGGGATAAATTCCAACAAGAATAGTGAATTCTGTGTTGAAACTCCAACAACAATAGTGAGTTGTGTGTTGAAATATGGAATGTAATCAAGGTAAAGAGAAAAGGAAGTGAAATGTATCAGTTATTCAAGGGAGGGTGGTTGGGGAGTGGGGGTTGGGATGTATACTGTTTTTTTTTTTTTTTTTGGTGGTGAAATATGGGCACTGGTGAAAGGACGGGTTTTGAGCATTGTATAACTGAGACATAAGCCTGAGAACTTTGTCACTTTCCACATGGTGATTCAATAAAATAAATTAAAAAAAAAGACAAGAAATACAGCAGGATTACAAATTGGTGCCACTATTAGGAAATGCATTATGTATATTTCCTGAGAAATTACAAATAGAATTATAAAAATGGTTCAGTAGTTCCACTGTGGGGTATTCACTCAAAAAATACAAAAACACAAATTTGAAGAAATATAAGTACTTCCTTGATTGTTTTTCCTTTTTGGGTCACACCCAGCGATGCTTAGAGCTCTGCACTCAGGAATTACTCTTGGTGGTGCTTGGAGGACCATATGGGATGCTGGAAATCCCATATGGTAGGGCAAGGCAAGGCAAACGCCCTACCCGCTGTGCTATCACTCCAGCCCCCCATACTTGCTTGATTATTGCAGCATTTTTGTAATAGTCACTAACTAGAAATCACCACCCAATACTAATCAACTGAACATAATGAAATTATGATATAGTGACATCATAGAATACTATTCAACTTCTAAAAAGAGACAAAGTCCTGCCATTTGCAACAGTACGGATGAAACTCTGCTAAGGTGAAATTAGACACACATCATGTGATTTCTGTCATAAGTGGTATATAAACTGATGGGCTAAATAAAACAAAAAGGAACTTTTGAACTATCTGACCAGTCAGTGACTATCAGAATGAATAGGAATAAGTGAAGTGGGTTCATTATGACAAAGAAAATATGTTGGGTATGGGGTGAGAGATAGTACAGCAATTAGGGCATTTGCTTTGCAAGTGTCTGACCTGGGTTTGATCTCCAGCACCCCAGATTGTCCCCTGGGCACTCTGAGTACAGAGCCAAGAGTAATTCCTGAAAAATGCTGAGTGTGACCCATCCCCAAACCCCCCAAAAACAAATCAAAAATATGTAGGGTAAAGAATAGAACTTTCAGGAGCTGGAGCGATAGCATAGTGGGTAGGGCGTTTGCCTTGCATGTAGCCAACCCGGGTTCGAATCCCAGCATCCCATATGGTCCCCTGAGCACCGCCAGGAGTAATTCCTGAGTGCAGAGCCAGCAGTAACCCCTGTGCATTGCCGGATGTGACCCAAAAAGCAAAAAAAAAAAAAAAAGAATAGAACTTTCAGTCTTGAATTTAATTGATACATGTTGACTTTAAATGATGCATAACCGAACATTTTATGTTAGTAACAAATTGGAAGGAAGAAACAAATTGAGAGGTGAAGAACTGAAATGATAAATTTAGTAAGATATAAAGAACCTTTTTTTTTTCTGAAAAGAGTACAACTAGACAATGGGTCTAAATCTGCAAAAGTAGACATTGAAGCAAAGGAAGTAATAAAATTTAAGTTATCAAATTAACACCCTGTTTTTACATTGCTGGGAGGAATTTGGTGCGATTTGCAAGACAATTATCTTCAGATCACTGGTTATGAGCAAACAAGTATTTTCTTAAAACAGATTCTGTTGTTCTCGATGTCCTTGGAGGCAATCCAATTTTAACCGGAAATTAGTTCTCCTGAAAAGAGAACAAAACAAATGCTGGATACCAAAGCTTACAGAAATCTAAATAGGTTCATGGTCCCCAAGAGACAGTAGGTCATCAATCAGCTGTGTGGCTTCTCATGCCAGGACCAAAAGTCCAGGGCTCATCTTCAGAGCTTTCTCTACAGCGAAGTTTCATTATTTCAACATTCCACTGCTGGCTCCAATGAAAAGCATTTACCAATCCTTGCAAATCCTCTATGTCATGGTATAGAAATAATATAAGCAACTTGTAATAGAAAAATGGGAGTTCAGTCTTTATGAACCTACAAGAACCAGGGATGTGAGTCAGAGTTGTTTGTCTCTTATTCCTCTGCCTCTCAGGATAGACAACCACAAGATACAACTTTGATACATCTCTCAAACTTTGCATCTTACAACTAAAGCCACTTGCAAAGGCACTAACTTTGACATGTAATCCCAATTTAAAAAATGCCCAGGAAGAAGGCTTTGAATTCAACTGAGATTAGGTATCTATCCTGGGCCCAGTCAACAATAGACCTGAAGATGGGAGTCCTTTACAAAATACACCTGCTACTGTGGTAACCAGAGGGGAGAGGAGCACTGTTCTCTGAAAGGCAGGAGCTCAGGGACCAGAGCGCAGCGGGGACAGAACAGATGAGCAGAAATCATTTCACATTGAACAAATATAATAAGCAGCATGCTCCCCTAATACAATTTTGCCGCTTGCTTCAGTTAAAAAGCAATATGACCCCTTACTTCCCTGTCTTCACATTGTTCTCCCCTGTAATCACTGTGGTCCAGTCAATGGCCTTTTTTCTTTTCTTCATTCTCACCCAAATAATGGCCACTGTGACACTCTCAGTGTTATCCAAGTGTCAGTATCCTGCCTTCTAGAAACTTGCCTGGGTGGCTCAATCAGGCTCAAATATCACTTTAGAGGCCCTCTTCTCTACAATTGATACAATTTGAAGAGATTTCCCATCACATTAATTATTCTCATAACATTTATTAATAGCTAGACATTTCTGAATCAATGTCTTATTATCTATAAGAAGGTGCTGCAAGTAATTGAAACTCCAACTGAAAGTTGCATGCATTGGAGTTTAAACCTCATTATAAGCATTCAGAGACAGTAACTGCTTCTTGGAGGATGTCATAGTTGAGCAAGGTCATCAAGAATGCCAAATTGCCTCTTTCTGCTCTATCATCTTTAAGGTGTTACGTGGCCTCTTATGGCTTCAAGACAGGGACAGAGGGAGTTCATGTATATTCATTCCAAAGTAGGTTGGAGGAGCAAACAAGGAGTTCTTTGTACCTCGAAGGTGAGGACATCTTCTCCAAAGTGCCCAGCTGAAGTGGCAACGGCCAGGAATTTGGGGTGTTCAAATCTTTGCTAACAGGGAGGCTGGGAAACAACAGAGTAACTGGACTCCTCAGCTTCTAGCCACATGGAAGACAGCTCAGGGGCAAGGTATTAGGGAAGGCAGTGGCCACTGGGCAGGTGAACAGCAAAGTTACTGCCTGGCTTAGCTCTAGGTCTCTATCTGAAGAATGCACATTTCACAAGAGCAGGCCCTGGCAGCCAGCCACCTCAGTCTTTGAACTCACTCTGAACTCTGTGAGCCTATAAATTCCCTTTCTTGTGTAAGCCCATTGTAGGTTTTTTCCATTATTTACAACCCAAAGCATCCAAGTGATAACGCTAACTGAACACAATTTGATAAGCCCTGTGATAGGCCCTTTCTGCAGCCTTTCTAAGTTTTCTAAGCCTTTCTAAGACCCTTTCTAAGTAAGGGGAGGGCCAGTTTATGCACGAGGCACAGACCTCACCAGGCAAGACTCTCGGGCCTCCACAGGTGTCCTTGCAAAAGCTTGTTTTTTATTTTCCTTTAAGTAAAAAACGAGGAAAAACAATTCTGAATCTGGCCTGGATAATATTTCTCTACAGCCCCAGCAGTGGTAACATATAGCTTTTAGTATTGTTGTTATGGAGACCCAGAAATGGAAAAGTGCCTTGGGTCCTCTCTAGTCATTAGGAGACCCTGCTTTCAGAGCCCCAGGAGGGAATGGGATGCTATATTACCCTGGCCAGTCAAGAGCTGACCTTTTGGAAATAGAAAGGTCACGAAAGACAAAGGAATTTGAGAGTGGAGAGAAAAATCAGGAGAATAGTTAGATAAGTCATAAATTTTTTTTAATCAGAAACAAGGACCTATCTAGAGCACTTGATTGTGAGTCCTGACACCCCCAAGAGCAAGGAAGATGTTTCTGGGGACCCAGAAAATAGGCGAATAACAGGAATGTGGTAACACTGGATGCCGAAAGAAAAAAAAAAGAGATTTCTGAGAAGACATAAGGGGTTGATTTCAAAATTATCACTGCAAATAATACCCATGTATCTGTGTTGGCCTTAGTGGCCAGTTCTCAGAGACATTGGAGCTAGGGAGAAGGCTATAATTGATGTTCTAAAATCCCCAAGTCTTTCCCACCCTTCAAAGAGTCCTAGACTGTGTTTCAGAAACCCGTTGGTTGTCAACATCTGGATTATATTGTTTTTTAATGTGAGTTAACATGTGTTGGCCTTTTCTTATTATAGAAAGTTTAGGGTACTCAGGTGGTTTTTAAAAAAGAAGAAGGAGGAGGAGGAGGGGGGGGAGAGAAAAAAAGAAAAATGGCCGGGAATCTAGTTAAAAATCATAGAGTGCCCTGGGGCTGAGGTAGAAGGTCTGGAATTGCATTAACCAGCTCCTTCTGGTATGTCCTACCTGGCACTGAGGGGAGAGGGGGTGGTCTGGAACATTATTAACTCTACATTTGACTAGTGGGAGGCCTCGGATAAATTTCTAGGGCCCATTAGACTAACTTTGTAGATCTCTCTGCAAGAAAAATGTTTTAAAGAACAGAAACAAAATTCAAAGAGCTGGAGGAGCCTGAGAGCACAGTGGGTAGAACACTTTCCTTGCACGTGACCAGCCAGAGATCAATCCCCACATCCCATATAGTCCCCCAAAAGCACCACCAGGAGTGAGTTCTGAGTGTAGAGCCGGGAGTAATCCCTAAACATCGCCAAGTGTGGCCCCTGAATAAACAAACAAAATTCCCAAGAATTGTAGCAGTGGGAAGGCAGGAGCGGCTACCAGCCTCCTTGTTTCATTCAGCTCCATCCGGCGATGGGCAGCTCCTCCTCTGAAACCGGCCTCTGCGCTCCAGCTCCTGACGCCCACGCCCCATCACTGCACTGGACACAGGCTGTGTATGATGGCCTGGTGTCCATGCCTGGGCCTTGAATACGCAAACCACTGAGCATGGCACACCGGTACAGAATTGGACCGCACTGGCTACAACAGTCAAGTCTTGGGAAAAACAACCCTGTTCCCATAGCTGCAGCCTCCTTCCTAATGCAGTCTCCCCAACATGTCCCTGCTCCCTGGACTGGTCCTCGGGAAAAGTCTAAGACTTGAGATCTTGTACCCACATTTTACTGTCTAAAATGTGTGATTCTTGGGGAGATAGTACAGGTAATAGTACAACCTTGCATGCTGCCAACCATGGTTTGCCTTAGGTCCCAGGCATTACATATGTTCCCCCATCACTGCCCCAGTGACCCCTGAGCACAGAGCCAGGCTTTGCCCATGTACAATGTGCTCCCCTACAAGGATTTTTCTGGTACTGGATAGTGGTAATGATTGCACAATGTTGTAACTACATTTAGTGCCCCTGGATTGTGTACTTAACAATGACACAATGGGCATCAAGAGAACTGATGCAAAAAATTGGTGTTTCAGTCACCCTTTTTAAGAGTTTTGGTCTATTTACTGTCAAAATCCTAACAGTGTTTTTCATAGCGGGCTGTTTCACCATATCTCCCCAGTGGAGTGTTGGAAATGCTGTGCTGAGTATCTCTTTTGTCTTCATGTTAAGCCATGTCAGTGCTCTGTTGACACTGATCCCTCTGTGTGGGATGAGAGGCTGGCAAAGACTGCTCTCCTCACAGTGATTTCTAATCTCACCGTTCTAATTATGACACCTTGTTCCTATCTTTGTTCTCAGGCCCGTCTGTTCTGTAAACTTGCAAATACACACTGAACCTAACGGTCTGTCCACAATTCTTTCACAGCCATTAAAATAGAAACCAAACTTTAGTTTGCTTTAGTTTTCTGTTGTATTGTTTCAATCACATAGAAAAAGTACATAAATAGACACATATAGAACCTACAGCATAAATTATGGTTTAAAATCAAACACTCAGGAAGTTACCACTAGTGAAAAAACACAATATGTGCATGCCCCAGAAGCTTCCTTGCCCTGGATAACTTCTCCCAGACATAGACTTGATCATCAGAAAAGTAAAAAATTTTAAAAATCCTTATTTGTCTTTATTTCTGATTAACTTTTTAATTCTGGTACCATAGTTTATTTTGTCTTTTGCTTTTATTTGTGATTAACTCTTTAATTGTGGCATTATAATTTACTAGCTATCCATGGCACACTCAATATGCCAAAAACAGTAACAACGACAGTCCTCATTCCTCTGATCCTGAAAGAGGCCCCAGGACACCATCAGGCTACACTAGCACATGACAGGAATGAATGGAGACGTTACTGGCTCCCGCTCGAGAAAATCAATGAATAATGGGATGACAGTGATACAGTGATTATAATTTACGGAAGTTGCAGTGTCCTTTTTAATGGCATCACCCATGAATGCTTCATCCAACATAACCTGAACTTTACAGATGAGTCACAGTGTGATAATTCAGTTTATTCCCTAGCTATGTCATTCTGCCATCTCATAACACTGCTTATAATCAGGGATTTCTACTGTATTTAGTTTCCAACTGTGGCATCTTTAGAAAGAGTTGTGTTATCTCAAGCATCACTGCAGTGTTAAGAGATTAATTGCCACCAAATTCTTCATTATTAAAAACTCTCGCTTCTGTTATACTGATTTAGCTGAGCAGGAAATGAGAGGTACCTCAGCCTGGGGTGACGTTCACACGAATGAGTCAGCAGAGGGCCCCATTAATCAGAACAGACAATAGTAAGGCAAGTCACTGAAGGCCTGGTGCCTCTTGAGTAAACATCAGCCCTGTCTGCTCCTTTCTTTTCCCTCTGCTAGGTCAGAGCCAGCCTGAATCTCAGTCACAAACAGGAAAACTTGGACAAGCTATAGCGCAGTAGGTAGGGCGCTTGCCTTGCTCACAGCTGACCTGGGTTCGATCTCCAGCACCCATTTGGTTCCCCAAGGCTGACAGGAATGATGCCTGAACACTGAGCCAGGAGTAAGCACTGCTGGATGTGCCCCTCCCCAACCCATAACAAATAAAGTTGGACAAGTAACAAATTCTTCATCACTTCTTCCAGATTTAAAGTTCTCTGACGGGAAGATTCCTGTATATGTTGTTATGACCCTTATCTCTATATTCCACTTGTGTTCAGCTGGACATCCAACAAAATGAAACATCAAATCCAGATTCAGGCCTTGATTTAGTCTTAAGTTTTCAGAGAGTAAAATTCAAACCAGGGAGTTAGCTCTAAAGGCTGAAACACACATTACTTGTGTGAGATACTTGTCTGATACTCAGAATCATATTCTGCCCTGAGCACAGAAGTCAGAGCCCCCACTGAACACTGTGTCAGGAGTAGTCCCCAAATATCATTGGATGTGGCCCCAGACAACAAAAAGTATGATTTACAATAATAGTGAATTTTTTTGTTGAAATATTGAATTTAATCAAAGTAAAGTGAAAGTAAAGTGAAATTTACCAGTTACACAGGTGGGGTGGGGGGCTGGGGAGGTGGGGGTGGGGGGAGGTATACTGTGTTCTTGGTGGTGGAATATGTGCACTGGTGAAGGGATGGGTGTTCGAGCATTGTATAACTGAGACTTAAACCTGAAAGCTTTGTAACTTTCCACATGGTGATTCTATAAAAGAACAATATATATATATATATATATATATACATAAAGAATTTTCCATACAAAGAAACAGTGGTAAAAAAGTATGATTTATAATGAATTAAATGTGAATTAATTAATTCACAATTTGATAATGTCATCTGTGACTAATTCTTCTGGATTTTTTTCCCTGAAATTTTCTGCCACTTGGTTTCTAATCTTAGGCTTCCTCTTCATTTTTCTTTCTATGTAATTAAAATCTTAAATGTCAAATTTTAATCCCTTGTCAAGACAACAGATTCTATAGGAAGCCTGTATCCCATCCACAACTATCAGAACCTACATTTCATGAGGTCCTCTACATATGTGTGTGGGAACTGGGGGGTTACTCACACCGTGCAGTGCTAGGGGCTATTCCAGCCCTAGGCTTGAGGGTCAGTCCGAGCTGTGCTCAGGAGACCATGTAGTGTCTGGGATTGAGCTGGGGTAGGCCACATGCGAAGCAAATCCCTAACCCTTGTTCTATTCTATGGCCCCATAAGTTTCTTGAATAAACAGATGGCATTGTCCACAGCTCATTGACACCTCCATGACCATGTCTTAGATGGTTTAGGCTGTTGTAACAAAATACCACTATTTATGTCCCAGAGTCCTGAAGGCTGGGAAGTTGAAGGTGATTGCACCAGTATATTCATCTAGGGAGCAAGCTTCTAGTTGCTAAAAGACCCTTCTCCCTGACCTTCCCCTGGCAGAAAGACTTCGTAGGTCACCTCAGACGAGCATTGGTTGTGTGTTTTCTTCCCAAAGCCTTCACCTGTTTCTTAAGATGTCAACCTGTGGAAATTGCAGCCCCACATGCAAGCTCTAGCAAGTACTGCCTCACTCTTTTTGTGATTGGACTGGAGCCCTCTTGGGTTCTTCCATCCTGAGCAAGATAGACCTTCGGCTCCTGGGTCAGCAGCGACTTTATCATTACACCAGCCATATTCCTGAGCTGGGTAGGGCTTCTCCTTTAGCAGAACTCAAAAGAATTTTAGTTCCGCGATGAACATATAAGTGCAGATGTCATTTCAACTATACTTTTTTGCTTCTCTGGGATATATTCCCAGCAGTGGTATTGCTGGGTCAAATGGGAGCTCGATTTCTAATTTTTTGAGAAGAGTCCATATTGTTTTCTAAAAGGGCTGAACCAGTCGGCATTCCCACCAGCAGTGTAGAAGGGTCCCTTTCTCCCCACATGCTCTCCAACAGCGGTTGCTTTTGTTCTTTTATTGTGTGCAAGTCTCTGTGGTGTGAGGTGGCATCTCCTGGTTGTTTTGATCTGCATCTCCCTGATGATTAGTGACGTAGAGCACTTTTTCATGTGCCTTTTGGCCATTCGTATCTCTTCCTTGGTAAAGTTTCTGTTCGTTTCTTCGCCCCATATTTTGACGGGGTTGGAAGTTTTCTTCTTGTAGAGTTCAACCAGTGCTTTATATACCATTGATATCAACCCCTTATCTGATGGGTATTGTGTAAATATCCTTTCCCATTCTGTAGATAGTTTTTGTATTCTGGTCACTGTATCTTTTGCGGTGCAGAAGCTTTTTAGTTTAATGTAGTCCCATTTGTTGATCTGTTTTTACTAGATTGCTTAGTTCCGTGTCATCTTTGAAGATACCTTTATCTTCAATAAAAATCGTGGAGTGTTTAGCCGACCTTGTCTTCAATGTACCTTATGGTTTGTGGTCTGATTTTGAGGTTTGTGACCCAGAACGTGGTCTATTTTGGAAAACGTTCCATGTGCGCTGGAAAAGAACATGTATTCTTTCTTTTGGGGGTGTATAGCCCTGTATAGGTCTATTAGCCCTGTCTCCTCCATTTCTTCCTTCAGGGCCATTGTTTCCTTGCTGAGTGTTGTTCTTGTCGATCTATCCAGAAGTGATAAGGCAGTGTTGAAATCGCCAACTACTATCGTGGTGCTAGTTATGTCCTCCTTAAATTCTGTTAGGAGTTCTTTTAAGTATTTAGCTGGTCGTTCATTAGGTGTGTATATGTTTACAATAGCCAGAATCTGGAAAAAACCCGAGTGCCCTAGAACAGATGACTGGTTAAAGAAACTTTGGTACATCTATACAATGGAATACTATACAGCTGTTAGAAAAAATGAGGTCATGAAGTTTGCATATAAGTGGATCAGCATGGAAAGTATCATGCTAAGTGAAATGAGTCAGAAAGAGTGAGACAGATATAGAAAGATTGCACTCATCTGTGGAATATAAAATTACAGAGTAGGAGACTAACACCCAATAATAGTAGAAATAAGTACCAGGAGGTTGTCTCCATGGCTTGGAGGCTGGTCTCTCATTCTGGGAAACTCAGAGAAGGGAACACCAAGTAAAATGTGTTCGGAGGTCATGTGGGGGAAGGATGATGCGGGCCGAATATAGACTAGAGACTGAACACAATGGCCACTCAACACGTTTATTGCAAACCACAACACCTAATCAGAGAGAGAGAACAAAAGGGAATACCCTGCCATAGTGGCAGGGTGGGGTGGGGGGAGATGGGACTGGGGAGGGGGGGAGGGATGTTGGGTTTACGGGTGGTGGAGAATGGGCACTGGTGAAGGGATTGGTTATCAAACTTTGTATGGGGGAAACATGAGCACAAAAATGTATAAATCTGTAACTGTACCCTCACGTTGACTCACTAATTAAAAATAAACTATTAAAAAAAATCAGGGTGGACCAACACCATGAGATTTGCTCAGATCAGAAAGGTGACTGGAAAGATATTTTCTGGGGGTTGGGGCGCACCCAGCAGTGCCCGGGAACGAACCGCCAATTTGCTTGGCTCTGTGGAAGTTGACATCAGTATTTGCACGCTGGGCAGCATGAAGGTGGGGTGCAAAGGGGATAACAATCAACACTGAGATGAAAGGACATTGGGGAGTCTGTCATTTCAGCTCGGGTCACGAACAGAGCTTTCAGTTTTCAGCTTTCCCCACCTGAAATATTTAATGGCTTAAAAAATTCAGTAACTGTTTCTAGGGGAAACTATGCTTTTAAAATATTGGTAAATTTCAAAAATTAAATGTCACCAACCTCAAAAAAAAAAAAAAAAAGAATTTTAGTTCCATGTGGAGGAAACACTGCCAGAAGTTCTGAGGTTTTCTGAGCGTGGGACAAGAGAAGCCCCCTCCTGTTTCAGGCTTATTTTGACTCCTTGCACTGCTGTGTCTCAAAGTCTCAGCAACTTTGGGGTGTCTGTTGGATGACTGAGAAGGGAACTAGCCTGATGAGGCAGCTGGATGCCTGCATGGATTTAGCCTTAGACTCTTTATGCAAATTAAAAACAGAAGTCTCTACACTGACCCAGCTGTACTACTTCTAATGACTCCAAGCTGAGCTCTCAAGTATTTTGCTATTTTTAAAATCAGGCATTTTTCCATGCCTGCATTTTATTTTACCATAACACATATGCAGTAGAAATTTTTTTCCATAAGCTTTAAAAATAGACATAATAAGCCCTCAGGCTTGTTCTCACTGTTGATATTATTATCTCTGATAACTTCAATCTATGGAATTTTTCTTTAGTCCTTCTCATTTTGTCTCAAATAGTTTTTTTGTGTGTGTGCTAAAATTCCTGGGGAGGTAGCAGTCAAGATGTGTAATCAATAAGAAAAAAAATATGTAATCAAACTGAATGGAATGGTAATTCAGTTTATTCCCTAGCTGTGTCATTTGGGCTGACTAAGTTATCCCTGTACTTCATGGTCTGCTTTTAATTATCTTTTCATGATGCTGAGCACTGAACCTAAGACCTCATGCATATAAGACATGGACTCCTTTTTTGAGCCATATTCCTTGCTTTTGGTTTGCTTCTCATGTGACCTTAGAGTTCAGACATCTAGGATGACAAGAACAGGGCTTGATATGGAAGCATCTATTCTATGGCAGAATAAACTAAAATTAAAACAACAAATAAGTGTCCTGGAAGAAATATCAGAACTTAGGGGACACGGGAGCAATGGATATTGAGTTTTCCTCAAGATAAATAGGCCATTAATGCTTGATCCCAAGATGCTGATGGTGGCCTCAATTTCAACCTTAGCTGAAGTGAGATCTCCTTGGAAAATCTACAAAAGTTTTCATTGCAGACAACTTTGAAGATTCTCAAAAGCTAAATCAAGAGGCTGGAGCGATAGCACAGCAGGTAGGGCATTTGCCTTGCACACGGCTGACCCGGGTTCGATTCCCAGCATCCCATATGGTCCCCTGAGCACTGCCAGGGGTGATTCCTGAGTGTAGAGCCAGGAGTAACCCTTGTGCTTTGCCAGGTGTGACCCAAAAAGCAAAAAAAAAAACCTAAAACAAAACAAAACCCCAAGAATTTTAAAATATAAGCCATCGTTTATATGCTCTGTTCAGATTATTAGCCCCTTGTAAGAGAGGCTGCATAAAGGAGTTTGTAGTGCAGATGGAGACTGACTTCACAGGCCCAAAGAGAATGAGTAGGAAGATTCCAGAACCCAGGAGATGCAGGGACATGGCCCCTTAGTCTTTATAACTCTTCACAATAAGCCACATGTGACATGAATGTCTTAGAATTGGAAGCACCCTCCATGCAGGGTGCATCCCCCACCCCCCTATTCATTCAACCCACACCTCCAGTCGTGGGAAAAGCCCAGAGATCTTCTGTACAGGGCAGACATGAATAAGATGAGACTCTACTGGCAGGGCAATAAAATACTCTTCAGAAACATTTATGTGATGCAACATGAATGATGCTGGGAGGGGCAAATTGATAGCATCCCCATGTCTGGAGAGACAAGCTAGACTGGAAGTTTTCACTATGCTGGCGTCTCATGCTCCCTCAGGACTGGGAGGGCACCAAGAAGCCAGGCGCACTGTTCCTTTATACTCTGACACAGGACAGTGGGGACGGGGGTCCCCTGGTTGCTGTGCTCCAAGGCCACCTTCTACTCACAATGAGAAGGAAAAGAAACCTGCACTATAGTGGATGGTGGGATATGGGGGGAGGGGTGGTGATAGCAAACAAGGCATCTCCATCCCTCATTCTTCAAGGGACCAATGAGGCAAGTACTAGGAAATGAGAATAAATTAAAAACTGATTTTTTTAAATTTCAGTTTAAGAACTGAAGGCTCCTGACATTCCCCAGATTCTTCCTTCATGAGTTCAAGACAAGGCCTTCTAGTTCTGAGTAGTCCTAAAGATCCAAGTAAGCTCCCCGAGTCTGTGGCGCAGATATGCCCAGTGCTGCTAGACTGCTCCAAGTGTAAAGCCTCCTGGAGAAACCTCCTTGGCTGGTTCTCCAAAGAAGAAGCAGATCTGAAAATTTCCACATGACACCAGACCCAGCCAGGATAGAACTGAAGGACAGTCTTGAGAGAAAAATCCAACCATCAGTGGGCAGAACTTTTCGCCTCGTCGCTCAGTGTCTGGAAGGAAAGGTAGCTCGAGACATGGATCCACGTTGATCGGAAGCAATGATGAGCAGTTCAGGTAGATGGAGGCTACCAAGGAAAATGCTCTGAAAATTAATGAAAACATGGTTTGGGATACTGGTATTTGACTAGATAGCATTCAGAATATGAAACTTTCTCACTCATGTCTCACTCCTCAAAAAGCAGAGGTGGATTTGAATAATGAGGTGGTCAAGTTGGCCTGCTCTGGGGATGTCAGTCATCCATTTCCTTGGCTTCTACCATTTCCTTTTCCCAGTGAGCTCAGAACCATGGAGGGATGTGAGTTGGGACCATAGCACAATTTCCTTTCTCCAGTTTGACCTGGCTACAGTTATTTTGGGGGCCCAATCCACCAGTAACAGACCAATACTGGATTCCTAATATGGTCCCACTTCCTGGAGCAGCAGTGGGGAAGGTGGGAACTAATCAGCGCCTGGTAGATGGTTAACTTGAACCACTTGCAGCACAGGAGTATCAGCAGTTTGTTCTGTCAGATGCCTAACCTGGCTAGGGCTTTGCCTTCCCTTTGCATACAATGTACTCAAGCTCATTTTTTTTTCTGGCTGCTACCACATCTCCTTTGGTATCTCCACCTCCCAGGCAAAAGGTAGGTGCATCTCATTGGTAAAGGTCCCATCAAGTCGTTCTCAGTGTTGGAATTAGTTGCGGCCAGAGTGGATACTGATTCAAACCCAGGGTCTGGGAGAGAGCTGAATGAAGAGAATATTCATGTTGGGTGATAAATAAGGGCTAGAGAAGCACCTAGAACTAGTCAGAGCTGGTCATTATCACTCTCATGCTTAAAGGAACAAAGGACGGGAACCAGTGTTACTTTTTAGCCCAGTGAGAGCTTGAATCACAGAAGGAGACACCAGCAAGAGCTATGAACGTAGAAGAGAGGAGCCAGTGCTACACTGTCACAGTAGGAGAGGGCCAGTGGGAGAGAATAACCCAACATAAGAACCCGATATTCTTCAACTCCATCTCCTGTATTCAGCTGAGGTTTCCTTTTGGTAAGAGAGTCTGGGTGATACGTTTAGGAGTTAGTACACCAAAGCCAAGAATGAAAATAGTGGGTGGGGTAGGGAGGTAGGGGGAATGTAGGGGAGGGGAATGAGATAACAAGAATTAACAGCCACTATCAAGAAATAAGGCATTCAGGGGTCATCATGGACAAGTAGTCTAAAGCAATTCCTCTTATGCTATGAAAATATGAGAATGAACATAGAGAAAAAGATTATTTTTTTAGCTAATCCCCAGCCAATGTAGCTCATTTGAGGGATCAGTAACAAGCATTCAGAGGGTCTCTCTAAACAAGAAACACAAGCTACTATTACTCAAAGTTTAAATATAACCTCTAAGAATCCAGAGCACACTCTGGAGTGATAGTACAGTGGGTAGGGTGTTTGCCTTGCACGCGGCCAAACCAGGTTTGATCCCTGGCACCCCAGACATTTCCTGAGCCCATCAAGAATGATCCTGTGGGTAGAACCAGGAGTAACTCCTGAGCACCAACCAGCCTTGCACATGGCTGACCAAAATTCTATCCCCTAGGGTCCCCCAAGCACCATCAGGAGTAATTCCTGAGTGCAGAACCATGAGTCACCATTACGAACTGCTGAATGCAATCCCCCAAAATTAAAATATAATTTTCAGGTGCTGCTTTAATCTCTTTTCCAAGCGTATGCCCAAAGAGGTGCTATCACTGTCTTAAAGATATATCTGCATTCCCATGTTCACTGTGGTATTATTCAAAGAAGCCAAGACATAGAAGCAATCTAAGTATCCATTGATGGATGATGCATGGATAAAAAATATTATATATATAAACACACATACATATATATACACACATACAATGAAATGCTATTCATTATAAAAAGAAAATCCTGCTACTTGTGATTACCTGGTCAAAGCTTGAGAGTATTATATTAAGTGAAATAAGTCAGAGGAAGACAAGTACTGTGTGCTAGCACTTATTTTTGAAATCTGAAAATTTCCAGTTCAGAGCAGAGAGTAGAATGGTGTTGGCCAAGGACTGAGAGGTGGCAGAAATGGGATGTTGGCCAAAGAGGAAAAACACTGTTTTAGGAGAAATAGGTGAATTGAATAGGAGACCTAATGTGGCAAAGTGACTACAGTTAACAATATTGTGTCCATGAAATCATTGTCAGCAGATGAAAGGATCCTTGCCTGTGGTGCTTTATCCGGATCCCCAGGGCTCCTCTAGAGCTCATTTGTCCTGCCTTGCTTGGTGCTCAGCAGCCAGTGCTCTTGAAGGTGGTTCTAATTCCAATTAACTATAGTGTTGAGTGATCCAATGCTCAGTAGATTCCAGACTAAGCCCTTTCTTCGCATTCCCAGGTTCGTAAATGAATTAGAAACCTTTAAATACAAAGGGCTAGTGTTACCTTCCCCTGTAGTGTGACCATCGACCTTATGTCATTTAGATACAACATCAGCAAATCTTGCTTCCTGTGTTCTCCACGTGGAGCCTCTTTAAAGACTTTAAAAATTAAAAACTGTAGGGGTCTCTGCTAGCAGTGCTGGCAGAAAGAGAGCAGGTCCATCCCTACTCTGATAAAGTACACATCCAGCTGCGGTGCATCGGGAGGCCACCAGGGCCAGGAATCCAACCCAGCGCCCCATGCACGGAGGCCTGTGCTTATAACCTGATCTACTTCCTCAGCCCCAGGGTCTCATATCTTCAATCCACAGAGCTGTCTTTCTCTTCTATTCTTATTTACTATCCTGTAAATACAAACCCTATCTATTCACTATTCCCTTACATTCTACTCTGTTTTCCAGGGCCAAGTATTATTTCAAGGACGTTCTCTGAGAAAGTTCTGTCAAAATTCAAGCTTCCTATTAACTGGTGGTGTCTGTCTGGAGAGGATGCTCTCACCATTTGACCCTGTCCCTCCAGGCAGACTCAAACTTCAGTGCTCCCACTCAATCCTGCCTGTCCCAGTTTCTGGGGCTGTCCCAGCCCCTCCTATCAACCAAGGCCTTTTGGTAGCATTTATGTTCCACCTCTTTCCCAAGGGTTGGGTTTTATTTTTAAAATTTGCACTTACACTTCATTTTTATTGTACAATTAATTCTTAATAGCCCATATGCTAGAATCCTAGCAAACTTTAAGAGTTATGTGTGGGGGAAAATCTATTGAGTGCTTGTTATATAGCAGATACCATTCTAAGTGCTGATAGGTTTACATGTATTAACTGGTTTGGGGTAGTAGGGGGAAGGTTCCCGAGCCATGGTCAGGGGCCCGGAGGCCAATCCTAGCAATTCTTAGAGAACTATGCCAGCAATTCAATGCAAGGGGCCAAGGAGGCCATACTGCTCTGGATGTGGACTGGAAGTGCTGGGAATTACTGGGCTTGCCCTGGCAGTACTCAGTGCCTCCAGGGTAATGCTTGGGGGAGCATGTGGTGCCACTCTAAACCAGAGCCAGCCATCTGCAAGGCATGTGCCCTGACATTCTCTGCCCCCTAATAGCTGAGTTAATTCAAGCACTTCTATGGAGGTAGGTTCTATTATTGCCCTTTTATAGATGAGGAAGCTAAGGCTTAGAGACTCTATGTTGGCCCAACACCCCAGGCAATAAAAGGTGGGCTGTGAGTCTCAACTTACCTGGAATTTGTTTCCAGAATCTAAATTACTCAGCATGCTTTGAAAGCTGGGGACAGACTTTTTCTAACACGACAGCACCTCTTAATATTTAACTACGGTTTTCCTCCAAATAGCTAGTGATGAGTCTGATGCGAATGGGTGCTTCCAGTAACCTACCCTATCTGATGAAGCATAGAATTGAAGACTCACAATTTCCCACGAAACGTATGCTTGTGCTTCTTCCCACAGACACCTTTTCTGAGCAGATCAGATACTTGGTGGATTTTGCCTCCTCAGGAAATACTCTAGCTTCTGGTAATTTGATGGATTGCCGACACAGCGTTTCCACCGCCCTCCGCCCCCAGAACTGATTAAACTTGCTTAATTTTGTACTTGTCAAGCACAATGAATATGATGAATCCTTTTACTTACAGCTTTATCAAAAACATCTGTTAATTTACTAAAAATGCATGACGGCCTGAATTGTCCCTCACAAAAGTAGAGACTTGTCCATCTGTGAACAGATTTCTATTCCTTTCTCAGGAGCCCTGCTGTTGTGAGAGCTGGGTCATCACTCAGGATCAATTTGCACATTCAAACAGCTCCTTGTAGCCCTTCTTCCCTTTCCTGATATAAGAGATGTTTTAGTCTTGTAAAAAAAAATAATGTACTGCTTACGATGGGATACAAAGCACATTTCCTCCATTTCAGTCTCATGTCTCATTATGACTTTAGAATTTCAGCCTAAGATACAAACCCTTGCTTACTGTTCATTATTCTGCACAAAACTCCAGTAAATCTTAGTAACTTGAAGGTTTATAAAAAAAAGAAGAAGAAAGAAAAGAATTAAGGAAATATACAACCACTCTGTGGAATATTTCATAATCACTTTTAAAAATAACTATATTGTCCTAGACTTGAAACAAAGGCGTTGTAATAAGAATAATCCTTAGAGCAGGAGAAACAGCACAGCCGGTAAGGCAACATGCTTACATGCAGCCAACCCTGGTTTGATCTCAAGCACTATATATGAGGTCTCCTGAGCACCACCAAGGGTAATATCTGAGCATTGCCAGGTATGGCCCAACCCCTTTTACCCGCCCCCCAAAAAACAGGAATCATCAATTGCAGTGCCCTGTGTTAATAAAGACTTGAGTTTTAACATGTATTTTAAAATAAACATAATTCACATAATTTTTTTTCTTGGTTTTTGGTTCCCACCAGGTAGTGTTCAGAACTTACTCCTGGATGTGTTCAGGGATCACTCCTGGCAGCGGTCAGAGATTATTTGTGGTGCTGGGGATCAAACCTGGGTTGGTCATATGCAAGCAAGTGCTCTACTTGTTTTTTGTTTTTTAATTAAAAAAAATTTTTTTAAATAATGTAGGAGTACTGCTATTTGTTCAGGCATTGATTAAGCTGATTGAATAGGGCACAAACTCCACATTATTTTTTTTAATTGTATCACCCAGAGATAGAGTTACAAAGCTTTCACGTGTGAGATTCAGCCATACAATGATGGAATACCCATCCCTCCACCAGTAAGTGCACCACTTCTTGCACTATTGCTGAGCCCTCCCCACCACAATTATTAAAATATTCTGAGAGTAATCTATTGTCTTATGATTGTTGTATTCAAAATAATTTTCATAAATGATCCTTGATATCCTGAGAACCGAAGATTTTGTTACTGCTTTGTGCTATAAAGTGCCCTTTCACTAATACCACTTAGCCCTATGACTAACATTCCACTGTGTTTTCAGTAACGGTTGCTTTTCCTGCAAATAGAACAAACAAAGCCTTTCCTGAAAATAGAGCAAAAGGTCCCTCAGTTCAAGCTCACCCCATCATAATAAACAAGATCTAATGATGGCTAATTATTTCCTATAAGAATGTTGGGACTGACGGGGACAATGTAATAATCAGATCCTTAATTTTGAATAAGAGCTGTACAGAATCTATTGCTATAATTTCTTAGGGTTGGGGGTAGGGTTGGGTCACACCTGGCAGTGTTCAGGGGCTACTCCCAGTGCAGTACTTTGGGGGTTGCTTCTGGCAGTGCTCAGGTGACCAAACTTGGGTCTATTGTATAAAAAACTAAAAAAAAAATGTGCGATAGTTTGTTATCTCTTCAGTCTTAGTTTCCTTCTCTTACCCCAAATAAATAGGTGGCACATCGGAATATCCTTATTGTCCTTTTGTGACAAAATAATATTGCTTTACTCATAACAAAATAAAGGTTTTAATTCTCCCAAGACAAGGGGATGTTATCTGAGTCACAAGCCTTCTTATTAAAGAGCATCATCTAGAATCTGACATTTTTGAAAGATTATAAACTGGATTCCAATGTAAGATTAGTGAATAAAATTATGTAGTAGTATGGACCACATAAGATTTGTTCATTTATTTTTCTTTTTCAATATTCCATAAAAGGTAGGGCCCAGTGAGAATTACTGTCCCAAGACAGAAACCCATAGTTTTCCTTGATAGGCTGAATGAAACCATTGCTTACATCACGATAGTTTGTAGTGTTCTGGAATAGTTCATCTAGTGTCTACTATCAGTATAGTATACTGTATGGAGAATATTTATCAAAATAAGTGACTAAAACTTTGAGATTGAAGGTAGTCCTTCCAATGCACTGCTTTCTTATGATAATTTTTCAGTTATTTTACATCCACACAACAAAGGCCAACCAGTTGTAGGCTTGTATTTTATTTCAATAAAAAAGGAAATGAAGCTCTGTGCATAAGCATGTGTCACAGAATGACATAATGTCATGGAATGTGGACCCCATGAAATGTGTTAGAGAAACATAATGGTTAAGCACTCACTGTGGTTGTAGTGCAGGGTCTTCCATTACGCTTGGCTGCTTTTCACCTAGATGGCACAAAACAGAGTACTTAATGCCACACAGAGCCAGCCAGCTTCGACTGGACTGCCCGGTTTATGATTTCTTCTGATACTATTTTGAGCCATGCTGGTAGAAGCCAAAGAAGAAGCAACAGCAGGCAACTCATCTTTTTATTGCTCTTCACTTTATCCTCCAGTTTAGTTTATATCATTAGCATTTTACAGATGACATTGTAACTTCAACACTGCATCTTTCTTTCTGAAACCCTAAGGAATTAGTTAGTAATGGTGGCAGGATTATTTTACCTCTGCAGACTAAGTTGAAGTTTCTGCCTGTGAAACACATAACATTTCTAAGAAAGTTTCAAAACAGGGCAGAATAGCAGCAGCGTCTGAGTGTTCACAGCACTCCTATTTATCTTCACAACAACCTCGAGACAGTCACCTATTTAGTTTTCTCCAATTTAAAGATGGGGAAACTATGCCCAGCAGAAGTGGTCCTGGCACACTGCTAGGAGTAAGCCTGAGCACTGCTGGGTGTGGGTCCCCCCCCCACAAAAAAAAAACATGGGGAAACTGACTCAGAAGTTGTGGCCTTCTCAAGTTCCAAGAAGTAATAAAATGTCAGAAATTTAAACTTTATTCTGCTACCAAAGTTTGATTCTAACCATATTAATCAGAATTATATGAAATAACTGTTCATTAGCATGTGATCATGACCAACATAACATTAACTGATACTCTTTGTTATGTGTTGGTTCATAATTTCCATTTTTATTAAACCTTGGGCTTCACCAGGTGTGGCCCCAAAACAAAACAAAAAGCCTCAAACTAAACAGAAGTCCTATGCAAATCATTGACTAATCACTGGAGGTAAGAAAAAAATTTTAATTGAAATAAGTTAGTTTTTAAGAATGTACCAAATATTCCCCAGGCTGGAGCAATAGCACTGCAGGTAGGGTGTTTGCTTGCACACAGTCAACCCGGGTTCAATTCCTCCGCCCCTCTCAGAGAGCCTGGCAAGCTACCAAGAATATCCTGACCACAGGGAGGAGCCTGGCAAGCTACCTATGGTATATTCGATATGCCAAAAACAGTAACAAGTCTCACAATTGAGACGTTACTGGTGCCTGCTCGAGCAAATCAATGAGGAACGGGATGACAGTGACAGTGATACAGTGATCTGGTCTTCAGTCTCTGGGCATAACATTATGATGCCCTTAATGATGCCAAACTAATACAAATCTCCTTATGTTCTTGAAACTGTTTTCTTAGAGGAAGCTTGACTAGCAGAAAAGCATGATACAACATCTAGCAAAATGTTCTTCCTTGGCATTCTCTAAGTTTAGCATTAATGCTCAACTATGATGTATGCTACAGCATACACAGGCACAACATAAGTAAAAAGAAGTCCAGATGAGCAAAAATGTTCTACTATCTACAACATACTCGGCCCAGGATGACATGGAAGGGTGTCCATTGATTGAGAGTTTATAACCATGTTCAGTGAAGCACCTTGGCAGAGTGGGTACTGTTCTAGCTCCTTTATTTGCACAAACTCAGAGCCTTTAGCACCATGCAAGTGCAGGAAAAATAATCACAGCAATATTATAGATTCATTTATTATAAGGAAAGCCTCTCAGACACAGCATTCTGCTAAATGTGTTGATGAAATGCAACCTTCCATATGTTGTGTGTGAATGAACTTCAGGCTCATATCGGTGATGGCACTGAAAAAACTTGGTTCTCTTGAATCCCATAGCTTCTTAGATATTCACTAATTAATAGTTAAGTAAGAATTAGTTAATTTTCTGCAACTTTTTTTCTGAATGCCTTCTTTTCCATCTAAGGAATGATGATCTGAGATTGACAGAATTGATTTAAAATTAATCAGCTTCTGAAGTACTTGAGAAAGAAAAATGAAGTCACAATGGTTTGTGCTTTCCTTTAGTTCATTATTGGCCATGTTCACTGTTGCTGAGTGAAAAGGTACATTGGGGAATTATGTTTGTTTCTTGGGCCACACCTGGCAGTGCTCAGAGTTACTCTTGGTTCTGCACTCAGGGATTACTCCTGGTGGGACCTGGGGGCCACAAATGGTGCCAGGGAGGTCACATGCCAAGCAAGCACCCTGCCTGCTACACTATCACTCCAACCCTGGGGAATTATATTTTTTAATGACAGGAAAGGAGACTGGGATCAGATCAATGTCAATTCAATGGGAAGACGCTTTTTTAGAAATGTGGTTCAGTCTCCTTTAGCTTGCCACAAAAGGATCTTGAACTTACAACTTCAATTCTCTTCACCTCCTCAATTTTTTTCTTGAAAAACAGAGAAAAGCCAAAATACGTAAAAGAAACTGTGGTGAGATGTGTGAGTGAGATATATATAGAGAAAGAAGAGAGAAGAAAGAGAGAGACAAGGGAGAGAGGATAGAGAGAGAAGAGACAGAGAATGAGAGAGAGATAGTTTAAGTATTGGCAAAAGAATAAATAGTTCAAAAACCTGAGAAGCACTCAGAGCCCAACCCATCCATAAAATGCATCTTATGTAGGTTAAAGCTGATAAGAGCTTTGGTGGAGAGAACAAGCAGGTTAGCAGATGTACTGGAAGCCTGGCTATGGAAATTCAGGAAGATATCAATATTATACACAAAAGATAAGATCCAAGTGGATAAAATAAAGTGAAAGTGAAAGGTAATACTATAAAACTTATTGAAAATACAGACTCTTAACTTTATGGCAGGAATGAATTTGTGTTTGGGGGTTTGGGGACCACACCCAGACTGTGCTCAGAGACCAATGCTGATGGTGCTTGGGGGACAATCTTTGGTGCTAGAAATCAAACCTGGGTCAACTATATGCAAAGCAAACACCTTATCCCCTATGCTATCACTTTAGCCCTTGGAAAGAATGCTTTAACCTCTAAACCACCCACAAACAATCAGGCACAAGTAGATCTATAGATCTGATTGCATCAAAAAGTTGACAGCCAAGTAGGGGATACAGATTAGAGACATTAGAATGATTGCCTATTGGGGGAAATAGTTATGGATGTAAAGAAAATAGAAAAATCATAGCGTCTCCCTTGGGTATGTGTCTCACTTGCTTATCTCTATGTTTCTTTGCTTACTTGCTTATTTCCACTTTAAAGAAGCCAGTGTTTTCTCTCCAGTGTTTTTCTTTTTTTTTTAATTTTTATTTTATTGAATCACCATGAAAAAAACACAAAGCTTTCAGGTTTAAGTCTCAGTCATATAATGATTAAACCTCCATCCCTTCACCAGTGCACATGTTCCACCACCAAGAACCCCAATATACCCCCCTCCCACCCACTTCCCACCTAAGTAGCTAATGATATTCACTTTATTCTCTCTATCCTTTGAATACATTCAATATTTCAATGTAGAACTCACTATTATTGTCTGTAATTTCCCCCCAACAATCAGGGCTGCTGAAAAGGCATCATTTAATAATTTCTTTTCATTGCTGGGAATGAAGACTCTATGAGCTGTTGCAGCCGCGCGGTTTTAGATTTCTGATATTTTAGCTCAGTTCACAGTCTAGATGCACTTCTGTAAAAAGCCACTCTGGGTGCCAAAATGGGTTAGAAGACCTCTCGGATCATAGTCTTTAGGAGCAGAGGGTCTGTTTCACGCGCATGGCAGCTCAGAATCTTATCTGGGTGGAGGGTGTGCTGGTAACACCCCCTTCCCATGATCGCATAGGAGCAATGTAACTGCAAAACTCATATCTCTGGGTTGGAAATCTTAGGAGGTGGCTCCCGCCACGTGAATGTTGCCGTTACTGCCATTTTCCGCGCAGAAAAACAGGGTGGAGAGGGAAAATCCCTCCTCGGGAGGCACGGGGTGGTAGCACAGCTCACAGTCTAGATGAATTTCTGTAAGAAGCCGCTCTGGGTACCAAAATGAGTTAGAAGACCTCTCAAATCATAGTCTTTAGGAGCAGAGGGTCCGTTTCGCGCATGGCAGCTCCGGATCTTATCTGGGCGGCGGGCGTCTTCAGTGTTTTCTTTCTCTCTCCTTTCACAGCTTTCTAAATACGTTTCACCTTGCTTCACAAGAAAAAGCAGACAGAAAGAGAGAGAAAGAAAGAAAGAAAGAAAGAAAGAAAGAAAGAAAGAAAGAAAGAAAGAAAGAAAGAAAGAAAGAAAGAAAGAAAGAAAGAAAGAAAGAAAGAAAGAAAGAAAGAAAGAAAGAAAGAAAGAAAGAAAGAAAGAAAAGAAGGAAGGAAGGAAGGAAGGAAGGAAGGAAGGAAGGAAGGAAGGAAGGAAGGAAGGAAGGAAAGAAAGAAAGAAAGAAAGAAAGAAAGAAAGAAAGAAAGAAAGAAAGATAGAAGGAAGAGAAAGGAAGGAAGAAAGAAAAGAAGGAAGGAAAAGGAAGAAGGAAGAGAAGGAAAAGGAAGAAGGAAGAATCACAAAAGGGAACTCAGTAGCCCAGGAATCTGATTTATTCAACTGTCTAACTTTGTTGTCCAACTGTCCAACAGTATTATGCTGGGATTGGTAAATGAAGTCTTCTAAATAGTTGAGCGACTGGTGTTGGATGGTTCACCATTTGGGAATTCAATATTCACGATACAACTAGAAAATGGTTTCCTCTTTCAAATAAGAGGGTAGTGAGTCAGGCTTCTTTCAGCACAGAAATAGGCTCCTGTCTCTTTCCGTTTTCTCACCTCGCGGTGAATATAAATAGTGGCAGGCTAGGCTCAGAGCTAGGCTCTGAGGCTGCACAATCTAATGAGACAGTATGTTCTTCCTTCAAGGAACTCAGACCGTGGGAGGAGAACAAAACCAGTTGCAGCATCCAACAGTTACACAATGCAGACTCGTGCCAGGCCCTGCTTTTAGTGCATACCATCAATGATTAATCCTCACCCACTGGTGGCACGGGCACTGGTTTCCTTACCTATGAAGTGGACTAAGTGTGAGAGCAGTTAAGCCTGCGGTCACAGAAGTAGAAAGAAGTGAAGCCAGGATTCCATCTCAGGTAGACGGACTCTAGATTTCTTGCTCTTTCTTGTAGGATGCAAAACAATGTGGTAAATGCCAGCAAGTATACATGCACAAGGTAAGTGCTGTCCTTGAGAAGAGAAAGGCACTCTGCTCAAATGAAAAAATATTTGTGCATAGCAACCTGTGTGGTTTTGAATATTGTTATTTTGTGGGGCTATAGTGATAGTACAGTGGGGTTCCATCCCTGGGACCACATATAGTTCCACAAAAGACAGCCAGGAGCGATCACTGAGCACAAAGCTAAGACTGAACCCTGAGCACTGCTGTGTGGCCCCAACACCTAAATAAATAAATAAATAAAATAAAAATTGAATGTCATTTGCACCTACAGATCTATTTGACAATTCAGACTCCACAACAGCTCTTCCATTCACAAGTAACTCTTAGTTTTTCCATTTCTCTAAGAACCCTAGAGTTGTAAGAATTTTTCTTAGATACTTCTGAAATTTTAAAGACTGTTTTAAAACATGTTCCTTAACGTTGTTGCTAAGATACTAGAACATCCACTAGATGTGACATTTTAAGAGGTAACAAGATTTTATTTTCATAATAACTGCTATATGGACTTGGGTTTTACATACCCCACCACAATCTCAGGCAGGTAGCTTCTTCCTTCCCACATTTATTGTCTATTTATTGCTTATTTCTCATAGCCAGTAACGTAGACTAAAAGCCCCGATGGTGGGGAGCTTTGTCCTATTTTTTTATTTTAAAGCAAAGGTTTTTAAATGTCTCACCAAACATATTTACAGTAAGATTTTTGGAACTGGATAAATTCCCTTTCATTCTGAGATTATCAACCATGAAATTGCTACGCAATGAGTTGTGTCTAACCCCAAATTCCTATGTTCAGGTCTAGTACCTCAGAGAGGGTTGTATATGGACACAGGGTCTTTAACAAGGTGATCACATTGAGAGGACATTGTCAGGGCAGGGCATAATCCAATCTAATGGTCAGTCTTTGAGAATATATACAGGAAAGAGACCAGTGGGGCGGCCAGTACAGAGGAAAAGCCCACCACAGGGAGAGGACTGCCATCTGCTAGCCAGTTCTTCAAAAGAAGAACTCTGTTGTCCAGGACACCCTGGAGGGGGGCAGGTGAGTCCAGGATCCATCCAAACAGAGCTCTGGTAGCCAAAAGTCTCCACACTCCACAATCGCCACCATGCTCCCAGCCGGACTCCATTGCTAGGGATGAGTCTCATCCATAAATTAATCTGTTGAAAAACTAAAGTATGCGGGGTTTGTAACTGAAATCTCCAGCCTTTCGTGGAGTCAAGGATGGGCTACCTCCTCCCATCTTTCTATACTTCCAGATGCCACGACAGTCACGCACACAGCCCAAAGTCACCAACCAGTTAAAAATTTAACTCCAGCTTCATCACCTCATTAAAAATCTCAGAATTCCTTGAGTCCATGGCTGCATTCACAGCCATGCAACATCTCAAACTCTACAAAGCTGATAAACCAGGAGTAGCACGCCAGATTGGATGGGATGTAATGTAGAAGGCAATCAATCTCGATTAACAAAATATAAACACAGAAGGCTTCCTCTGTGACATCATCATCATCATCATCATCAACAACAACAACAACATCATCCCGTTGTTCGTCGAATTTCTCAAGCGGTCTCAGTAACGTCTCCATTCGTCCTAGCCCTGAGATTTTTAGAAGCCTCTTTTTACCTGTCCTTTTCAATGGTGCTGCATTGGAGGCTCTTTCAGGGTCAGGGGAATGAGACCCATCATTTTTACTGATTTTGGCATATGAATACACCATGGGGAGTTTGCGAGGCTCTCCTGTGCGGGCAGGAACTCTTGGTAGCTTGCCAGGTTCTCCCAGAGGGAGAACTAGGATATAAGATGTCGCTTCCAGGAGCTTGGTTTTATAGTCTCTGGATGTGGGCCATTGGTAGGATTACATGGCACTGGGGGCAGTCCCTGGGTGTGACCACCTAGCTACTGGAAAATGGGGAATCTGGGCAGAAGAGGCCCAGTCCCGATCCAAGTAGACTTGGAGGTCTCAGCCCCAGGTCCCACATACCTGGGTTCCTCTGCCGGTTCCTTCATGCATGAGGCTCATTCAAATGTGTGGAGAGGGGCCTCGAGCATGGCTGTGGCTGGGCTCCGAAAGGACTTTGGCCACAGGAGCTCTGCTCCAGGCGGGGAGGGAAACTGAAACCCAGCTCCTCCAAGGGGCCCCGGGGAAGACAGCCAGGCTCAGGGACAAGAGACTCTGCCTATGACAACAATTTAGTAACCTGTTATACAAGGGTTTAATAACTCCATGGTGAGATACAACAGTCTTCACTAACTTTCTTCTAAGGAAACATTTTTTGACCATTCTTTTACTAAATAACTTACAGCAAGCAATATTAAAAAAAAATTAAGGGACTGTTATGGGGGTAGGCTTAAAGGGTTGGTTGGGAAAATTGGAAATAATGGGGATGGGAAGATGCAATGGTGGTGAAATTGATATATTGAACATCTGTAACAAATCATCATAAACAACTTTGCAAACCACAGTGTTTAAATAAAGTGTAAGGGGGAAATAAATTTTTTAAAAAAGAGGAAGAACTCTGATATCAGGTTAAACTTGAATTTTTTTTTGTTTCTGGAATGTTGGTAGAACTCAAATGTTGGTAGGTGTATCTGGCCTGGTGTTTCTGAAGGAAGGTGTTTACATCATTATATCTTTAATATGTCTTAATTCATTCATTGTTCTGTGGATGGGTGGTGGTCTCCAGCTAAAAGTGTAGCTCTCTGCTTGTGGAA
This sequence comes from Sorex araneus, assembly GCF_027595985.1. Classification (NCBI taxonomy): domain Eukaryota; kingdom Metazoa; phylum Chordata; class Mammalia; order Eulipotyphla; family Soricidae; genus Sorex; species Sorex araneus. The sequence continues at coordinate 135,574,149 of NC_073302.1, read as the reverse complement.
TGTTCACTGGAGTTATTTGATAGTTTCCTGTGATTATTTCCACATTTCATTTTTTTTGTGCTTGTTTTAAAGCACCAAATTGGGTATTAAGCCCCAAGGTTCATATTCTAACTTTCCTTTGCAACTGTTTTACAGTTATTGTGGGGGATTTTCTTAGCTTTCTTCCAGCTTCACTGAGTTTTCTGTTGTTCTTGCAGTGCCCCTGGTGTTGCTAAAATCAAGCCCTCTTGAGTTTAACCTCAGGAGTGGAGTCTCATTCTGGCTTCTTTTCCAGTATCAATGGACTTGTACCCTGAACTCAGGGAGTGTGAGAATGAGTGGACACAAAGGCTCCTTTTTTGCTTTTTCGGTGGTAGTGGTGGTTTGGGCCACATCTGGTGGTGTTTTGGGCTTTCTTCTTGGGCTCAGGGATCACTCTTGGCAGTATTTTCGGACCTTAATCTCTTTACTTTCTCTTCAGAGCCAATGATTCTTTGACAGGCACACAGATTATCCTCATGCAGTCTCTTCCTGTTTAGAAGACCAGGTGCTTCTTACTTTTGAACTGATGGGGAGTTAGCAGGAATCAGTTTGCTTTTTGCTGGCTTTCGCCATTCTAGAAAGATGTAGTTTTTTCTCTTCTGCCACTATCAGCCACTTTCTATTTTCCAAGACGTTGATCTCTCTGATACTGTTGCTTTTAATTTGGTCTTTGTGGATGTTACTATCCCTTGGAGTTGAAGTGGGAAACTTGAGAATGGTCAAGGTGTTTAATCTCTCAGTTCCTATTTTAGCTTCACTGTCCAATCACCACTAGCTGCTTTTCTATTCTGAACTTAAAATTCAGTTCCTGGCTTATAGTGATCACATTTCCTGGGCTTAATAGATACAGATGCCTGACTTGGGCTGACCAGTATACTCTATTATAAGAAAAATCTTACTGGCTGACAAGGCTTAACATAAACCACAGAGATGTCATTCCTGATAAGCTAGTATATAATTTCTTATGTGCTGTGCCAGCACATTTCATTAATTCTCTTTTGCATTTCTCAATCATATATATGTACACACACATATAAAACACACACACACACATATATATATATATATATATATATATATATATATATATATACTAGAGCAATAGCACAGTGGGTAGGCATTTGCCTTGCACATGGCCAACCCGGTTTCGATTACTCTGTCCCTCTCAGAGAGTCTGAAAAGCTACCAAGAATATATCTCGCCTGCACGGCAGAGCCTGGCAAGCCACCCGTGGTGTATTTGATATGCCAAAAAACAGTAACAAGTCTCAGAATAGAGACGTTACTGGCGCCTGCTCGAACAAATCGATGAGCAACAGGATGACAGATATATATATCTTGGGGGTGTCACACCAGTGATTCTCAGGGCTTAGGCCTGGCTCTGCACTCAGGAATTACTCCTGGCAGTGCTCAGAGGACCCTATGGGATGATAGGGATTGAACCTGGATTGGCCGCATGCAGTCTCTTCCTGTCAAATGCCCTATCCACTGTACTATCACTCCGGCCTCTCATTGATATTATTTTCCCCTGTCTCCATCTATTGGAGATTAAACTCTTTTTGGTTTTGGGGTCACACCTGGAGATGCTCAGGGGTAATTCCTGGCTCTGCACTTAGTAACACTCCTAGGGTTGATGCCAAGGATTGGACAGGATTGGCCTCATGCAAAGCAAGCATACTCCCCACTGTACTATTGCTCCAGTCCCATATTAAACTCATTGCAAACAAGCCCTGGCCTTCCTTATAGACAGTCAATGTAACAGGTTTGTGGGTTGCCTGAATCCATATTAATCTGCCTTGCTCTATTTAAACTCCAGCTTCTTCAACTGGGGAGTTGCGACCCTATATGGGATTTTGGAATCGAATGCGGAAGCTATGAAATGTTGGGCAACAGAAAAGATTTCTGAGTGACAAAAAATTAATTCAAAATCAACTGCATCATGAGTCTGAGGTGTTATTGAGAGGGCTCCTCTGTGTTGTAATTCTTGGATGAAAACTGATTGCAAGTGGGAAAAGTTTTAGCAGTTTGGCTTTAAATTACGCAGATTCAGAGAAACTTGGATAGGATTGGAAGCAATAGTTACCTGCAGCTATGGTTTTCATTGGATTTGTATTGCAATTTCCTGCTTCAAGATTTTTGCGGTTCTGAATCAAGGGCTGATGTGGAACCAAGACTCTTACATGTAAGCTTTGAAAGTAGAGACCAGAAGCTGAGGATGCAGCTCAAAGGCTTTTTAGCCTTGCATGTGGGAGAGACATCAGGTTGCAAACCAGAATCATCCTATGTGCTTCCAGTTTTGGGCAGAATGTCTTTGAGAAAGCAATTTGGAAAAAGTTAACTCTGCTTGCTGCTAAGGGATGTTCAGACATGCATGTGTGGCCTGCATGGAGAGGCAGTGTTCAAGCAAGGACTCGCCCAGCTGCCTGGAGTGTGGTTAGCTCCAGCCTTCAGCTGTCAGCCCCAGGCTCTGAAGTGTCAACCTTCAGGTCCGAGTCACACATGCATTGGGTTTTACTCTTTGTGGAGTCCCACCAACCAACAAGCAGGGTGATGGGACAAGAGTCTAGCAGAAAAATACCCACACTTATTTGGCCTTTTACACCCTTTTCAGGAAAAAAAGGGAAAAAAATGTTCCAGTGCCTCCTCTCCCAGAAAACTAACTTTTAAAAGCAAACAGAAAGAGCACCCCAGTTTCACCAGAGGCTACTACTATTTACTACCCGGGGTTCCAGCACCTATGGTGGGAGTGAGGTGGGGGTCACCCATTTTGGGCTGAATACACTGGCACTGGTCTTGCTATTTCTGACCAATGCGAACTTTCACGGGCAGCGTTTTACCGAGTTCCCCATACAGCTAGTGGAGATTTTGTCAAGTATGTGACAAAGCCCATTGCCCTCCCCCAGCATTTCCTTTAATTTTTTAAAAATGTATGAAAGTGTCTGAATTGTTTTATTTATTTAATTTTAAATTTTATTTTAATGAATCGCTGCGAGATACTGTTACAGACTTAAAAACTTTCGTGCTTACATTCAGTCATACAATGTTTCAGTACCCATCCGTCTGCCAGTGCCCATTCTCCACCACTAATGTTCTCAGTATCCTTCCCGCCACCCCCAACTCTTCCCTCCCCCTACCTCTGTGGCAGGCACATTCCCTCTTTCTCTCTCCTTTTGGGTATTACACCAACCTTTCCTTTACCAGGTGCTACTTCTTAAGAGGGCCCTTGCACTCCACACCCTTGAGAATTTGCTTCCTGGAGAACTCAACCTGCAACAACATGAAGTGGAGTTGCTACAAAATCAGTTGGGAGGCGAAGGAATGAGAAAAAATGAAAAAAACTGTGCATGCTGTGGACGCAACTATGACACTTCAGGTCAACTGAGCTCTTCAGCTCACAGGAGTTATTAGTAAGGAAGTTTGGTTTACACGGAGGAGGTAAGTACATTCTATTTTCAAAAATGAGAACATGAGTTGGAGAGATAGTACAGTGGGTAGGGCTCTTGCTTTGCATGTGGCTAAACTAGGTTTAATCCCCAGCATCCTATATGGTCCCATGAGTCCAGTAGGAGTGGATTCCTGAGTGCAGAGACAGGAGTAGGCCCTGAGCACCAAGTGGGTGTGACCCAAAAACTAAAATAAAAAATGACTACATTATTCAGGTTGCTGGGGAATGAATACATTCCATTTGATTGCCTTGGACTCTGATCTGATGTGTTCTTTGTTGGCTTGAGGGTAATTGGACATGCATGGTATCTTGTTAAAACAGATTTCGAATTCAATGGAAGGAAAGTATGTTTGTTGTTGTTTGAGGCCACACCAGATGTGTTCAGGACTTACTCCTGGTTCTGAACTCAGGGGTCACTACTGGTGGTTCTTGGGAGACCAATGTGATACGGAAATTTGAACTGAGGTTGGCTGTGTGTAAGGCAAGTGCCTTACTTGCTATACTATTACTCTGGCCCAGGAAGTGGCTTTTATAGTTTGGTTAATAAAGTTGAAATTGACCTTCCGTATGAGTAAGCTAATGTCACATATATGGCTCATCCAAATCAGCACAGCTTTTGGATTTGCAAAAGAAACTTTTTTGTTTTCACTGTTCAGAAACAGGTATTTTGCAGTTAAAGATAAACAGTGGCTATTTCTGGTTACAAGAAACTTTGCATACTATTTATTCCCTACCAGGTAGGAGAAAGCAATTCATATGTTTCATTCCAGAAGGAATTTGGCTACTGGAATTCAAGAAGTTGTGGAGTTTGATTTGACAACATGTTAGTGATATCCAATAGAATGCCTTAATGCCTCCTGCCGAAATAGAACAATCTTCACCCTGTTTCCTATATGAACAATTTTTTGTAAGCATGTTCAGCACTTTTTCATAACAGACAATATGAAATATATTATTTAGGTTGTGTTTTGGGACAGGGCTTGGGGCTTGGGATGGAAACATCCTGAATTTGGTGGTGGGAAGATGTAATGGTGGTAGGATGGGTGTTTGAATATTAAATGTAATCAAATATTGTGAACTAACTTACAAAATAAAAGAATAAAAAATAAATAAGGAAAATAAAATTTAAAAAAAGTTGTGAGTTTGAAGGGTGAACCAGTGTGAAAAGCATATAAATAACAATATTAAAAAATAAAATTCCATATAAATAAATCACTTGTATCACTTGTCATTCTGTTGATCTTCGATTTGCTTGAGTGGGCACCAGTAACATCTCTATTTGTCCCTGTCCTGTGCGAGTGTAGCCCAATGGCATCTGCTTGCTCCAGGAATACAAAGAGCCTCAAATCGTTCATTCAGGGTTTTGACGAAGAAGTCTGACCATCTCGTAGGTGGGTGGCCACTCTGTCTTTTGATGTCCCGTAGAATCCAGTTGGTAACAGCTTTAGTCCAGCAGTCGTCTCTAAATTGCATTACGTGTCCGGCCCATCTGATTTTCAATGCCTTGGCAAATGAGACAGCATCCCTGATTCTTGATCATCGACAGAGGTTGGAACTCTGGATTCCTTCTCTCACTTGAGTGAACCATTATCTTCCAAGCATAGCTCTTTCAATTCCTCTTTGGGATACCCAAATAGCATTATCGTCCTGTTTTTGTAGGTCCCAGTCTCTGAGGCATATGTTAGTGTAGGAAGAATGGTGGAGTCGAAAAGATTTGCCTGGAGCCAGAGGTTCTTCATCCTCTTAAGAATTTCTTCGACGCTCTTGAAGGCATTCCCATGCTGCTCTCTTCCTCCGGCACAGTACTGGTGCCAAGTTGTTCCTCATGTTGATTTCTTGATCCAGGTACACATAGCTGCTGCATTCAACACTAACAACAATGGGCCCCATATCAATAAAAATATTAAAAAATAAAATTCCTTATAAGAAAACCCATAGAACTTGGGAGATAGCTCAAAGAACTGAGTGCATGCTTTGCGTGTGGGAAGCCCACTTTGATTCTGGAATTACATGATCCCAGAACAATTTGCTGGGAGTAGACTCCAAGCAAAGCTGAAAACCTTATGACAAAAAAGTTTTATAGAATAATAAAGTATTGAAAGAAACAGCATCCATTCACAGATCAACTGGCATTACTTTGAAGTAGAAATTTTGGTAGTAATGGGTGAAGGAAAAGGAATGAAAGAGGTCTGAAGAAGTTAATATTGATAGGATCAAAAGAAGTGTGGGGGACAGATGAACCGGAGCCGCAGCACGAGAAGCAGACCCTCCGCGCCTATAGACTGTGATCCTGAGGTCTCCTAACCCATTTTGGCACCAGAGCGGATTCTTGCAGCCATCCATTTTGCCTGTGAACTGAGCTAAAATATTAGAAACCCAAAACCCAAGACTCAAAATCTTAACTCTCAACAATGAAGAGAAATTATTAGATGATGCCTATTCAGCAGGCCTGATTGTTGGGGAAAATTTCCAATCAATAATAGTGATTTCTGTATGGAAATATGGAATGTACTCACGGTATATAGAGAATAATGGGAATATCATTAGCTACTTAGATGGGGGGTGGGGTGGGAGGGGGGTGTATTGGAGTTCTTGGTGGTGGAACAGGTGCACTGGTGAAGTGATGGGGGTTTAATCAGTATTTGACTGTGACTTAAACCTGAAAGCTTTGTATTTTTTTTCTTTCTTTTTTTCACGGTGATTCAATAAAATATTTCTTAAAAAAATAAAATATATGAAAAAAAAAGAAGTGTTGGGGAGCAAGCAGGCAGAGAACACAGGGCTTAGAGGCAGACGCAGTCAAACCCTGGTTTTGTTACTAGTATGACGTGTTGTAACAGAATTCGTATAATCCATCACACCAAGATCATCTTAAGAGAGAAAGCAGAGGAGGTGGAATTATTTAACATAAAGAATGACGTAATTAGGCAATCACCTGAGACTGCAGCCCAGAGCTCCAGAGGCTGATTCATAGCACACTCGTGGGACAAAAGGAGAAGAGCTAAAGAATGGGAATTCTCGCTTGGTCACTTAGTGACAATGCACTGAGGTACATCAAGATAGGAAGGGCACAGCATGGGACTTGAAAGGGGCCCCTCATTGCTCAGAATTTTGTGGTGAATATATTCTGTTTTAGCTTCCATTTGGTACTTAAAAATCTACTAATTGTTTTAATGTCCCTGATCTCCTTCTGCCTAGGTAACAGGTGGTCTGGGTCCCTCTGTTCTGAGTCATAACATGATTTATGGCTCATTCATGGCTGCCCAGCCTCTAGAACTGGTTACTTAGAGGTCCTGCCTCCTTGTTACCTGCTTAGAAACTTGTTAATGCTCCCAACTTCCCCCTGTATTCACAGGGTGGTGATTTAGGTCAATAATGCATTAGAATTTTTTTAAGTATAAAGTAAAATATTAAAAGAGTACATGAGGACCAAAACCTGCAATTTTAGTTCTTCCCATATCACATACACTCCCCCTTCCCCTCTACCAGCATTGCTGGGTATGGTCCTGATGGCCTTTAAGTACTAATGGGGTGGCCCAAGTTACACCATCCGTTGGGCCCTAACACTGAGCCGCCTGGACCAAGCTGGTCAAGTATTGCCAGGTATGGTCAGTGTTCCCCTTAAAAACTGCTTAGGAGCTGCCATAACCACCATAAATAAATAGAGAACTAATGTAAAATAGGTCAAAAGAATCCAAATGTCCTCTTACATATATATGTGTGAGGTTTGGGCCTCATCTAGTGGTGTTCAGGGGCTACACTGGGCTCTGTGTTCAGCAATGATTCCTAGAGGGCTTAAGGCAACCATATGTAGTAGTGGGGATCAAATCAGGACTGGCTACATGCAAGGCAAACACGTTAGCTCCTGCACTATCTTCTCTGGTCCCACAAATGTTTACCTAAAGTGAATAAATGAAGTATGGTATATCCACATAAGAGGATATCATTTGTATTAGAAAAAAAGGAATACATATGCTACAATATAGAAGAAACTTGAAAATACTATACAAAGAAGTCAGTCACAAAAGACCACACTGTCTCACTCATATAAAACTTCAGAATAGAGAATTCTACAGAGACAGCGAATCTCCAGGGCTGGTGGTGGAGGCTAAAAATTTAGAATTTGTTTGGGAGGTGATAAAAATGTGTGAAAATTGTGGTGAGAGGTTCACATATCTGTAAGTATGCCCAAATACCCTGTTCTGTATGCTTTCAATGGTGAATATATCACTGTATCACTGTCATCCCGTTGTTCACCGATTTACTCGAGCGGGCACCAGTAACGTCTCTGTCACACTCAGCCCTGAGATGTTAGCAAACTCTCCTTACTCGTCTTTCCCAACAGTTGGAGGTTCTTTCAGGGTCAGGGGAATGAGACCTATCGCTACAGTAACGATAGATGAATATATGTGAGTGTTATTTCATTATGACTATTTCTAAAAGTAAGGTATACTCTGGGGCTGGGGAGATAACTCAAAGGGTTGAAGTGCATGCATTGCAGGAGCCCTGGGTTTGAATCCTGAGTACTGCCAGGTGCCCCCCCCCCCAGTTCCACCCTCTTAACAAAGTAGGGCATAAAGACAAAAAGAAAAATTTACTCAAATGCTAGAGTATATACATGGATTATGTGTTCAGTTAGTACAGACAATACATTTGCCTCAAAAGGTTTTAAGAAATCATTTTTTTCCCCTCAAGTTGGAAGTTTCCTTCTACTTTTTATAATTTCAATTATGCTTGTCTTTTTGAATTTTTTTGGAGGTATTCAGTATGGAAGCACAATTAGTGAGGCTGATTGTACAATGGTTTCAAAAATAATCTGATCCTAATCCCTGGAAATGGTGGCCTTTGTCTTATCTGGTGAAGGGGCTTTAGGTGTGATTTTAGTGGGGAGATTAGACTCCATTATCTGAAGGGTCTAAATAACAATCACAACTGTCCTTTGGTAGAAGATGGTAACACAAAGAAAGAGGATACTATAAAATGAGTGAAATGACTGCATATGCAGAGATTAGAGTGATGTAGCAAACCAAGGAACAGTCACAGTAGCTAGAAGAAATAAGAGGAATTCTTCTCGAGGCCTTCAGAAGGAGCAAGTTGGGTCAGCACCTTTATTTTAGCCTCATAAGGTTGAGGATTTGTTCTTTGCATAAGTTTAGGGGAATAAGTTTGGTTCAAATGATTAAGTGGGAGGCTATTTGTTACACTGGCAATCTGAAATGAATATATTCTGCAGTGTAGCACTGCAATGGTCCTTGGGAGGATTTGAGACACATTTACATGGTTTCTTCATATTTGGGAATTGAACAGTGTGATTACTTGTGAAGAATAGTTCTCTTTTCCTGGTTTAATTATTTACCACTTTTTAAAAGAGTTAAAAAATTATTTTAGGACAAATCCCCACTCCTTATTTAAATTTTTGACCCTTTTTACTTATAAAACCAGTTCCGTTAGCAGTCTCATATAGAGGTGCCTGATCTGGCCCAGATTTTTGGACATTGTAATAGTCTAATTGGTTTTAGGAAGTAGGAAAGGGCACTGAGGTACAGCAGAAACCAAGAGAATCTTCAGTGGGAAAAGGAGGCTGGACTCGAAAGAATTATAAGACTTAGTGGAAGTGGTATGGGTGAAGTTCTCAATGACATCTGCAGAGCTCCGTGGTCATCTTTACTTTTTCTGAGAAAGGAGTGTTCCTGGTTTGAACTATTCTAATGAAATATACCATCTTTCAGTCATTAATGAATAATATATTCAATGAAGGCAAGAACAAAGCAAGACAAACACTCCCTGATTTCCCTCCAGGGTTGGGGGAAAAAAACAAACCATAAATTAGCACAAATTTTAGTAGTAAAAAGCTCATACTATTTATACCAGTAGTTTTGTTTTGAGAATTTTAAAATTATATATATTATTATATAAAAGTTATTATATACTTTTAAATGATATATATACTGATTTTATAAGCAATCACTGTGGTGATTATAATAGTATCTAATAGAGGATTTACATAATAGAGTTTTACATACCCACTAGACATTTACGTCATGGTATGGTAACTTTTCCATATAATTGTGCATTACACAAATGAACAAATAGAGTATTGCTCTGTAAGTTATATTATGGCAATTTAATTTGCAACAAAATGGGGTAAATGCAAGCAGCCATTAATATGCTGTTCCTGGCAAGGAGAATTTGAACAACCACCTTGCAAACATGCATTTGTTTTTGTTCCCTACAAGTAACACTTCAACAAAAGAGCTTTCTTGTTTGCCAGCAGTCTTTGTGGGATTGTTAAAGTACACACTGTCAAAAGAATTTCTCCTTGCTTTTTGATAAGCAACAGAGATGGCCTTTTTCCTGAAAACCTGTACTGTATAATACAATCGCCTCATCAGTTTGTACATTATTTCTTTTGCACTGAAAGAGGGTCATTTTTTTTTTTTTTTACAAAGACAAGGCTACATCTATAATCATGTAGATCAAGACTGCAGCCTGTTACTTAGCAGGTAGAATAATAAATGGAATTAATGCATTTTAACTGTTGTACAGTCTTAAAAGAAAACAAACATGTGAAGGGCCTTGGAAATAGTATAACAGTTAGGGTGCATGCCTAGCCTGAACATGACCTGGCACTACATGTCCCCAGAGCAGGGCCAGATGGAGCCCTGGCGGCCCTCAGCACCACTGGCTCCAAGTAGCATTGCTCCCTTAGAGCCCTTGCATTGAACTGCTAGTGTGGCTGGCCAGGATTCCAGAATCACCAGTGGGGGCCCTGGGCCTCCTGAGCAGTGCTTGGGAGTTCCCTATCCCTTCCCCGCTGTAGGATAACATGGGGGTTTGTCCTTTTAGCCTTGCCGCAGGGAACTTAGTTTACCTTAAAGCAATGTCCTTTCTGTATGGACACAGGAAGATACTTAATGTTATGCTTTGTAACTTGGGAGCTGATTGACTCCAATAATATTTACTCCCAGCTATCTGCTTTCTCAACTCAGGTGCCCTAGTTCCTAGTACCCCCAAAGCAGGGTCCTGACAAGGGACGGAAGGGAGCAAGCTGTGAGCTACCCTGGCATTGAATGGGCCAGGCCAAAGCGCCACAATACTCAACTATAAGTTGAGAGCATGGTCATAAACAAATGCTGTCATGATCCAAAAGTAACAAGACTAGGACCCTGCTGGGGTTAGGAAGACTAACCTGGCCAGAGGCTGTGGTCTGGAATCTATAGTGAATGTCCTCAGGAAGAACCAAACTTTAAGTCTGATATATCTCTTACTGTGCTCTTACAGAATGACATTGCTAGAAATATTAGAAGTAAATTTACTATAACTATTTAAGCAGATTACTAACTCACCCCCTGACACACCCTTGTATGGACCCCACCCTTGAGTGGATCTCCTAGTAATCTCCTTAGTGAGATTTTGTTAACCTCCTCCGAGAAATGGTCTTAGTCTTCTTTGTTGATTTGTTAATGTTCAACCCACCTTTGTGTCACCACCCTATGTAGTTTGCTATATTAACTAAGACTGTGGGGGCACTGAGGGGAGACAGAAGAAAAAGGGGGCACTGACGAGAGACAGAAGAAGAAGACAGAAGAGACAGAGAAGGAGACACACAAGAGGACACCGGAGAAGACACAGAAGCAGAGACAGAGAGAGGTCGAAGAGACCAGAGGAGAGACCACAGAGATAGAGAGACAGACAGAAGAGAGCACAGCGGCACACACAGAAGCAGAGGACAAGGAGGAGCCGTCCCAATCCAGAGCATACACAGCAGCTCGAGAACACTGAATGCGAGCGAGCGGTGCGTGCAAGAGAGAGCTGCCCCGAGTGCCCTTGGACAACAGAACAACACGACACACATCACTGCGTCTCCCCCTCCCGCGAGTGCCGCCTTTGTGATTTTTTACACCCCCCCAAATAAAAAGCATGTATGCGTAGACTGCAGTTAGCAGCTTCCTCCAACAACTCTCTCTTTCCCATTTGTTGCTTCTGTGCAAACAGAGCATCTGCAAAGTCTTGGGGGGTGCTGATTGGGCATTGCACACCTTAGTTGTGGTAAACCAGAGATAGCACATTGTTTTTGGTTGGGGCACAATGGATCGCAAAGAACAGATCAGTTGGACCTGCACTTGAGCATGCAGGGTGATTCTGGGGGACCACATTCCTCATGCTCCCAATGCAGGTGATCTACTGTTCCCAAGCCTGACATCCTTACTTGGTAGGGAGTGCCTTGGATTCAGATCAACAGTCAAGTTCTGCACGAGGGAAGACACATGAACATCCCAGAAGATGAACATTTCGTTAGAAAAATGTGCTATCTATGAAGTTCTGATGCTCCAGACTCTACATGGATTCTTTATGAGGCAATAGGATTCTTAGACTAAACACAAGGTTTTCTTTGATGCCAGTCTTAACACACGTGCAAGTGGTGTGAAACAGAGTTAGCACTGTGGAACGTTTCCTTAAACAAATCTCTCATCTCCCTGCTTTGAGGCCCTCTACTCATTCTTAGAGGCAGTATGGACTATGGTAGCCTAAGGACATGTTCAGTATTGTTCTCAAAGGTTAACTTTGAAGGCAAAAGCAGAAGTCAACTGCTGCGGGGTGGTTATCTGCCCTGCCTAGAAACTGGTAATAGTCAAGATACCATTTATCACGAAGACAATGGGCCATAAGGGTTTTTTTGCTAACAGCAGCCCTTTATCTTACTTGTAATATGCATATTTTTGGATTGAAGGGAAGAAAAATATAAAAGCCCAAATGTTTCCTTGGTTCTTTGATGTATTTTTACTAATAAGTTTGGGAGGCCTAAGGCTAAAATTAGTTTCAACTAGTAGTTCTAGAGGCTAATAGAAATTTCTCACCTCTATGGGGCTGGAGTAGGTAGGCTCTTGCTTTGCATGTGTTCTACCCAGATCCCCAGTGTCCCTTATGATTCCCTGAGCCCTTCCAGGGGTGTTCCCTGAGCCTAGAGCCAGGAGTAAGCCTTGGCCATAGCCAGGGATGACACCAAAACAAACAAAACTCAACACACAAAAGAAATTTATCACCTCTGGTACCCATGTCGAAATCTCTCCTAAACTTATTGTGCTTTACTGAACAGAGTGCCAAGGAGGAATAATCAAAATTGCATCTAATGGCAAATCAAGATAGCATGGGTGGTAGGGCATTTGCCTTGCATGTGGCCACCCCGGGTTCGATTCCTCCATCCCTCTCGGAGAGCCCGGCAGGGTACGGAGAGTATCCCGCCCGCATGGCAGATCCTGGCAAGCTACCTGTGGCGTATTCGATATGCCAAAAATAGTAACAAGTCTCACAATGGAGACGTTACTGGTGCCCGCTCGAGCAAATCAATGAACAATGGGAGGACAATGGTACAGTGATACAGTGCATCTAATGGATGACTACAACTGAGTTTAGTAGCTATTTTTCCCCTTCGTTTTTTGGAGGAGGAGAGGGAAGACCACACCCAGAAGTGCTCAGGGGATATCCTGGCTGCACAGGAATGACCCCTGTGGTGTCAGGATTCGAACAGGGGTCAGTTGACGCAAGACAATGGCCTCCTATACAACCTGTACAACCTGTTGCGCCCCTTCTAGTTAGCTCTGCATCAGCAAAAGCTCCTTGAAATCTCTTCAGATGGTGTTTCCTTATCTGTACAATGGATCAATACACTCAGGCTTTGCACTAAATGTGAATACTTAATAGTTCCTTTATTCTGCCAGAGGAAAAAAATATCAAAACCCTAAAAATTAAACCCTATGGCCTTCTCATTTTTTCAGCTGAGGAAACAGGTCGACAGAGGTACAAATGCCCCATATGGCTCAGGAATCATATGCTTCCTAAAATGGCTGTCTCCCTGCCCTCTCACCTGCATACACATGAAGAATTCCATTGTTATCTAACAGAACTGTGGGCCCAGGGAAACCTGCCTTTTGGAAACTTGTTTCTGAGGATACATAAAGAAGCTACCAATTTAAGGAGCAAATAAAACTCTCACTTAAAAAAAAAAAAGCATTTATACCGTGGAAGGTAGTATGTTTAAGCATTTCCTCTAAGCTTCAGTCTAAACTTTATTGGAAGAAAGCCTGATTTGTTAATGTAGGTGAGAGCAATCTTTCATCCCTGCTGACCTTGGGTGAAGGGTAGCACTTCAGTCACCTGAATCTGATAAGGTAGGTGTGGTCCGCTGTATACTTGTTTATAGCCTGACTCTTAAAAAAAAAAAAATCCTTGCGTGTTCTAGAACTGCCTCTCTCCCTTCTCCCCGCCCCCAGTTTAGAGCTATATATAGTGAACTCTCAATGTCAGTTTCCAAATTCACTGTACGTCTCTGCTTATAGGTAATTTTACCTTTTAGAGTAGGTAAGATCACAAATACTAAATTCCTCTGGTGTTTTAAGAGTACTTCTTAAACTCTATTGCCATTTTTTTTTTTTAGAAGGGTGCTGGATTTGTACTTAGCATTCATTAACTGTAGTCAAAGCATGCTAAGAAATGACCAGCGTTCTGAATGTTTGCAGCCTACAGCTAGCGAGTCCTCAAACTTTCTTTTCTCGTGGTGGAGAGAGAGAGCGAACCCATCCATGGGACCAAGCCTTAGGGACGACCCCCTGGCGTCCGTGGGTGGGGCTTCTGCGTGGTCCAAGTCGCACGCTCTGCCTTTGCAGTTTTCTGGCGCTGAAGGTGGGACCGGCCGCCCCGCCACTCCCCCAAGTGCAGCCTGGCCAGTTCACGACAAGCCTCCTAACACACTTGAAGCCAGCCCGTGGTGCGGAACCTTCAGGAAATCGCTCGGGAGCGAGGCGGCAAGTGCCGCGGGCTGCCACGCCTCCCACGTTTCCACGCTGGTTCACCTACCCCGGCGGAGGAGGGGGAACAATCGGGCTCCGGGGCATTCTAGTACGGAGCCCCCCTGCCCCGTGGCACCCAACCAGGAGCCCACGGAAGCGCAGAGAACTCCAGCCGGGGCTGCCCGCGCCGATTTTCCGTTCCCCGGGGCTCGCTCTTCCGCCTGCGCGGCCCTCGCCCCCGCCCCTCCGCCCTCGCTCACAGGAACCAGCGGCCCGGCCGCTCCCGCGCTTCTCCCCGACCGCCCGCAGAGGCCTGCCTTTTATACGAGCCTCCGCCAATGAGCGCGCGCCTTCGCTTAGGCCCGCCCCGCCGGCCAATCGCCTCGCCCCTTGTGTAATCTTCGGCTCCTCGGCCTCTCTCGTCTATTTTCGTTGTTGCTGGCTTTTTTCAGGGGTTGCTCGCTCGCAGCCCGAGAAGCTGCTTTTTTTTTTTTTCCGGGTTCGGAGCCGTTCCGGATGCTTTAGGCTGCCGGATGTCTGATCTCCGGATAACTGAGGCGTTTCTGTACATGGATTATCTGGTAGGTGCGGGGCTAGCGTGGCGGGGCGCCCCTCGGACCCGGACGTGCCCGATGTCCCCCTCTCAAGCCTCGAGGAACACAGCCTTTCTGCTTTCTTTCTTTGGGATGGGATGCCTCTTGGGGGTGGTGGAGGGTGTTCTTTTCCTCCCGCTGCCAGCGGCTGCTGCTGCGCGGGGACGCGGAGGAGTGGTGGGGCCGCGGGCTCCGCGGGGGAGGTGGCAGTGACAGGTAAAGGTGCGAGCCGGGGGCCCGCGCGTTGGGGCTGCGGGAGGGGATGGGGCCGCCGCGGCGGGGCGTCCCCGGCTGCACTCGGGCTCCCGGCTTCCCTCGGCGCAGCCCGCGTCGGACTTTTCTTTGCACGCTCCCTTTAGCAGAACTCCAGGTACTATTAAAGAGCCATAACCAGAATGGCTTACTAAGTGCCCGGCAGCCCGGGTCATTTGGTTGTTATTAGATCTCTAAAGCTATGACCTCGGTCTCGGCGAGGCTTTAAAAGCACATTAACCATAAACTCGTCAGGACTAAACTGCATCCCAGCCCGGCCAGAACTGGACTGGGTTAGGGGGCTGGCTCTGCCCCCACGGTGGCTCCGGTGGACGCATGCCACTTTTTTTTTTTTTTTTTACACTGTGTTCGGATTGGATCACATACTTATATGCTTTTAGGCCAGTCTCGTTCCTTGGAAGTTTAGGTGGGGACAAGTGTCAGCATAGTCCTGGGAACTGAACTTTTTTTTTTTTTTTTTTAAACGGACCTGTGTGTTTGTGGAATGATGCAAATACCACGTATTGTACCAGAAATTGTGTTTACATGGAGCTGGGTGTTTGTGCTGGGGTCTGTATTGGCGCTGGATGTGTTCGAGCCTGTGCGTTCTCTGTGCCTACCGTGTGTGCTGGAACCGCTAGGACAATGCGGAGTTGAAGTTGATGGCGAAAAACACTGACTCTCCTGTCATCATATTTATCAGTCGGTTTTCGACTGCAGATCGGCCTGGCAGAAATTTGCCAGTGCCTTCTAGGAATTACATTAAGGAAAGCCTGGATGGTGTCATGAAAAGGAAACGTTGGACAAGGACTGGCATTGTTATCTTGTTTTCGGGTTGACTTTAGGTGAGAGAAATCCGTTTCCTGACGCTTCATAGGTGGGTGATGTGTGGCGGTTGCAGTTATTGCATCCTCTGGTGAATGAAACAGAGTCCAAAATGCTGAGTTCAAATTCAATCTTATTCTTTTATTGACCGCAGTAACTTCCTATATCTTGTGATACACGCATAATATCCACGTACAAGAACTGCTCAGCATTAGAGTAGGTATCTAATTATGTCAGTTATTTAAATTGCACAGGGCCATGCAGGTTAAGCCTTGCCAAATGTTTCTCAAAGACTACTTTTAAAATTAGATAACTCATAAATGTGTAGCTTGTCTTATAGAATACAATAGAGTGGTTTTCTTGCAGATGTCCAAATTAAAGCAAAGCCTATTGAGGGCAATCATCACATAGAAAGGGAGAGTGTTACCTCTACTTGAAAGCTGAGTTTTGGATGCTGAAGCCATTTCTAGAGAGGAAGTCACGTGGTTTTGATCATTTTATTATTTTCTGTATTTACTATGTATGTTTGATATTCCTAAGTTGGATCACAAAACTTTTCTTGAAGTGCCAGACCATCAAAATATGTAGTAAAAAAATAAAGAAAATGGTTAATTTTTAGATGAAGAGGCTATGGGTGAGTGGGTGTTTGTCAGGTTTTAAGTTACTCTGAAAGCATATTCATATATTTCTTTTTTCTTTTGGAGGCTGGGTGTGGTCAGTTGAACCCGGGACTTTACACATGTGAATCATACGTTTTGCCATTATGCTACCCAGACCCTGAAGCAAGGCAATTTGTCAATTTACTGGCCACCTAGTATCAAAATCTCTGGGCCTTTAATTTGACATGATCTATTAATTTTACTTGTCTTGACCCCGCATTATCTGCTTTTGCTTTCAAATTGAAAAATAATTGTCATTTTGTCAGTCTAATTATGCTTTTAAAAAGCTTTAAAAAATTCACAAGTGCAACGGATAGCTTAGAACATGCCTTGCATGCAGGAGGCCTCAGCTCAAACATGGTTCCGTCTACTCCCTCCCTCAGCTGGGTGTGGCTCTGGTGGCCTCTGAGCCAAAAAACAGAAAAACACAAGTTGTCTGCCAAAGTCCTGTAAAGGGGCTGGAGAGATAGTACAGTGGTTAGGGTGCTTGCCTTCTATATAGCAGAGCCGTTTTGATCCCTGGCACCCATATATCCCCCTGAGTGTGCCAGGAGTGATCTTTGAGTGCATAGCCAGAGTAAGCCTTGGGCATTGCCAGGTGTGGCCCCAAAACAAAACTAAAACCCCCAAACTAAACAGAAGTCCTATGAAAATCATTGGCTACTCATTGGAGGTAAGGAAAAAAATATAATTGAAATAAGATAGTTTCTAAGAATGTACCCAATATTCCCGGGCTGGAGCGATAGCACCATGGGTAGTAGGGCGTTTGCCTTGCATGTGGTTGACCCAGGTTTGATTCCTCTGCCCCTCTTGGAGAGCCTGACAAGCTATTGAGAGTATCTCACCTGCACGGCAGAGCTTGGCAAGCTACCGGTGGCATATTCGATATGCCAAAAACAGTAACAAATCTCTTAATGGAGACGTTACTGGTGCCTGCTCCCATCGAGCAAATCGATGAGCAATGGGATGACAGTGATACAGTGATATCCAATATTCCCTGTGAAAAGTTTAAGGAAATTTTTAAATGTTTTCTTTATTGAAGCTGAACCTTAAATAATTTTTTGTTGTTGTTTGTTTTGAGGAGGTGGGTTTGGGGCCACATGTGGCCGTGCTCAGTGCTTACTCCTAGCTCTGAGCTCAGGGATCACTCTTGGTGACCAAAGTGATTGCTCAGAGGACCAGATTTGGTTTCTGGGATCAAACCAGGGCTGATCACATGCCAGGCAAGTGCTCTACCTGCTATACTATCTTTTTGGCCCTGAAATTGGATTTTAAGAGACCTTTCGGGATTTACATTATTTGTGTCATTACTTTCTTCTTGCCTTCCAGATTGACCTGTTTGCTTATGCCTAATCATTATATGGTGCTTATTAAAAACCAGTTACTGAAAAATCAAAGTCAGTTTGTTGACTGTGCTTGGGATCTTATTTATTTTATTGCTTGATGGTAGGGAGGTGCTCCCAAGCTGTGTTTGGGGCCACTCCCAGCTCTGCTTGGCCGGAGTTGGTCCTCTGGTGCATCTGATACAGTGTACAGGTGCTGCTTAGACCCGATGTCCTGTTGGGGAGGGCAGGTTCCTGTTGGGGGAGGGCAGGTCTATACCCGCAGATTCTCACAGATCGAACTTGGGCCTCCACATGCCGGGCATGTGCTCTAGCCCTAACCCTGGGATTTTATTTTCAAAGTTAATCTCTTCTCATGTTCTTTTATTCACCTTCCAGGTTTAAAAAACAAACAACAAACAACCCCACCCCAAATCCCCCCCAAATAAGGCTCTTTTGTGTTCAACTCCGGATTTTGCTGTGTTTTTTGGGGAAGCGCCCTCTGCACAGTTGGCAGGAATGATGGTGTGCGCCCTCTTTTTGGATTTCTTTTGAATATCGGTGTTTCATTTTCTCGTTGCTGATGGAAGCTGGAAGAATGAGCTGTGTGTGTATTGTTCATTGTTCTTTGGACTAGACATCTTCATGTACCTTTTTTTTTTTTCTTGTGAATTTGGAGGAGAGTGGACAGGAAGGGAAAGAAAAGGTGGGGATCCCATTTAAATTTTTTAATAACATTGTGATATTAAAGCAGATAAAAAAAAGTTCTTTGATCTTAGAAGTTGCTGATGAGCCTGCTGTTGTGCTTGTTTTTGGTGCCAGGGAATGGGACCACAGCCTCACATGTGCTTATGCGTCTTGCAGAGCTACATCTCTGCCCCAGTGGAGAATTTCTTATTTGAAGTTACAACTTAACTTTAAAGAAAGGTTTTTAATTAGAAGTGACAAATAAGGAGAAATGGGGGGATAACACCTTAATATTTATTGATCCTCAGGGCTTACTCTCTGCTCCGAGCAGAATATTGAACTTGGGTTGGCCACATGCAGGGCAAATACCCTGCCTGCTGTATTACTTTTTACAAGACAAATTATTTTGGGAGGGTCACACTCAGCGATAATTAAGGGTTACTCCTGGCTTTGCACTGAGGAGTCAGTCGTAGTGGTGCTCAGGGAACCATATAGGGTGCTTGATTGACTCTAAGTTGGCCACATGCAAAGCAAGTGCCTTGCCCACTGTATTATCTCTTCAGCCCCCTCAAGACAGATTTTAAAGTTGATTTCAGTTTGAGAAAATGGTGGTAGTTTGCTTATGCTGCTTAACGACAAGTATCACTTAACCAAGAGTTTGATTTGGTAACCTGGCACCTAGGAGGACTCAATGTTAATTTGTTGAGTTAAATGAATAGGAGACAAATGGGACAAACTGTTTTTCTCACTGACTTCTGAATTTGAGACTAGATAAAATCTGTTTGGATTAGGTGTTTTGTTCTGGGGAATGTAAAATGTATCCTTTACTTTTAACTTTAAGGTGATCAAGATATAAACTGTTTTGCCTCCCTGGCAATTTAGATCAACATCCTGGGGTTTCCAGTCTGCGGGAATCTTCCTAGGAGGTTCCATTTCTTGCCCCCATTTGACCCTTTACACCTCTCAGCTTTATGGTGGGAATTTGCTGCTGAACTGACAGCCAGTGCCAGCATCTTACTCTCTTCTGACTAGGCCTAGTGACACAATATGCAGAGCTTTGCAAACAGGGGAATAGCCCAAGTGTCCTAACAAAATAATTATATCTACCAAGTTTCCCCTGGAGGTTGGACAAGATCAGCTTCTAGATTCCTTTCAGTTCCAGATTTCCTTTTTCTCACTCATGTATGCTGATTGGTCTCCATTGCCCCCTTCCGCAACTACCATTGGAACAGCAAAGTGATTTATAAACAGGACATTGATTTTCACATGTAAAATGATGTATTGTGTTATGTGTTATGTGACTAATTATTATACCTCCTAGGAAGGACTGGAGCGATAGCACAGCGGGTAGGGCGTTTGCTTTGCACGCGGCCGACCCAGGTTTGATTCCTCCATCCCTCTTGGAGAGCCCGGCAAGCTACTGAGAGTATCCCTCCCGCATGGCAGAGCCTGGCAAGCTCCCCGTGACATATTTGATATGCCAAAAACAGTAACAAGTCTCAGAATGGAGACGTTACTGGTGCCTGCTTGAGCAAATCCATGAATAAAGCACTTTTTGCACTGTGCTACGACAGTGCAAAAAGTGCTCATTACTTCTCAGTGTCCCCTCAGCACAGTGCTTAGGAACTATGTGGTGCCTGGGACGATATCTGGCACTCCTATGTGCAAAACATATATTGCAACCCATTTATTTGTTTATTTGGGATTTTGGGGGAAGGGCCACACCTGGCTGTACTTAGGGCTTACTTCTGTTTCAGTGCTCAGGATCATTCCTGGTGCACTCGGGGGACCTTATGAGGTGTTGGGAATGGAAATTGAGTTGACTGTGTTCGTGGCAAGTGTTTTACTTGCCGTACTGCAGCTGTGGCTCCAGGTAGTTTTACTGTTGGGGGTTGCAGAGGTCGTGCAGGGGTTAAGGTACTTGTCTTGAATCTATCTAAACCTAGTTTGAGTCCAACCCTCCTCCCCCAACCAAAAAATAAAAATAAAATAAATTTGCTTTGTACCTCACCCTAAGTCCTGGGTGTGATTCTCCCAGTGGGAACCTCCTTGCTGCAGGACCCGCAGACACATGCCCCGTGGCAACCTGTGGATAAAGCAGATGGGAGAGGGCTACTTGCTGGTAGGCACTTTATATTGTTCTACTCTTTCGTGTCTTTGTTGTTGTTGTGAATTAGTATTTGAAGTTAGGCTGGAAAAAGGTAACAGCTAGAAGTGCTTGGTTAGTCTTGGTTACTAATTGCTAATTAGTGAGGCCAGGGTTCTAAATTTCACCCTTGTATCGGTTGGTGAACTTGGCCTAGAGTCTTGGTCTGTAACTACCTTTGTAAAAATTTTATTGTCATCACTGCAGCACTTAGAATTAAAGCTAGAATATGGAATCAACCCAGGTATCCAATGACAGATGAGTGGAAAATGAAGGTGTGATACATATGCATATATCGTATACATGTTTACACCATGGGATGCTATGCAGCTGGAAGGAATGATGAAATCATGCAATTTGTAGTAAGTTGGATGGAACTGGAGGATATGATGTGCGAAGTGAGTAGGGAGAGGAAGGACTGGATGATCTCACTTATAGGCTAAAAGGGCAAGAGCACGCCTGGTATTTAAGGGGGATACCTAGATTACCTTGAACCCTAGATTATAGAGATAAGGATAGGGAAGGAAAGAAATCAAGGTAGGAAGTAGGAAGAGTAGATGGAAGGCAATGGACTGAAAGCTGGGGCCTCTGGCACATCAGTGGTGGGGAGGTGGGGTTTATCCCTGTATCTCCACCCCAGAGCCAGTTATACCCCGAGCAGGAGACCCAGACTACAGCAACCAAACTTACCAATGTGCCTGTGGAGGAGACTGGCCTGGGAGCGGGGGTGGGGGTTGTTGGGAGGCAACCTGCGGACATTGGTGGAGGAAAGTTGACACTGGGCACTGGTGTTTGGAACACTGCATGCCTGAAATTCTGTTAGGAGTAACTTTGTTAATCATAGCACCTTAAAAAAAAATTTTTTTTTAAAGTTATTGTCTGAAGATACATGGACTGGCACAAAAGAGTTGCCATTCGTTGGATTGCGGGTATGGCTCTTAAGTGGCTCACTTGCCTCTCGGCCCTATCCCACGGCACAGTCACCATCTGCAGCAGAGTAACTCCCTGACCCACCCACTCCTCTGACTAGAGACTCAAACGGCAGTTGTTAATTCTTTACAAAAACCCCCACCAAGAAACCCACCTCTGTAAAGTGTGCTGTCGGCGGGTGGGGAGCGGGCCCAGGAGGTGGAGTCCATGCCGAGTCGGCAGGCAGCCCTGAGATTGGTCCCAGCGCCCATCTCCCACTTTGGGATGGAGACAGCATGGCTGGTGAGCACCGAGTCACTGAACTTGGTACCCGGCAGCACCAGTGGCAGTCACCCCCTCGAAAAAAATTATGTGCTATTTTCTTTTCTTTTCTATTAATTTTTTTGCTTTTTGGGTCACACCGGGCAATGCTCAGAGGTTACTCCTGGCTTCGCACTTGGGAATCACTCCTGGCAGTGCTCAGGGGGACCGTATGGGATGCTGAGAATCGAACCCGGGCAGCCGCATGCAAAGCAAATGCTCTACCTACTGTGCTATCACTCCAGCCCCATATTTTCTATGGGTTTTGTTTTGGATGTATATATTTATAGCTCGTTTAATGGGCGGTGCTTTTTCTTTTTTTCCTCTCGAAGGAAATGAGACCCTCACTTCCTCTGGGTTTTGTGTCTCTGTGTCTCTCTTCATGTGTGTGTTCATCCCCCTCTCCGCTGCCCTCGTTGGTGGTGGCGCTGTGATGACCAGGGCGGCAAGCACGCCTGGCTGTGGTGCTCCACATTTCCACGCTCAGTGCTCTCCAGGTCGCGCTTGTGTTGAGGGACTCAGATCGGTAGTGCTTGCCGGGGGGATTGTGCTTCCTGACTGCAGCCCTTGCAGGGTTTGTTGCTGCAAGGTCACACTCCGTGGAGAGGCCCAGGCTCCCTTCCCCCACCACTGCAGAAATCGCTCGGCCTCCCGGCATGCCAGAGGACAGAGCTGCCGGGTTGGGACAACAGAGCTGGCAGCAGCATCGGGCCTCACACATGCAGACACCAGGGATTTGAACTTGTGGCCATATGCTTGCCAGGCGGGCGCTCTGAACCACTGTGCTGCTTCTAAAAATAGGCCCCAAGCCTGCTATTTTTAACCCGAAGGCTTTAGAAATCCAGCACTTGTACTTCTGACTTTGGTCAAATGGACTGTATAGGAATAATATACATCAACAAGTTTTTTGGTTTTTTTTTTTCAGTCTTCATTGAATAGGATTAGCCACACAAATATTCCTTTGTTAAGAAATGAGAAGATCGGAATAAGGGAGATAGGACAGTGGTGATTGGGTTTGATTCCTGGCACTCCATGGTTCCCCCAACCCCTTTGGGGTGACCTGCCGTATCCCCGCATCTCAGGGCCTGAGCAGCAGCACTTCCTCCAGCCCTAGTGCTGAATTGCTGATCCAGTTTGCAGAAAATTGCAGGTAGACCCCCCTCTCCCACTCCCCCCCAGGACCCCCCTGACATCATGAGCACTAGTTGGCAGTCTCCCACTTCTCCTTCCCTAAAAAATGACGGCAACATAAACTCTTTTTTTTAATTATTTAAATTTATTTATTTTTTAATTACTGAGTCACAATGAGGGTACAGTTACAGATTCACACATTTTCATGCTTGTTTTTCCCTCATGCAATGTTTGAGAGCCCATCCCTCCACCACTGTCCATTCTCCACCACCAATGAACCCAGTATCCCTCCCATCCCCCCAATCCCATCCTCCCCACCCCACCTCACCCCGGCTCTCTGTGGCGGGGCATTCCAATTTGATATCTCTCTTTCCTTTTGCGTGTTGTGGTTTGCAATAGGGGTATTGAGTGGTCATCCTGTTCAGTCTCTAGTCTACTTTCAGCACGGGAGATGCGTGCTGAAAGTAGGCAACATAAACTCTTAAGTTCGAATGCTAGAGTGCTAATAGTACAGACATTTTCAGAAGCGTCGCGCTGCTGGGTGGGAAATTTGATCATGGTGGTGTTAGCGCGGGCCCCGTGGTGTGTCCTTGGAGGAGCAGGGATGCAGTTGCTGCTGTCTAGGAACTTGCATTCTGGAGTCTCCCAGACATGTGGCATGCTGGGGTGTGGTGGGGGGAGAGTGCGGGGAGTGGAGCCCATGCTGGAGAGTAAGAGCAGCATTTTTGGAGTACTTAGGACACACCGACACTGTGATTCCTTTCTGCTGGTATCACTGTTGCACTATCATCCCGTTGCTCATCGATTTGCTAGAGCGGGCACCAGTAACGTCTCCATTGTGAGACTTGTTACTGTTTTTTGGCATATTGAATACACCAGGGGTATCTTGCCAGGCTCTGCCGTGTGGGCGAGATACTCTTGGTAGCTTCCTGGGGTCTCCAAGAGGGACGGAGGAATCGAACCCGGGTTGGCCGCGTGCAAGGCAAACGCCCTACCCGCTGTGCTTTAATGGTAGGAAACCCAGGTCCATGCAGTTAACTGGCAAGAGAGTTGGGAATGTGGCCCCAGAGGGCGCCCCTGCGGCCTCTCTCCCCACGGCCTGTCTTCCAGCTGCTGGGAGGCAGGTGCAGTGCTTACAGTACTTGATGTAAATACTCGGTAGTTTCCTGAGTGAAGGGGCAGGGAAAGGCGTGCCCTGGCCACATTAGAGAACCTGGCGTTGCCTGCAGGTGGGCTACCATTTCCCCAGCCCGGCCTCCTGGCCCTGCAGCGTGGCCACCCCAGATAAGGCAGGGTACAGAGCTGTGCTGAGCCTTCCTCCTTGCCGCTTGCTGACCGTGGACACGAGCTCAAGTGTCATCAAGTGATCACACATGGGTCTCCATGCTCCTCTGTCAATCCTCCCATCCCCCGCCCCCACAAGGAGCACGGCCCTGCCTGCCACAAGCCCTGCTTTCTTTTGTGGCCCCCGGTGTTGTCACTGAGGCGCGGGGGCTGTTGGTCAGCTTATCTGAGGGGGACTGTTCTCCTTTACTCATGCTGCCTGAGAAGTGGTGCTGTACCCAGACCCCAAGTCACCTTGTGGACTTGGGTGGGGCCATGTCTCCTGATGAACCAACTATAGAGTGTTTGCCACTGAGGTGGTGGGGCAAGAAGGGGAAGCTTGGGGCTGGAGACATAGCACAGCATGTGGGGTGCTTGCTTTTTTTGGTCCCCACCACCCCTAGGGTCCCCAAGCCCCGACAGGAGTAATCTCTGAGCATAGGAGTAAGCCCTGAGTACTGTTGTTGAGTGTGGCCCAAATTTTAAAAAAAAAAAAAAAAGGGAAAAAAAGAAAGGTAGAGATTAAGGAACTGTCTGGTAAGTACCTTACAGATACCAAGGAAATGGGCATTTGCCCTGGCACCTTTCACCAGTGGGACTGAGGATGTGATTTGGTTTGGAGTCCCTCTGTGAGGCTCTGTCCTCTGGCAGTTCCTCTGGTGCTTTCTGTTTAGATGAGTCTCTGGGCCCAATACTGGTTGTAGCTCACGTCTGGCAAATGCAAAGTTACTTACTTCTAGAAGTGCTGGCTTCCCAGGGGTGCTTGTTGCTTAGGAGCCTCCACCTCCCCCCTGCTCCGCCTTCTTGATTTGCTTATGAATTTTCATTTTAAAATTTGGTGGATTATTTTGGGGACCATACCTGGCTGTGCTCAAGGCTTACTCCTGGCTCTGTGTCCAGGGATCACTCCTGGCCGTGCTTAGGGGATCATATGTGGTGTTGGGAACTGAACCAGGGATGGAACCATTATCTGCCACATACAAGGCATGAACCTGAACCCTGGTACTATTTCTCCCTTGCCACCCCACCTGCTTGATTTAATACTCTGCAATCACTGAAATTTTTAATTTTTCATACTGCATTTTCATTTTGTATGAACTGCTCAGTTATATAGCATGTCCTGAGTTCTGCTGCAGATGACAAGGTCCCTGGAATGACCCTAGAATATGGCTGGGACTTTATTTTGTAGCAGTGTAGCGTTTTAGATGATCTTGCTCACGTATGTGGAGAATTCATACCTGGCGGTGTTCAGGATCATTTCCTTGCTTGTTCTTCCTTACAGGTTACTCCTGGCTGAGCTTGGGGAAAGGGGGGCCGCGTGGTTGGTGCCGGGCTTCTTCATGCAAAGCAAACGCTCAGTCTTTGAGCTGTCTCCCCAGCCCGTAGATCACATTTTTGTCCTTAGAATCAGTGTAGGTGTCTAATAAATAAGGTACTACACGCCAGGTGCAGTGCAAAGGTTTTTTTTTTTTTTTTTTTAAATTTTTTGCACCATACCCAGGGCACCCTCAACAATCCTGTTTACCAGATATGACTGACTTGTAGGAGACTGACTTAGGAAGGAGAGAACTTTCTGGAGAGACAGTACCATAGGCAGGGCACTTACCTTGCATGTAGCCAACCGCGATTTGATTCCTGGCTTTTCATATGATCTCTGAGTACCTCCAGGAGTGATCCCTGAGCACAAAGCTAGGAGTAACTTAGAGTAAGCTAGGAGTCCACAACCCTGGAGCAGTGGCAGGGTCAGTCCACTTCACCCGCACACATAAAAGGAAAGAACAGAGGGAACTTGAGGCTCTGCCGTGTGGGTTATTGTCCAGGATCACCACTGGCAGCAGTGTCAGGGCTCTGATATGTATGAACTTAGCTTGGCAGATTCCTTGCCCGCACCACTAAATTTTATGCTCCATTGTTGAACTAATAATAATAACTGTGGAGATGGTAAGTAGGAGGGGTCACATGAATTACAGACACAATGCCGGAAGTTGAGGGGTCACTTGATTGCCGTTGTCACTTGGTTAGAGACCCCTACCACATCTGCACCCTGTGCTCTCTGAAAGTAGAATTCATCTATTTAGTATTGATTGGTGGGTGATTTTTGGAATCTGGGAATGCTCACAACTTTCCCACATAAATTCATGAGAATATTGCTCCCAAGGCTCCCCCTCTACCCCTCCCCCAAGCCTAACAAATCATACCAAATGGGGATGTTCTACTTTTAGACCAGGGAGGCTCCTGTGCTTGGGAGAAGCCCTCCCAGTACTCGGTAGCAGCTGGGGTGCTATGTGGGTTTGCACTCCCCACCCCCAGTGAGAGTTCCAACAGCACCCATTTTGCTTTCATTTATTTGTCTGCTGTCTCCTTTACTCTTTGCATGAATGCTGGTGCTCTGGGCTCTGGCTCACAGCCAAACACACCTACCTGATTCTGATAGTAGCTAACCATCTGAAAACTAGGATTTGTCCGACAAACTCATTTATCAGGTGCCTTTGTACCTAGAGTTGCTGGGAACCATTTTGACCTCTGGACTGCTGCTCTCAGGGCTGAGAACTTATCTCCTAGTCATTCTGTCCCAGCCTTACCTGGGATCTCATTCATTTAGTCTCGGCTTCACTGGCCTCTGGGGCCTGGGCAGGTAGGATGGAGCTCGGAGGCTCAACCGACTGACACGCAGAGGGAAGGAGCCCCACTCCTGATCAAGCCGAACCTGGCGTCGGGCTCCAATGAAATAGAGGTTGCTTGAGATTTTACTTTTAATAAGTGTCATGAATGTAAATGTTTGGAAAAGTATACTCTGTTATGTACCTTCCTTACTGATTGGACACTTAATATTTTGGTTTGTTTTTTGTTTGGGGACCACACCCAGTGAAGCTCAGGATTTACTCTTGGCTCTACATTCAGGAATTACTCCTGGTGGTACTTGGGGGATCATGTAGGATGCTGGGGATCGGACCCAGGTTGGCCGTGCGCAAGGCCAAAAGCTGTACCCGCTGTCCAGCCCCTGGACGGTAACCATTTAGTCATTTTCATTTCAGACTCCAGTGCTGGGCTGGGGAGATGGCTGGCGGGGGATGGGGGGGTGGGCTTTGCATGCAAGAGACACAGGGTCAAGGCCCAAACCACATGGTCTCCCAAGCATTGCTAGGAACCACCTCCCTGAGCAACTAGCCCAGACCTGAGCACCCTCTGCTGGATGTGACCCACAACCCCCTGCAGCCACTCCTGTCCCATCAGGGAAACCCCCAAACAAGAAAAACCATCAAAAAATACAATAAGAAAAGTTAAGACTAAGTCTGCTGCTTTACTCCCCCTAACCCACCTTCCATTCTCAGTTTGAAAATTGTTCCAGAGTCAGGGGGCATCGCTCATGTAGTTTTGCATCTTCATTTGCCTGTATGCACAATGCATAGTATTTTATGTGTGTATTAATAATGTTTATGGAAATTGTAAAATTTTTAAACATTTAAGCCCCCTTTTAAAATCTTTTAAACCCCAATCTTTTAAAAACTCGATTTCTCTAATGTTGAAAAAAAATTTTTTTAATGGAATCACTGTGAAATACAATTACAAAGTTGTTCATGATTAGGTCTTAGTCATAAAATGTTCCAAAACCCAACCCTTCACCAGTGTATATTTCCCACCTTCAGTGTCCCCAGGTCCCCCTCCTCCCATGGCAGGCACTTCACTTTTCTTCTCCTCTCTGTCTCTGTCTCTGTCTCTCTCTGTCTCTGTCTCTGTCTCTCTCTTCTTTTGGACATTATGGTTTGCAGTGCAGATACTGACAGGTTATCATGTTGTCCCGGCAATGCACAGGGGTTACTCCTGGCTCTGCACTCAGGAATTACTCCTGGCAGTGATCAGGGGACCATATGGAATGGTGGGATCGAACCCAGGTCAGTCGCGTGCAAGGCAAATGCCCTACCCGCTGTACTATCGTTCCAGCCCCGGCACTCAGTTCTTGTCCAAAGTCATCATTTTAAACTCTCTGTATCAGAGTGGTTCCTTCTCTATCCTAACTGCCTCTCTAATGTTTTTGAAGTTGATAAATGCTACTGGATCCATGAGTTGATAAGTTGTTTGCAGTTTCTTACTTGACTTAGTTATCATTCCTGACTTTATGTGTTGAGGTCTTATTTGTGTGAAGCTTTTGATGCTGGCCTGAGGCCTGGTTGTGTGTGTTCCCTTGCTTTTACTGCTGTGCTGTGAGTCTTATAAATTGTTTAATGAAATTTTATGTGTTCTTTAGTTTTCCTTCTGATTCATCAGTTTGTTTTAGAGTCTGCAGCAATCATTTTTTAATCATATTGTCACGTGGACGTGTATAACAACACACATATATAATTACATGTATATGCATATAAGTTCTTGCCTATTTAAGAACCGACTTTTTTTTTTTTGTATCATATTCTCATACATCTAAGAGCCTAGTAACAGGATCTTGAAAATGCTGCCAAGCACAATGGAAAAAACTCCATATCCATAATTTAGCCACCCTCAGAGAATCAGTTAATGTTTTTCAACCCTGCATCATAATGAAAGATACTTTATAACCTGCTTTTTCTACTTGTGAACATTTGCACTTTAAGTTTCTCTTCTACAATATTAATTTTCTGTCTTATGAGTCTTACTCCAGAGTTTGGAAGTGCGCTCACGAAGAGTTCAACAAGTTTCTTCATTGTGTAGACTTTAGTATGCTAGTAAATGTGATGAATCTCTAAAAGTCGAATTGTTACATGCAGTGTTTTTCATCCTTTGGAGTATGTTTTTGCTTTCTGATCAAGTTCTAGAGTAGATTTTTGGGATTTAAAGATCACTGTCACTATCATCCCGTTGTTCATCGATTTGCTCGAGCGGGCACCAGTAATGTCTCCATTCGTCCTAGCCCTGAGATTTTAGCAGCCTCTCTTTGTTCATCCTTTCCAATGGTGCCGCATTAGAGGCTCTTTCAGGGTCAGGGGAATGGGACCCATCACCCATCGTAGTTAATGTTTTTGACATATCAAATACACTATGGGGAGCTTGCCAGGCAGGATATTCTCCATAGCTTGCTGGGTTCTCCGAGAGGGAGAATTAGACAATAAGAGGTCAACAAATGCTTCCGGGACCTTTGTTTTATAGTCTCTGGACCTTGGCCTCTGATGGCATTAGGGGGGCCAGCAGTTTGTGGGTGTGACTGCCTAGCTACTGGAGAAAGGGGGATCTGGGCGGAGGAGGCCCAATCCCGATCTGAGCAGGCTTGTAGATCTCAGCCCCGGTGCTGCACTCCTGGGTTCCTCTGCGTTTCCTTTATACATTGCATGAGACTCATCCGAGTGTGTGGAGAGTGGCCTTGGGCATGGCTGTGACTGGGTTCCCGAAGGTCTTTGGCTGCCAGGGCTCTGCTCAGGACGGGGAGGGAAACTCAACCCGCCCCTCTCTGAGGGGCTCTGGTGAAGACAGGGATCCAAAGATACATGCATTAATAAAGTTATCGATATTTTAGAAGTTAAATATTTAAAAGTTAAATTCGAAGTTAAATTCTAAATTAAAGGAGTTAACTATTTCCAGGAGCCAGGGATGTGACTTAGTGGTGGATTGCTGCCCTTGCATGCGTGAGGCCCCGGGTTCAACCCCTGGCCTCCTCAACCACAAAGCAGCAAAGCTGATATTTATAATTTACTAAGAACATAGCATAGTGCATAATCAACACTGTTAAGTGTGACTTTTTGTCATCATTACATAATAGCTGGGGGATAATAATTGATATTGAGAACAAACTTAATATCCATTTACCAATTATATTAGTATTAATTTGGGGTCCACACCCAGAGGTACTCAGTAGCTACTCCTGGATCTGTACTTAGGGATCACTCTTGGCAGTACTTGCAAGACACAGGTATGCCGGGGATTGAATAGGGATCAGCCGCATACAGGGCATGCACCTCTCCCTTATACTATGTGTGGGAGATTGAACCATTTCTGTTTTTCTGTTTGTTTGTTCATTTGTTTTATTGCAATGCTCGCCATGACCCCAGGACCTCACCATGAGTGGCAAGGCATGTAGCTTGGTAATTATTTCCTGTTTTATGGTTGAAAAAACTGAGTGTCAGGAAGAATTGAGTAATCCCAACTACAGTTGTTTGGGGTGTTGGTGACTTGCTCAGAATCTTAACATACACATACCTTTATTATTGTGCTGGAAAAGAAAAAGAATAAACACAGAAATTCTGAATTTATTTGCCTGATATTCCACCTTATTTTTATTTGTATAATAAAAGGAGTTTCCTAAATCTCAGTCCACAGCAAAATAGTAAAATCAAGAGACTATTACAAAAATGGTTGCATATTTAATTTTTTATTTTTGGCCACATCCAGCATTGCTTACTGGGTTATTCCAATCTGCACTCAGGAATTACTTCTGGACTTGGGGGACCAAATGGGATGTCAGGGACCCAGCTCTGGTTGGCTGCATGCAAGGCAAACTCTCTGCCCATTGTACTATCTCTCTGACCCCCAGTTACATGTTTAAACTTAGAGCATTTGCGATTATATCTCTCTAACTTTTTTTTTTTTTTTTTTTTTTGCTTTTTGGGTCACACCTGGTGATGCACAGGGGTTACTTCTGGCTCTGAACTCAGGAATTACTCCTGGCGGTGCTCAGGGGACCATATAGGATGCTGGGAATCGAACCTGGGTCAGCTGCGTGCAAGGCAAATGCCCTACCCGCTGTGCTATTGCTTCAGCCCCCTCTAACTTTTTTTGTTTTTTAAACATTGGAATATGTCATGAAAGGACAGTACTTGATTGATTTTTCTCTCTCAAATAGTTTTTACCTGGTAGAGTAAAAATATGACAGTTCTATATTAGACCTTAGATTTGTTTGATATATTTAGGATGCATTTATTTCTAAAACCCCAAATACCAGGAACCTGGTCAAACACAAATTCAATGGCACAACTTCTTTGCCAAGTTCAGATCACGTCCAGGCCTCTGTGGTGATTGGCACTGATAAAAACACGATATACTGCAAAGTGCTTTTTTTTT
Source organism: Sorex araneus (assembly GCF_027595985.1). NCBI lineage: Eukaryota > Metazoa > Chordata > Mammalia > Eulipotyphla > Soricidae > Sorex > Sorex araneus. The sequence goes on along the minus strand of NC_073302.1, from coordinate 135,542,706 downwards.
TTTTGAAAGAAATCACATGATTTCTAAGCTGACTGGTAGAAAGGCACACAGCCAAGTTAGATGGAATGTCTTCGAATCTCCTTGGGAGATTTCATTTTCTGAAGAAATGGCAGTGAATAACTTTTGAGAGCACATATTTTCTTTCATGCCTTCTTCTTTCTTTCTTTCTTTCTTTCTTTCTTTCTCCGTTTCTTTCCTTTCTTTCTTTCTTTCTTTCTTTCTTTCTTTCTTTCTTTCTTTCTTTCTTTCTTTCTTTCTTTCTTTCTTTCTTTCTTTCTTTCTTCCTTCCTTCCTTCCTTCCTTCCTTCCTTCCTTCCTTTCTTTCTTTCTTTCTTTCTTTCTTTCTTTCTTTCTTTCTTTCTTTCTTTCTCTCTTTCTCTCTTTCTTTCTTTTATGGCACTGTGATTTACAAGGTTATTTGTCATTGAGCTTTAGGCACACTATGTTCCAGCACCAGTTACGCCACCAGTCTCTGCTTCTGTTATTCTGTATACAGCAGATAAGTGAGATCATCCTGTGTCCATCCTTCTGGCTTACTTCACTTAACATGATATCCTCATTCTCTTATGTTTTAAGGGCTGGCTAGTGAAAAGTTGTGCTTTTTTTGGTTTGGCACCCGGTGTTGGTTCAAGGTCTACTCCTGGGACTATGCTTGCAGTGATCAAACCCAGTCTCCCTGTACAAGCATGTGCTCCAGCCCTTTGATCTATCTCCCCAATTGAAAAACCTCATTGATTGTTGATGAAAGAAGCTATTTGGGGGTGGGGGGGGGGAGGAAGGGATTGAGGGGGAGGGAGAGAGAGAGAGAGAAAGAGAGAGAGAGAGAGAGAGAGAGAGAGAGAGAGAGAGAGAGAACAGGAGGGTCGCCTTGCATGCAGCCAACCCTGGCTTGATCCACAGCACCATATATGTTCTCCAAGTACATAAGAGTGGCCACAGTCACTCTTGAACACAGAGACTGAAATAACCCTAGAGCACCACCAGGTATGGCCTACCACCCAGATTAGCTCTCAAAAACAGCAAATTATTTGTTCTGTTCTGTCATTGGAATGTGTAATGCCTAAACAGCAAAGTTAACTTTTACTATTATTTAATTTTTTATTCCCTTTATTCTTTCTGGGCTGGAGCAATAAATAGCACAGCAGGTAGGGCATTTGCCTTGCATGAGGCCGACCCAGGTTTGATTCCTCCACCCCTCTTGGCTTTTTTTTGGGGTCACACCTGGCAATGCACAGGGGCCACTTCTGGCTTTGCACTCAGGAATTACCCCTGGCGGTGCTCAGGGGACCATATGGGATGCTGGGAATCGAACCCGGGTCGGCCGAGTGCAAGGCAAATGCCCTATCCGCTGTGCTATCTCTCCAGCCCCCCTCCACCCCTCTTGGAGAGCCCGGTAAGCTACCGAGAGTATCTCACCCACACGGCAGAGCCTGGCAAGCTACCTGTGGCGTATTCGATATGCCAAAAACAGTAACAGCAAATCTCACAATGGAGAGGTTACTGGTGCCCGCTCGAACAAATTGATGAGCAATGGGATGACAGTGACAGTTATTCTTTGTGCTCTGACTCAAAGGTCGACTTACTGCAGGTGAACTTCCCAGGGGTGGGGGGTGGTGGGGGAGTCACTGCTCTTGCTGAAGTCAAGTGAATGAGCCTCAACAGGCCACTTCAGGGCCAAGGAGAGAGAGCAGCCTGTGCAGAGATTTGCACGTTTTCAGGCAACGTCCAGAGTTGGCTGTGCCTGGAGTCGAGTCCGGGGCAGCTGCTCCACACGGGGTGGCAGGGCGCAGCGAGGGTCTCGTCTTGGGAGCCGCGCAGCCTTGCCTGGAGTGACGTCCTTTCCGGCTGCCGTGTGGGGAAGGGCCAGAAAGGGAAGCTGGACTGCCAGCCGAGAAGGCGGTGTTCTCATCCCCTCCCAGAAATAACGGCGTTTCCAACCTGGGGCAGGAGGGATGCAAAAGGCAGGTGGATGGACCAAAGCAACCTTTTAGAATCGTCAGAATTTTACTGTTGCCGATGGGAGCTGAGAGCTGAGGAGATCTGAAGGATCTTCCCCAGGCTTTTGGTTTGGGATTTCGGTCTGGCTCCCAGTGACTGAGGAACCAGGAGTCTTAGAGCAGTGACAGCAGCAGCAGCCTTTGTTTTTCTCACAAACCTGCAGGAGACTGGGCTGAGCGAGGCTATTCCGGCTTAAGGTCTTTTGTAAAGTTACCACCAGTAACACCTGGGTGATCCGTAGCCTTCAGCATGTCCATATCTTGCTTCTGGACCAGGAACACTAGAGAGTGGGGGGGCTGCAGAAGTGGGGGCATTCTGGGCATCTGAGTAGGCTTTCTACAAAACGACTGCAGGGTAGTTTCTTTTTTTTTCTTTTTTAATTTTTATTTATTTATTTTTAAAATTTTTTAAATTTTATTGAATCACCGTGAGATAGTTACAAGCTTTCATGTTTGGGTTACAATCTCACAATGATCAAACACCCATCCCTCCACCAGTGCACATTCCCCACCACCAATATCCCGGTGTACCCCTTCTTTCCCACCCTCCCCCTGCCTCTAAGGCAGACAATATTCCCCATACTCTCTCTCTACTTTTGGGCATTTTAGCTTGCAACACAGACATTGAGAGGTCATCATGTTTGGTCCATTATCTACTTTCGACGTGCATCTCCCCATCCCAATTGGTTCCTCCAGCCATCATTTACAGACTTACAAACTTTCGTGCTTATGTTTCAGTCATACAATGATTGGGTACCCATCCCTCCACCAGTGCCCATTCTCCGCCACCAATGATCCCAGCATCCCTCCCACCACCCCCACCCCATCCCCCGACTCCACCCCATCTCTGTGGCAGGTCAGGGAATAGGACAGTTTTATTTTGGAGTTGTAGAGCTTTGAATTGTTTGCGTGGAATCCAAACTCAGGTTTCAAGTTGCTACCTGGAGCTTTGGTGATAACGGCGTAGCCTTTATTACTTGCTATATGCTCCGGGATTGATTGCCTCCTCTGAGAGACACAATGCCAAGTGCTTTTCCATGTATCATTCTTCTACAAGGGCCATTTTCATGATAAGAAGACTGAGGTTAGAGAAATAGAGTGGCATCCACCCAGGAGGTGACAGAACCGACATTTGAACTCTGGGCCTGGCTAACTGTCTGAACTCACATTCTCAGCCACTTAGATGATGATGGAGGCTCGATCCCCTGATGGCCCCGTCCGGGAGTGGGGTGGTGGGGGGAGTCTCAGTGGGAACGGAAGGGCCCAAGGAGGTCAGCGGCTAGCAGATAGCTGACCTGCGGTTCTTGAGGAATCAGGTTCAAGGAAGGGATCTAAGGAGCAGCCCAAGAGGAAAAGGACTGAGAGGCAGCAAGGAAGCCTGGAGTGTGTAGGGAGCAGGGAGGCTGTTTCCAGAAGGAGGAAGTGGCCAATTGTGTAAACTGTTGCCCAGAGATGAGGGAAGATAATGACAGAAAAATGAGCTCTGGCTTCACGTCAGCACTGACCTTGGCCACCAGCGCTGTCAGAGGCCTGGTGAGAATTGGAGACGCCGTGTTGCTGCCACCACAGAGAATCTGTGCAACGAGTCCTTCTTCCCGGAAAGAGAAGTGTGGCCGGGACCGAGAAGCGGGAGGCGGAGGGATGCCATGTCTTTTCTGACGTGACAGGGCCTGACACAGCCTCTGAAGTCAAATGGGAGGGTGTCTGGTGGAGTGCTCTGGGCCGTGGTGGCGGGGCGGTAGGAGGGGGGGCAGTGGGGGAATGGAGGCAGCTGCAGAGAGGGACGAGGGCAAGGCGTGACAGGAGAGCGGAAGCATCAGTGTGACTGTGGCATCATTGTCACTCAATGGGGGCCATGAAGGTTCGTGGCCATGAAGCTCCCTCCTTTTCCATCAGACTCTAGATGTTTGGGTGTAGGTTTGAAGAAGGCGGACAGTCGATTGGTCAAGTTGAGTCAGTGGAAGGGTCACAGAGCCCAGCCATTTGGGACACTGGTAAGGAAAAGGTCGAAGCTGGAGATGTGAACTCTGAGCTGTTGGGGACGAAGGAAGGGCGAGTAGAAGGGAAAGGAGGCCAGAGGGGCGACTGGAGGAAGCTGGAGGTGTGGGCAGACGGGTGTATGTGTGTGTGTGTATGTGTGTGTGTGTGTGTGTGTGTGTGTGTGTGTGTGTGCGCGCGCGCATGCGTGTGTGGCTCTGATTGTGCAGAGCAGAGCAGGTCTCTGACTGGGGATTGGGTGCTGCCCCTCCTTTATGGGTAGCACAAGGAGGGGGAGGTTAGGAGCGGCGAGAAGAAATGCCCACCTGTGTCCATGCCACCGCTCTTACCACCCCTGTCACCACCACAGCAGTGCCGAGAGGCTTGTGGACAGGCCAGGAGGGTGGTGGGAGCGCGAGGTTGGGTCACTGGAACAGGAGATCCGGCCCTGGAGTTGGCAGGAGCATCCTCACAGCTGGGGGACCACCAGGCTGCGTTGGAGCCAAGTGGAGCGGGTTCAGAAAGCCTCAGCCCAGAGACAGAAGGGTGGTGCCAGGCAGTTGGCTCCACGCTGCCTGCAGGGTCTGGAGGCAACAGCTTCCTGGTGAGTGGGTTCCGAGAAGGCCGGAGCTAAGGCCCTGTTTGTCCTGCTGTGGAGGGGGCCTTGCTCAGATGCATCGACCCTGTAGCTCAGTTGCTGGGCTAAGGCCCTTAGCCGTGCCTGTTTGCTCAGAAGAGCTGCATCACCAAGAGTCCTGGGGTCTGGTGAGGCTGGGCGCTCAGGGCACCCCGCCACCACCTGGATCTGTCACAAGGGTTGCAGCTCTGCACAACAACCCCTCCACCCCCCACCCCACCACCACACACACCCCAGGTTGGGATCCCACCTGGCATCCGACTCGCAGTGCAGAGAACTGCTGTTTTGCCGCCCCGAATCCAGATGGCCCCACCCAAGGTTTTTCCATTGGCTTGAAAAGCAGTCGCCGGCAGCGTGTGGGAGCCAGGAGTTTGTTTTGTGGAGGGCGGCCAGTGGGGTTCGCCCGCATGTGTTATGTCTGGAACAGCCGTGCAGTAATCTGAGTTCATTGTTCACAGAGCGGAGCGCCCGTATGATCTGTCCTTCTATTTTGGTTCGAATGATCACAGAGCGTCGAGTTGCAGAAATAACTTCTGGTTCGAGAGTTCATCTTTTTCTCTGGGCTCTCCTTAAGGAAGTCTTCTCTCCCGATTGTGGGCTGCACAGTGGACTTGAGTCTCCTTCTCGGGGGGCACTGCCTTCTCTCGAGGGGCTCCCGGGAAACCTTGCAGAGGAACAGGCTGTGGGGAAGCGAGGCTGGGGGCCTGCCTCCTGCCCTCGCTCCGCTTGCCCCAGTGACCGTTGTGTAGTGGCATGGAGGTGCCTGATGGGTTGGCTGTGGCCTTGCCTCAGGCCTTAGTTGCCTGTTACAGAACTGGGCGTGCAGGTGACGCTCACCACCATTCCCCAGAGCTGGGTGCAGGTACACAGGACAGAGAACCACCGAGTCAGTGGAGCCACATGTGAGAGACTCGGACCACGGGGCGGAGCTACATGCATTTGCATTCCCTGCTTGGCTGCTTTGCAGACTGTCTGCCTCAGTTTCTTAGCTGAAATTGGGCTCTATGATAGCACCTTCCTCGAAGTCCTGTGTTTCATATCAAAAGCAGCTGAATGAGCGCCTCACACCTCAGGCACTGGAGGAAGTGTTTGCTGCTGAGCTGCAGAAGCAGTGCTGGAGGTAAAGTGCTGAAGACCACATGACTGGCCACAGGTTCAATGCCCTGGGCCGAGTATGGCCTCCCCATACTCGCCAGGGGTCACTCCTGATTACTGGGCCAGGAATAGGCCTGAGCACCGCAGGGTGTGGCTCACCCCAAACCACACCCTTTTAAAAAAAGAACAAAAAACAAAAGTGCTTACTGTTATTGATTTGGAATTTATACATAAAACAAGGACTTTAGGTAATGTTGCGACCAAAAAAAAAAAAAACAAAATCTGCTCTGATTCTGATCATTGTCTGGTACAAGCCTTTGGCAATTCTTTTGCCTCCACCTAATAAACACAGTGCCGAGCAACTGGGTTAAAGAGATCGAAGCTGCCTGTTGGTATTTGAAGTGGCAGCTATTTCTGATTTACGGGGGTGAAAGGTCCTACAGTGGCCATGGCCTTCCCAGTTCAGACTGGTGCCGCTGCTTACAGCTGTGACGTCAGTTCGGCCAGCAAAGAAGCTTTACATTTAGTTAGTGGGTTTTCAGAGGTTCCTCTCTGGAGCTACTATTTTCACTCTTCACTTCTCTTTTGTTGGAAGCAGTTTGAAGTTAAGTTTCTGCTTTAAGATCTACTTCAGTCCTCTTGGTGTGTGGTTGGACAGCTCGTTCTTTAATCCCTTGGTTCCTTAGGAATGCTTTCTGAGAGCCAGAGAGATAGGGGGTTTCGTTGTAGGCAACCAACCCGGGTTTGATCCCTGGCACCACATATGTCTCCTGTCTCCTGAACACTGCCAGAAATGATCCCTGAGTGCAGAGCCAGGAGTACTAGTGGGTGTGGACCAAATCCTCCATGCCTCCCCCCCCCCCGAAAAAAAAAGCAACCAAAATCAAACAAAAATTTTCTTTGAGACTGCACGGTTTAGCTGCTAGAACTCCCGGCACATTTGTTGGATCCTGTCATTTATTTTCATTGCTTCTGGATATAAGAAATCTCCTAATGAGTGAATGTCTGTGAGTTTCATTTCATTTAGAAGTATTGCGATCTATGTCTATTGTCTATATATTATTCTCCAAAAATATTTCTCTTAGTGTAACATACTTTTCTGTAAGGTTTGGTGGATTTTCCAGATGTGAATTTAAAAGCCTGACTCATTTGACCCAGAAGTGTGGGTGGGTAGGGGCAAGTATCTGATTATTCTTGGATTTCTTCATCTATAGCTTGAATGAACTTGGCTTGTAGTTGGAATTACTTTTTTTTTTTCTTTCTTTTTGGGTCACACCCAGCAATGCACAGGGATTACTCCTGGCTCTGCACTTAGGAATTACCCCTGGTGGTGCTCAGGGGACCATATGGGATGCTGGGATTCGAACCCGGGTCGGCTGTGTGCAAGGCAAACACCCTACCCACTGTGCTATTGCTCCACCCCTGGTATTACTTCTTGACCCAGAGTGGTTCCCCTTTTTATCATTTCTATGCTCCCCCTGCCCCCCAGCCTGTTTTTGTAGCCTGTGTGTGTAGCGAATAGATTTCTGTGCTGGTTACTCTGTGCAGTTTCTCCCACATATGTCTTTATTTGGGGGAGATGCCATACTATATTGGTCATCTTTGGAAATACTCACAGCTAAATATTTTCCATTTCTTATCTTTGGAGTGCTTGCAATTTTATGATAATTAATTATGTGAACTTAAAATGCAGTTTGACTAGTTTTTAATACAGAGTTTACAACAGAAATTTCTCTTTTGATACCATGTTGGGCAGAAATCTGCTAATTCTGAAACTCCTCGACTGAGGACTGGAGAGGTAATACAAGGCTTAAGGTGCTTGTCTTGCATGTGGCTGACCCTGCTTCAATTTTATGTACCACATAGTTCTCTGAGCAACTCCAGTTATGGTCCCCAAATTTCTGGGGTGGCCGGTCGTTTGTTACAGGCATCTTCAAGCCTTGCATTGAGCTGATGATGCCCCCCCCCCCAGTACCTCGTGTCTCCCTATAATTAACTGGAAAACCAGAATCTCTGTAGTGTGGATTGGAGCAACAGTGCAACAAGAGGGCATTTGCCTTGCTCATGGCCAACCTGGATTAGATCCCTGGCATCCCATCCCCATTTACCATCAGAAGTAATTCCTGAGCTTCTCACATCTCCGGTGTGACCCAATTAACTCCCCCCTACCCATACCACACACACACACACACACACACACACACACACACATCTTTGTAATGTGAGATGCAAGTATTCTGAAACAAGTTGCTAAAGAAGTTGAAATTAAAAAAAAATTATCTGTGCAATTAAACAATTTCCATTTTAATTCCTCCCGTGAGTCTCTTGAGTAAGCTAACATGAGGATGTCTGGTTATGAGGAAGTGATAGACGATTGAGACTGGCTAAGCTTGGGGATGAGTGTCTCATCGCTTCTGAAGCAGTTCTCTTCTCTTTCCCAAATTCAGAGTGCTTCCGAGATCATGTCTCAGCCAAAGACTAATGATCTCAATAGCTTTTGATTGTTGCCATGAGTGATATTAACACAGCAGTAGACTTGACAAGGATAAACTCTAAGGGGATGTGGGTAGCATTTTCATGAATATTCAACATTCATAATAATTTTTTACTAAGCTGTACTTGAATCAGTGTTTATTCACTTGAAATAAAGTAGTGACTCTGGGCCCTCAATTTTAATGGAAATATCCAGCCTCGTGTTCAAATAAGAAGCAAAGAGAAGAAAAGAATCAGCAGGGCTTGAGGATGTCCTAGGAGGGATGTGTGTTGGTTAGTTTTAGAAGAAGAAAAGTCTTGCCCGACTCTCTACTCAACCTTTCTCCCTTCTAAGTACATGGTTGTCCATCCTCTTTGTTTGGCGGTACTCGGATAATGTTGGTGCTGTTACCCAAATGGCCCCTATAGCGGCAGAGCTAGTCAATATTTTAGTCTTTGTGGGCCAGTCTCTGTCTCAACTTGTCAACCTCACCTTACTGTTATTTCATGGAACCAGCTGTTGGTAGATGTGACTGTGCTCCAGTAAAACATTTTAGAAAAAATGGGGAAAAAATTAACAAGAAGAAAAGTAGGCACTGTGGCCATCCAGGGACTGGAGCTTGTGTTCCGCTTATAGTAACGTTGGTTTTGATTCCTGGACACCAAGCTGCTGAGAGTGACCCCTCGATGGTTTTTAACCCACAGATCATAGTTTGCTAACTCCTGGGCTGGTAGAACGGGATTTAACTCTTGAAGAGGACAGGCAGTAGTTCTTTGTATTTTACACTGGCACCTGCATTTTGTTTTTGAACTTGAAAGATAACTTTCAAGAAGGAGACACTATGATCAGTGGCGTCAGTTATATGAAGGTTGTAAACAGTATTTTGAGAATCCCCAGAAAGTAGATGACAATGAGAGGCTCAAATTATAGGAAGGCAGATACGGTTCAGGGTAAAGAAGAACTTTCTTGTGAGGCTTATTCATCTATCCTGGAAGAGGAGATCACAGAGCAGAAGCTGCTGCTTCCTACTGTCTATTTTTTGTGAGGCGGTGGGAGGGGGGTGCTGACAAACATTGAACCCTGGGCCTCATACTGTCACTGTCACTGTCATCCCATTGCTCATTGATTTGCTCGGGCACCAGTAACGTCTCCATTGTGAGACTTGTTTGTTACTGTTTTTGGCATGTTGAATACGCCACGGGTAGCTTGCCAGGCTTTGCCGTGCGGGCAAGATTCTCTTGGTAGCTTGCCAGGCTCTCCGAGAGGGGCAGAGGAATCGAACCCGGGTCGGCCGTGTGCAAGGCAAACGCCCTACCACTGTGCTGTTGCTCCAGCCTCATATGCTTCATGTGTATCCTCATACACATGAGGCATATGTTCTGCAACTGAGCCACATCTTTGACCTGTGACACCGACACCACTTTAGAAAGGGCTTGTGTGTTGTACTGAAGGTTAAATAGCTGTTAGATTCCTTTCAATTTCCCTTGCTTATCGGTTGGTCGGTTCCATCAGGGAATCTCTCTTTACATTACCATCAGTTACTTAAGTCGTGATGGTGTCGTGCACGATTTCTTTTCATCTGAACAATGGAATTCTTTTCTCTTAAACAATGCCATGTAGAAATCCTATATGTAAAACAGAAATGATATTGTTATTTTATTAAACTTACACTTGTTATATGTTATTGATTATTCTCAATGAAGACAGGGAAGATGTTTTGATTAAAACAAAAAATGTTGACTTGTGAATGAGACCTTGGCATACATCTTCTACTCTGTTATTTTATATTTTGGTTTGGGGGCCACACCCAGCGTTGCTTGGGGCTTTCTCTTTGCTCTATGCTCAGGGGTACTCCTGGTGATGCTTAGGGGGTTGTGTGTGGTGTCGAGGAATGGATTGAACCAGGGTTGGCTGCATGCAAGGCAAGTGCCATACCCCCTGTACATATCCTTACCCTCCCACTTTTATTTTTTGCATCCTTCACTTTATTTGCTTCTAAAGTGTGTTCTTTTCTGCTTGTTTGTTTTGGGACCACATGTGGCAGGGCTCAGAGGACCATAAAGTACTGGGATCAACCGTAGGCCTTTTACATGCAAAGCATGTCATCCATTGAACTATCTCTCTAACCCCTTACTATTCTAATTTTATGTGGCATTAAGGAACAGCATAAGGAAATGGTTCCAATATAATCATAGATACAAGTGTTGCAGATTTTAAAGTAGCTCAATTTTAATCTTTAGTCAGAAGGCAGAATAGAAGTTTTCTTTGAGCCCAACCTCCTCCCTCCCCCAAAGTGACTCTGACAACACAAGGGTGTGTGGGGGTGGTCTCCAGTGTGGCAACATTTCCAAGACAGTACATTTGAGTGTGTTTCCCTGCATTTAGTTTCTAATATAAATTCAACTTGAAAAAAAATTTTTTTTTCTCTAATTCCCAAGTACCTCTTTAGAACCCAGCATGGGGTGTGGTGGATTGAAAACCACTGGTTTACTCTCACACCGGCCAGAGATCTGAGCGGTGCCCAGAGTTGGTAGGTGCTAAGTGACGGATTCTGCAGCACTTCATCTGACAAATTCCTTGCCACCTTGAGAGAATGCATTTCTAGAACTCTGGCCTCAGAAACGCCTCCTCCTCACCGCCGGAAAGCAGAGGGCTTGTGAGGGGCTTGGCACACAGCCTGTTTGGGTGGAATTCCATCTTTTGGCTTCTGAAGAGAGAGAGGAGTTTGGAGAGACTCACTCTTCTCATGTTTATGAGACTTGTTCGTCACACAGTCAGAGACATGGGCAGTGACTGTGCACTCTTGCCTTATTCGATTTGCATGTCAACTGCCCCCTTCTGTGTCTGTTCCCTTTAGTTATTAGCAGTAAAAACTATGCAGAGAGAAGGGCCAGACATTTAGGGCAGCAAGGATGTTGACAGCAAGGAAACACAGGAGGGCTTGTGCCACCTAGCAACTGATACTAGTGTAGGCGAAGGAGAAAATGTGTAAGAATTAAGCAAAGGAGAGTGAGTGTTCCTCGGTCAAGGGGAGAATACATGGAATCTTTGAGTGCCAAAAGTAATTCTAGCTCAGCAACCCTAATTGGGCACAGGGATCCCTAGGGCTTTCAAAGACAGTCCCTTGACCTGACCACCTTTATTTGAGGCTTATCTACAGATGTAAGAAAGTGGTTCAGGAGCTGGAGAGCTCAGTGAGCAAGGAGTTTGCCATGCAGCCTGACCTTGGTTCCATCCCCTGCACTGCCTATGTTTGATTCCCAGAGCACCGAGCTAGGAGTCAGTCCTGAGCACCTCCACGTGTGCCCCATCCTGCATGATAAAAAGAATGAAGAAAGTGATCTGGATTAGGGTATCAGATATTGAGTAGGAACCCAAAGACACCAGGGCCCGAAGCCAGGCCTCAGGGGCGGAGCTGCACAAGCCCGCCGAGGGGGCTGGTTGGTTCTGGTGAGGAGGTGAATTTATTTAAGATTAGATTTTCAGAATGCTGACAGTTGCTTGAGTTTTAAGCGGTCCTCAGACCTGATCTGCGTATTAAAGACTTGCTGTGGTTGCTGCCTGGAGGGAGAGTGGATGTCCTGGGACAGAGGAGAAACAGTGGGTAGAGCTAGTGGGGCTATGGCCAGGGAATGTCTCTCTCATCGCTGAGGTTAGTAGATCAGAACTAGCTTTTCCTGTCTGATGGGCAGTTATGAAGCCCAGGTAAAACTCACAGCTCATAATCTCTTTCTCTCCCTCTATGTGGTTGAAGAGAACTAAGTCCAGATGGTCTCATCCGTGACTCTAGAGGGAGGTGGTTTTTTCCTTTGCTTTGTTTTGGAACCATACCCGGCTTTGCTCAGGTCTTACTCCTGGCTCTGCACTCAGAGATTACTCCTGGAGGCGCCCTGGGCGTCATACATGATACTGCAGATTGAACCTATGTCTGCCCTGTGCTAGGCAAGTGCCTTCCCTGCTCTATCCTTCTGGCACGAGGGCCCTGGGGATGTTGTTTTTTTAAACCTTTAAATATTTAGACCCGGTTTTTCTGTATAGACTTTCTTTCTGGATGCCCAGGAATTGTTTTACTGGTGGTACTCGGCAGCTATCCCTAACTGTTCTCTGGTGGTTCTTGGCAGACCAGCATCAGGGATTCGAACCGGTTTTTGTGGGATGCAAGGCCTGTCTATCTCTCTGGCCACTGGGAAGCATAGTAATTTTTACAAGTTAATAAGGAGGCACTGATTTAGTAAAAGGGCTGATTACTTGAATATTTTGAGGACTCTTCTGTATATATTTGACAGTGTATTATGCTTAAGGTAGAGGATTAAAACGATAAGCAAAAAGGATTCATAAATCACCATTTCTAAGGTTTTAGCAGAAGGGCAGTGCTGAAAAATCATTTCATTTAACTTTGTCTGAGAGGGGATGGGAGAGAGGATGGGAAATGGTAAAAACATTCATATTTTGGTGAAGTAAACAGAATTTTTCTATGGTTCCAAATAACGATGTCCAATCTGTGCTCTTAACTAGCTCCCTGCATGATTTCCCACTGATTATTTGTCGACTATTGAACTGCATGTCTGCCGTTGTGACTTTTTATGGCAGAATACCGAGTTTGCCTATGCCAGAGATTTTTGAAAGCAAAGCTGTTGAAAGCTTTCCTGGCACCTCCTATTTTTATTGTCCATAATATTGTTAGAATTACCACACCGTGCTCAAAAATAGCAAATAACCCAAAGCTACCTCTTCTCTTCCCAGGCACTTCTCTTACTTGGTTTTTCTTGTGGCTTTTCCTGCTGCCGAGGGATGAGAGCCAGGCTGCCTCCACGCTGTATTTTCGGGTACAGTGTATACCACTGGCACAAGCTGGGTGCCAAGGGAAGAGTCAGATTTACTATTTAATGACGAGGATTAACGGCAGGAACACCTTGCCTTCTGCCTGATCATGTAAAATCCTTGAGCCTTTAGAGCATCTTTCTGCTGCGTTAAAGCATCTTTCTGCTGTATCCTACCTTACTACCCCGGGGCAAGAAACATACTGAGGAGCTCAGTGGTCTGGAGAATTGCTCTGCCAAAGCTAATGTTCCCCATTGTCAGGGGAGTGTGAAAAGCGCATTTGCTTCAAGTAAGTGCCAAGGGGCCCTTTCACACTTTAAAAATTATGTTTGAGTCTGGGGGAGATAGAACATTTTGAGGACTACTTGCCTGGCACGTAGATGACCCAGGTTCAATCACCAGCATTACATGTGGTCTCCTGACTCCCTCCAGAAGTGATCCCTGAGCACAAAGCCAGGACTGAGCCCCTAGCACCACCAGGTGTGGACCTGCAAACAAAATAAATCAATACAAATTGTGCTGCAGGCTTTCCGGAAACCTCCGATTTTCCTTTCTTTCCTTTCCTTTCCTTTTCTTTTCTTTCCTTTCCTTTTCTTTTCTTTTCTTTTCTTTTCTTTTCTTTTCTTTTCTTTTCTTTTCTTTTCTCTTCTTTTCCTTTCTTTTCTTTTCTTTTTTCTTTTCTTTTCTTTCCTTTTCTTTCCTTTTCTGTTCTTTCTTTTCCACTTTTTTTTTTTTTTTTTGGCTAGGGTGTGTCTTGTTACTTGTGACATTTTGGGGTTTGTTTTTACACGCTATGTGATTCCCTTTGTATTAATCTGCTGTCCTCTTCTTACACATCAAGTTGGGCCAGTTTCCACCATGCCCAGGGGTTTAGGCCTGTGTTTTTCTTTCTCTTTTCTAAGCTGTGTACTGGTGAGGCAGCTTTTTGGGTCTAGATGAGGGGACACAGGGACACAGCTTATAGAAACATGTCAAAGATTTGTTTGTGGCAGGGAAATGATACTAAATTTAGTACTGGGCTTAATTTTTTTTTTTTAATTTTACTATTTTAGGGCCAGGGGCTCCCAGGCGGTGCTCAGGTGGTCCACGGACCCTACTGATGATTCTCAGTCAACCAGACCTTGGAGCCAAGGGCCCTAAATGACCGTGGGCCCTGCAGTGGCAGGGGTTTCTGGGCCAGTCTGGGTAACTCTGGGCTGGGGGCCTTTGTGGGCTGAATACTTGAGGGACCGGGTGGTGCTGGGAAAAACCTGGGTCATGCCCTAACTGCTGTGTTATCTCCCAGTCCCAACATGTTTTAACTGACCTCTGGTAGTCAAAATACTTGTTGGATCATAAACTGGTTGTGAATCTGCTTTGCACCATTTGCTTGACTTCATCCCTTTGTCCTTAAAGGTTCAGAGCAGGGACTCTCATGCTCAGAAGACAGGGCTTCAGATCCTATTTCTGTCATCTGCTAGCCACTCTCTGTTCCTCTAAACTGGGCATGGTTATACCGGGTAAAATAGAATATGCTACACTTCCACTTAATTCTCTTAAGAAAGTTAAAATTCCCTTTTATTGAGATGATGTGGTCTCACTGAATTCTTTCAACCACCTTATCAGTCACTGACTATTTGGAATTAGTTGGAAAATAGTGGCTTTGGCAAGATTAAAAAAAAAAAATTCCCCCCCCCCCGAGACTGGGATAGCCCAGAGATCCTCAGGGCTTTCTGTGTGTGAACTTGGTTTAGAAGTGCTGCAGAGAACTTGCCCTTATTTCTTCATTCCAGATAGTATGATGGAGAGAGGGTAAAGACCACTGAGACTATCTCACTATGTCTAGTCACCAGCACTTGCTTGATCATGTTGCCATACAGAGTTGCAAAGGCAGTTGTGGAAAATATAATTTTTTCACTCCGAAGCAGACTTCTCTGCAGCTACGTTTTGCCAGCCTTCACATACCTGTGATTTTTTGGGTCTCTTTCTTTGCCAGTACTAGCAGGATTATGCTCTGCTCTGTGTGCCTTTTGTTTGCCATGTAGTTTTCTTTCATTCTTGCCTTTGACTTCCACATTTCTTTACCATATAGTTTCTCTTAATTCTTGCATTTGTCTCATGTTCATATAATAGGTCTTCATGGTCTTGAAGTTGCTTGGTAGCATGCATATATGGGAGTTCTTTGAGCTTCATTAGCAATGTTAGCTGCTTCGCTGGTTCTGTATTTTTCCACTTGTATTTTAGTGAGTGAGAATTTGATTGATTGGTCCACCTTCCTCTTCTTGCTGGACCATGCTGTAACTGTTTATCAGTGTAAGGTTGGACAAACTGCTATTTTATTTTATTTTTGTTTGTTTTGTTTTGGAATTCCACCTGGCGATACTCAGGGCTTACTCCTGGCTCTGCACTTAGGGGTCATTCCTGGTGGTGCTCAGAGGATCATATATTATCCTGGGATTCAAACCCAGGTCGGGTGTAAGCGCCTTGCTTACTGTACCATCTCTCCAGCCCTGAAACTGCTCATTTAACCTGCACTGGCTTGGCTTGGCAGCCTTTTCGTCTGAAAGGGTGTCCGGGCAAAGTTTCATAATGTGCCGGTGCTTACTGCCTGAACAGAGGGAACTTCCATGAGAGAAGTCTCAAGGGAGGATGCTCTGCCTATTAACAGGAACTGGTTTTAGGTGGTTTCTGTGAGCTAAGAATTCCAGATCGAAAAGTGGGTTTTGGGTGTTCGAGGAGGACCCTGAGCAGCCCTAGAGTGCTGGCATGTCTTTTGATGTTCTTGAGGTCACTTTCACTAGGAATTTCTGGTTCCCTCTCTGTTCCCGTTCACCTCGATAACGCCTAATCTTTTTTTTTCTTTTCTCTTTTTTTTGGGTCACACCTGGCAATGCACAGGGGTTACTTCTGGCTCTGCACTCAGGAATTACTCCTGGCAGTGCTTAGGGGACCATATGGGATGCTGAGAATCGAACCCGGGTCGGCCATGTGCAAGGCAAACACCCTACCGCTGTGGTATCGCTCCAGCCCCTAACGCCTAATCTTTGACGGCTCTCTGCAGGAGGTTCTCCTAATCAAAATTCTTCCTTGTTAATCCTGCATTGTGTCCCCAAAGACCTTTGTACGTCCTGATTACTGTGCTTGACACAGTGTTGCCATCGTCCTCCACTGGTACATGTAGTTTTTACTGCTCTCTGCCAGTTTGGAAGCTCTTCAGTCTCTTCTCTGTGTGTTCTTACTGCTTTGTTTGTTTATTCTTGGGCTATACCTGGCAGTGCACAGGGCTTCCTTCTGGCTCTGCACTCAGGGATCACTTCACACCTGGCAGTGCTGTGTCCGGGCCATATGGGATGCTGAGGATCGTACCCAGGTCAACCATGTGCAAGGCAAGTGCCCTTCCCGCAGGCGGTCCTGCCAGCCCTTTGTGTGTACTTACTGCTAGCCTAGCAGTGCTGGCCTTAGTAATGATGTTCAGCAAATAGTGTCTGCTTCCTTTTGGTTTGGGATGAAAATAAAAACAACAACTTTAGTTACACAGTATAAAATGAAGGAATAAATGCTTGAAGGTAAATGGATGATTTCAATGGCAAAGTAGAAGAATTTATATTTGTTTTGGGAGTGATACGTGGCAGTGCTTGGGGGCTACTCCACGCTTGGTGCTCCTGGGACTGTGTGATGCTGGGTATGGAATCCTGGCTCATGCCTGAAAAGCATGCAGTCCAGCCCATTAACACCTCACGGGCTATTCCTCTGTGCTTGCGGGTTGTCCTCTGAGCAGGGGTTGGTCCTGGGAGTGCTTGGGGGGACCATGCAGTACTGAGGATCGAACCAGCATGCAAAGCACACACTTAGCCCATTGACCCTCGAAGATCATCATTATTTTTTTTTAATAAGAATTTTATTTTATTGAATCACCATGTGGAAAATTACAATGCTTTCAGGCTTAAGTCTTAGTCATACAATGCTGAAACAACCATCCCTTCACCAGTGCCCATATCCCACCACCAAAAAAAAACCCCACAGTACACGTCCCATCCTGCCCACCCCCGCACCCCTCACCTTGTAACTGATAAATTTCACTTTACTTTCTATTTACTTTGGTTACATTCAATATTTCAACACAAACCTCACCATTATTGTTAGGAGCACCCCACTAGAGTCAGACCTGTTGTGAAGAGAAATGAAGTCGCGCGCGGTTTTAGATTTCTGTACTTTAACAACTAAGTCCAGGAAGATTTCTTCTGGATATTGGATCATTGCAAGCTTGTAAACCCCATCTGTGGTCGTCATAATATGGCAGTCCCCACGCCCTTCATCCCCGGGAAGGGAGAGGCTAGAGAGAGAAATACCTTTCCCCTCCTGGGCGGGCATGGGGTCGCGGCTTAGTTCTCAGGCTGGAAACATTCTGCAAGTAGCTGCTCATGTCGAAAGTGGTTTAGCTGGGTCTGGATTCACACTCGTGCAGCTGCGGAGAGGCCGAACACGCGTGCGGTCCGGTCCCTGGGATCACATCTCGGCAGCGGCAGGAGGGGCCGGTGCCTCCCACCTTCCCAAGAGCACCCTCGAGTCCTTTTGCTGCAGTTTTTGTCATAAAATCCCAGAAGATCATCATTATTATTATTTTTATTATTTTATTGGTTTTTTTTTTTTTTTTTGGTGAACACACCTAGCTGTGCTCATGGCTTGCCTTTGGCTATGTGTTCAGGGGTCACTTCTGGCAGTGCTTCGGGACCAAATGTGATGCTGGGGACTGAAACCAGGGCTTGTCACATGTAAGGCAACCATCTTAACCTCCAGACTGCCTCTCTGCCCCCTATCCTTTTAAAAGTACTTGCCACACTGGGAGGGGGTTGGAGGTGCAGGCGGTGCCAGGGATTAAGCTGAGAATCATGTATTTGCTAGACATGATTGTATCCCCTTTCTCTGCCCAGATTCTTTAATCAGAACCATTTTTAGAAAGGTAACTATTATTACTTGCAGTTTTTTTTTTTGGGGGGGGAATATTTTCTTTGTCAGGGATGGAGATGGGATTTTTTTTTTTTTTTTTGCTTTTTGGGTCACACCCAGTGATGCACAGGGGTTACTCCTGGCTCTACACTCAGGAATTACTCCTGGCGGTGCTCAGGGGACCATATGGGATGATGGGAATCGAACCCGGGTCGATTGCGTGCAAGGCAAATGCCCTACCCGCTGTGCTATCACTCCACCCCCCCTTTTTTTTGAGGCATGTTTTTTTTTATTAGAAAGTAAATCAAAATCCCACCCCTGGCCAGACCCTCCATGCCTGCAGTGGCCGGGTGTCCCTTCAGTGGCCGCCTAGGAGGCATAAATAGAATAAATATTCATGGGGTCCCAGGCCAGAGCACCCCTGTGTGTAGATGAACTAGGTACAATGGTTCAAGGGCAGGGGACTTTGGGGGCCAGCTGCCACACCCAGCAGTGCTCAGGGTTTACCCTTGGCTCTGTGCTCTGGTATCACTCCTGGCAGTGCCCAGGGGACCATATTGGCTGGGTGCTGGAGATCAGATTCAGGACCTTGACTGTGGCAGGTTTGTGCTCTTGAGCTCCCCCCCCCCCCCCCCCCGCCTCCCAGCCCAAATAGGAGAGTGTGAGAGTCCAGGAGAACGAGAATGAATGGGTTTATCTATTTATCCATTAGATTATAGCCTCGGACCTGTATTTACGTTTATATATTTTACGTTTTTGGTTTTTGGGTTTGGGGACCACACCCATCTGTGCTCAGGGCTTACTCTGGCTCTGTGTGCAGTGGTCACTCCTAGCGATGCTCAGGTGACCGACCATGTGTGTGTGTGTGTGTGTGTGTGTGTGTGTATGTGTGTGAGTGTGTGTGTGTAACAGAATTGGGGTCAGCCATGTGCAAGGCAAGTGTGTTAATACCTGTACGTAATGGTGATACCTGTATTGAAACGAATCTACAAAATATGACTGGTTAGGTTGGTCTTTGGTTATTTTTGCTAGATGGTTTTTTAAAGCCTGAGGTTATTTTTGCTAGAGAGATTTTCAAATCTTTGTGATTGACTGTCACAAAGAAATCATTTGCTGAAGCTTAATACTACCTTAAAAAAATATTTTAAAACCAGGTAAGGGCAGCGGTTCATTTTCAAGTCACCGATGAAACATTTACCTGTTCCATCTGGTTCAGCTGGAGTTTTCCGGGGCAGTTTGTGTAAATGCTCCTGGGAGGATGGCCGCATGGTTGCGACTGAAAACACTGTAGGAGACATTGAGAGGCCACGTTTGCTGGTGTTGCTCTAGGTACAAATGTTTCTTTCCAGATTGTCACGCTTGTTCTCCCACACTCCGTTTGAAGAAGCTATACGACATGACAGGGAACAAAATTCTCCCTGTTTCGTAAACAAAACTTCTTTTTATTTTATAAACATAAAATGTTTGATGTTTTGTGTTGTTGTTGCTCTTTTTCTTCTTTTTTCTCCTCCCCCTCCTCCTTCCACCTCCTCCTCCTTCCCTCCTCCACTCTCTTCCTTTTCTTCCTTCTCCTCCTCTCTTTCATCTCCTCTTCCTCCTCCCCCCTTTGCCTCTTCCTCCTCCTCCTCCTCCTCTTCTTTTTCATCTCCTCCTCCTTCTGCCCTCTTCCTCTTCTTCCTCCTCCCCTCTTCCTTCTCCTCCTTCTCCTCCTTCTCCTTTCTTTCGTCTCCCCCTCCTCCTCCCCCCTCCTCTTCCTCTTCCCCCTCCTCCCCCTTTTCCTTCTCCTCCTCCTCCTCCTCCTCCTCCTCCTCTGTCATGTCCCTTTCCAGCATTCTGAGGGAGTTGTTAACGATTCACTGTGAATGTTTTCAGTGACAAACACTAGCAGAAGGAGACCCCAGTTCTGAGGTAGGTGGCATGGGAGTAGGTGTCTTGTCAGTCTAGAAGAGTGACTGAAGTCAAGTGACAGACATGGCCCACCCGTAGCACCGAAGCCCGGGGCTATTGCGGGTGCACACACAGGCCGAGCTTCTCCTAAGTCCCCCAAGCCCTGCCTCTTGGTCTCAGCCCTATTGCTTTGGCTGCGTTGCTAGAACACGCTGACCCTTCATTAAGTTTGTTTGGAAGTAGCCGACCCACACATGGACCTCCTCAGAGCGTCCCTCCCTCCCTGCCTGCTTCTTGTCGCCCCAGTGCTACCCTGGCTTCGAGTACTCGGAGAATTGGTGTGGCTCTGTGAGCCTCTGGTTTTTCCATCACATGCATGGTTGCCGAGGAGATGATAAGGTCACACGGGTGTCACTGGGTTATAGAGCAGGATGAGGGATGGCACAGCCTGTGGTGTATTGACAAATCCAGCTCTTCTGAGAAAGAAACGTGCTATGCTTTTGTATCCTCTGAGGAAACTGAAATCAGTTATATCTTGAAAACCGTACATTTTGGGGACCGTGGGCTCAGTAATATTCTCTACCCTCTTGTTGAAGATTTTTTTTTCTCCTTTATTTTCATGCTTACCATTGACATTTCTTAGGGAAAACAACAATAAACTGTAAGTAATCATATTTCAAATTGAGTGTGTTCTTATTCTCTTTCTGGAAGATCCATCTCTTTCTGAAAGGCCCGTTTGAACAGATTTTAACCAGTCTGTGATTTGCCGTTCCTGGCATCTGCTTTTTGTACTTTCACCAGATGAGGCAGCAATGAGGAGGCTGTTCTGAAGATGATTGCATTTGGAATAATATTCCTTAATTCTTCAGGAAAGCATAGATGCAGATCTGTGAATGTTGATGCAGAGGCCACCGAGGGTAGAGAACCTTCTTTTAACGGAAAATCATGTGCAAATCTGTCATGTTAAGCTGTGCATTATGCCTCCTGGGTTTATAGTTCAAATGTTTAGAAATATTTAGAGTCATTTAATTAAAGAACAACTTAAGAACAAAATATTTTTAAGGTGCTGGAGAGATAGCGTGGCGAGTAGGGTCCTTGCCTTGCGCACAGCCAACCTGGGTTTGATCCCCAACATCACAGGTGGTCTTTGAGCTCTGCCGGGAATAACCTCTGGAAACAGAGTCAGGAGTGAGCCCTGAGCACTGACAGATGTGTCCCCCACAAAACAAACCAACCAAGTCTCTCTTAGTAATTTTATTTATTTTTTCTAAATGTAGCATCCATGTAGGGAAACTATGAAATAAAGAAAGTTATAAACAAGGAAGAATAAGGAAATTTGAAGTCATATAAAATTAATTATGGGGCTGGAGATGTGGCCTAGTCATAGGGCACATGTTTTCCATGTATGAGAGGCTTTGGGCTTGATCCCCAGTGCCACTCAATTAATCAATAAAATTTATTACCAGTTCTTTTACCATGGCCAGGGGAAGTTTGCTTATGCTTCTAAATATGTCATTATAATAAGCTCTCTCTAGCATGAAGAGGCTATTTATGAGAGCTTTCTTATAGAAAGAATTGACTTTAGGGTAATTAGACTGTTACTTGGTTTGAGGTAGGAGGGTCAGGGAAAGGGAGTACTTGTAAGGGTTCAAGGCAGAGCAAAAAGGAAGAGATCATCATAAGACCAGTCAGCAGAAATTACACAAGCAAGTCGATAGTTTTCAGGATGAGTTTTGCATTCCCAGTAATAGTACCTGTACATTTGGGAAGGCGTGGAAAACAGATGTTTAGTAACTGAAGGAAACCCACTTCTCACCTTAGGAAGAGCGGCTCTCTGAAGACAAAGTCTAGGGCTCATTCATGACACTGGAGATGCTGACTCTTTAAAAATAATGTTGTGGGATCAGAGATGCCGTATAAGGTTAAGGCATTGCCTCGAATGCAGCCAACCATTATTCTATACCTGGCACCAGGTATGTTTCCCTGCACTCCGCCAGGAGGGATCCCTGAGCAGAGCCAGGAATATGCCCTGAGCACCTTTGTTGTGCCCCTTCCCCCAGTAGAAATAAATAAAAGTGACTCTTCTTCTCCTCTGGTTAAGAGGTTAGTGGGCTGAGAGACACGCCCATGTCTTTAAACAAATTAGGGGCCTATTTCTACTTCCCGTAAAAAGACTGGAGTTGCAGGAAGAGCAGCCCCCTCCCCTCCCCCCCCCCCGCCCCTGTTATTTGTGTCCCACTCATCTCTTGGTAAAATAGCAGTAACCCCACTATTATTTGTGTCTCAGTCATCTCTTGGTTCCATTTCCTGGGTCCAGCGTTCTTACAATATCCTGATCAAAGTGACTGGGGCTATGGGAAGTTGTGGTTGTATTCTGGAATAATAAGTAAGAAAGGAAGACAGGCAGAACAAGGGACCTGTCTTCGAGCCAATTCCCGTTATGAATGCATCAGCCAGTTAACCTCTTATTGTTAGAAAGCTTAGTCATGTGACAGCTCCTGTTCCACAGAAGGTAGATACATACAATCTCTTACTCCAGGTGACATACATTCAGAAGGTTGTTTGGGGGAAAAACGGTAGTTGCAGCGTCCCAGCCAGGTAGTTACATAATTTCAGTGTGTAAAAGTGGACTTTTGGGGGTGATTTCCAAAAGATGGAAATGAAGAATGAATTATGTCTTAGTTCTAAGGAGGCCAGTGGCATTGCCGTAGTAGCGCATTTTATTTAAAGGAAACCCCATAGTGTTAAAACAATAGTGACAACTTGTAATAAAAATTCCCCCTACAATTAAGTTATTAGTTAATCAGTGAACAATTTTACCAGTAAATATTTGGAACTTTTTGAGACTGTAGGCAAGTTGAAGAATTTCACCCAACAAATAAAATTTTCTTTTGTTTGTATGTTTGTTTTTTGAGCATGCTCAGCTTAGTCCTGGCTCTGTACTCAGGGATCACTCATGGCGAGACTCAGGGGACCATATAGGGTGCTGGGGATTGAACTCAGGTTCCAAGTACCCTTTTCTGCTCCAGCCACAACAAAATTTTATTGTCTTTTTTTTTCTCCCAATTGCTTTCATACTGAATTTTAATTTTGAATGGCCACGCATATAACCTGCTTTTAAATCCTTTTCTATCACTGTCCTTTAGTTATAGAGTTCAGTCTCTTGTGACTGTCTAGAGAGGCAGGAGCCTTTTGCAGAACCAGCCTTGTGTAGGAGTTCTTGGCTTGCTAAAGTAGTCATCTTTGGGAACCTTGGGTCACCATGGAAATTAGGGACCCAGTAACTCCACTTCCTTGACACAACATAACAACACAGACAACTGTGGTAGCAGAGATTTGTGCCATTATAAACTCCACAGATGAACCATAATAATAAAGTAGAACTTTATAAAGTTAGGACTATTTTGACTACATACCAATTTAATGTACTAAAAATACTCATTCCAGTTGAAGAAATCAATCCTTGTGTTTGGCAGGCATGATTTTGTGCGTGGGCTGGAGCTTTAGGGATCTGACCCTCCTGTGGGTATGAAAAGTTGTGAATCCTAAGTTAAAAACTGTTGTTGATACTCTGAGACGAAGTTGCCTCTTAGTCTTCTCTTGTAATTCAGCCCAAATATCTTTCACTAGGTAACTAACTTTCCCTTTTAGAAAGATTACTTTCCTTTCTGGTATCAGGATTGTAGATGCTCTCACCTGTTAAGAGTCGAACCAAAGAAAGCTTATAAAGTACATCATTAACATTTAACATTGGAGTAGGATTTAAAAGAAGAGGAATTAAGTCATGCCAGTCAATCACATTCCTTAAATGACGCGGTTGAATAGAAAGATGAAGTATCTGCTTTGTAGACCCATTTTACAGCATTACACTGCACCCCTCATTATCCCCACCTTACTTGAACTGACCTAGAATAAGCAGAAGGGAGGAAAAAAATTAGAACACTTGCATGTGAATGTTAGAAGAAAGCATTTTTTTTTTTTAAGAGGAAGCAGTAGACAAGGGGAGAGGAGGAAGGTCAATTGGTTGTACTCTAATTCTTATTTTAATCTTGTAGAGAATGTCTGAATGTATCCAGATCTCATTTGCTGTTTGTAGAATTGGCATTCACACGGTAAGCAATGTATATTTTTGCAGTACCAAATGTCATGAAATTATAAGTGGAGAACTCAGCACTGGAGAGCTAGTGAGCTATGGAAATTGTTCTGAACTGCTGATGGGAACGTAGATTTAGACTTTGGGAAAAAAAATTAGTTTAAGGCCACCATGTTCTTTAGCTGAGCAAATGCACCCCTATATATACCTTAGAGAAATTGTGTAATTGTAAAGAGATTTTTTGCCAGGCAGGTTCTTAGCAGAAGCACTTGAATGGGGGAGGCAGAACTGGCCCTGTCTCCTGCCCAAGTGAGACCCTGAGTGGTCGCCCATGTACAGCTCCTCCGCTCCTGAACAGCCATGATCCCAGCGCCACAGAAACCAATCTCAGAATGCAGCGGCTGCTGGCAGAAATACCTCTGGACTTAACACCAGAATTCCAAATCCGGGCGGCCACTTTCACGACCGTGCAACATCTTATGTTATTTGATACCAACAATAGAAAACATACAATCTAATGATGCCATTCCAACAGGTCTGACTGTTGGGGGAAAAACTCTAAGTAATGATAGTGAGTTTCCTGTCAAAAATTGAGTGTAATCAAAGTAAGGAAAGAGTGAAGTGAAAACCATCTGCCACACAGGCAGAGGGGGAGTTTGGAGGGGGGGTATGCTGGGGTTATTGGTGGTGGAACATGTGCACTGGTGAAGGGATTGGTGTTTGAGCATAGTATGACTGAGACTCGATCCTAAAAGCCCTGTAACTGTTCTCATGGTGACTCAATTAAAAAATAAACTAAAAAAAAACCAGAAAGAATGCAGATGTCCTCAGTAAAGTATTTGATTAGTGCATTGTGGAAGTCTAATTAATTTCATAGAAAACAATACACCTAAAATATGTGAACTAAAAATAACACATTTGAACTACGGCTATGCAACATACAAAGCATCTGTCTCCAGAACATAATGGTGAGTGAGGAAAACAAGTCACAGAAAATGTGTTCAGTATCATTTCATGTCTAGAACGGGCAACACCAGCAAAGGTAACCATTTGTTATCTGCAGGTTACAGATGTTGGTAGATAAACTATATATCAAAAGCCTTACTTTGGACTGGTAGCTGCTCTTGGCGGCAGTTCTCAGTGGGGCGTGGTTTTATGCTCTGGGTGCATGGCAGAGTCTGCAGACAGTTTTGGTTAATTGACCTGATGAGGAGGGTGATATGCTTCCCGGGTGAGGCTGGGGCTATTGCTCAGTGTTTAGCAAAGCGCTGACTAAGCAGCTAAGCAGTAGAGCTGGAGGTTGAGAAACCGTCTTCTGGGGAAAATGAGAGAAGGACCACTTTTTCTTTTACAGTTTTTTTGTCATGTACTTTCAAAAAATTATTATTATTGTTATTATTATATAGTTTGGGGGCCATCTCTGTCTGTGTTCAGGAATTACTCCTGGCTCTGAACTCAGAAGTCATTCCTGCTGGTGTTCAGGGGACCTTATGGGATGTCGTGAATTGAATCTGGGTTGACCATGTACAAGGCCAGTGCCATACCCACAGTTCTATATCTTCCTGGCCCCCTGTTATGTATTTTTTTTTATTAATGCTGAAAAGTCAGGGGCAAGGAGCTGGCTTTCATGGGAGAATATGCATTTGTGTGCACAGAAAATTGAGAACACCGAGAATCCTGTGGACTTGGGAGTCAAGGACCCAAGCACTGACTTTCAGTTCCTTGAGGGCAGAAAGCCAAGCCCGTTTTAGGCTTTGTCACTTACCTGCACAACATCTGGCACATGGCACAGACTCATCAACGGTAGCCTCAGTTACATCAGAGTAAAAGCCCGCACAGTTCTGTTTATCTTCATCTGATTTGAAGAAAAGAATCTGTTCCTTCTGTCACCTTTGCTTCTTGCTGCTTGTCTCAGCTGTGTATCATTAAAAATACCTATATTTATATGAGAAATGCATATGTATTTCTCATCCTTACTCAGAACTCTGGCTTTGTATCATTTTCCAATTTCAAGCATCATATTTGTTCCCAGTGAGACAGGTAGGTTCTTGAGGAACTAGGCATGTGCCGCTACTCCGTGAATAGTTTCAAGGGGTCCTTTGAGAAGCAGATGCCAAATAGCGATGTCTGTTGTCTGCCAGTGATGACTTGGGGGAAATGTTCATGGAAGATAAAGAGGGTGGGAACAGGATGGAGAAGAATGAAGGGAGGGAGGGTGTGAGGATCGGAGGGAGGCGGAACTGGACGGCGGCAGCGCTGTGGTTCAGAAGGACGTCTTGCTTGGGCTGAGGCGGCCTGCCTGAGCAAAGTTGCCTGTTGGAAGAGTCCCAGGACCTCTGCGTGCCCAGGCACAGGGTGGCATAGGCTCAGCACAAGTGTGGCCTCAGCAGGAAGGCCATGGTGAGCCCAGCGGTGTGGCAGTGCCGGCTGGGCACTGTGGCAGTTATAGTCAGCTGTAACTCTGCACGGGTGATCGGAGTGTCACTGTCTCCAGGCGGCTGGACAGCTAGGCATTCACAGCTCATAGTCCTGGAAGCCTGGAGGTTGGGAATTGTGAGCACTCGTTGGAATAAGGAGCAATTAACTTGGGTCTGGAAGTTTGCAGGCATTCAGCCTGCAGACAGTGAAGAAACCCTGGCTGTGGGGTAATTCTAAAGCAGACAAAATTTCTCCTTCCACAGGGCATGCTGAGAGCCATCCCTGTGTTGGTGCTCTGGGGGCAGTGCCGGGGGGCTTAGGGAGATAAGTAGCTCTAGATCTGATTTGGTCCCTGGGATGGGTTTAGTGTTTTTATGAGAAGATGCTCCGCCCCACCCATTTCCTCCCCCCCCCCCCATGAAGAGCACCCTTCCCAGCACACTATGTTGTCAGCACCTCAGCGTCCAGAAACTGGGAGAAATTCATTTCTATACAATTCTTGGGTATTTTGTGAAGACAGGGAGAGAGGGAGATCCTGTGAATTCTAGACAAAGAACCTAAGTTTGCAATGCTTTTACTAGCATCTGTTTGGATCACTGTATCACTGTATCACCGTCATCCCGTTGTTCATTGATTTACTCGAGCGGGCACCAGTAACGTCTCTATTCCTCCCAGTCCAGAGATTTTAGCATCCTCTCCTTACTCGTCTTTCCCAACGATTGGAGGCTCTTTCAGGGTCAGGGGAATGAGACCTATCGTTACTGTTTTTGGCATATCGAATATGCCACGGGTAGCTTGCCAGGCTCTGCCCATGCAGGCAGGATACTCTAGGTAGCTTGCCAGGCTCTCCGGTCTGTTTAGATGTTCTAAGTAAATCAGAAAGGAGAGGAGGATGGTTTTAAAAGGTTAGTATGAGCTTATAAAAAACAAGGAACAATAGTGGTAGGTAGTTGGTTGGTCTGACTTTTTTGTTTGTTTGTTTAAATTCAGTATTTGGGCCACACCCATCTGTGCTCAGGACTTACTCCTGGCTCTGTGCTCAGGGATTAATCCTGGTAGTGTTCAGGGGACCATATGGATGTGAGGGAGCCATCCCAGGACAGCCGCGTGCAAGGCAAACCTCCTCCCTGCTGTGCTGTCTCTCTGGCCCTGGTTTTTATTTTTATGCATTTTTAATTATTGCCAAATTGCAAGTGAATAAGCACTAAAAGAAAAAAAGGATATAAAAGTTGACTTTTTTTTTTTTTAATGCACCAGGATTCTATAATCTGAAACGAGCAAGGCCAAAATGGAATATATACAGGAAGGGTGTGCTGAAAACAAACATGTTTCAAAGTAAATGTGTTGTATACAGTTGTATGCATGCTGAACCCTTCGTGTAAAAACATTTAGGAAAAAAAACATGACTCAGAGACAACAAAGGATATCCTACACAAGTCAGCCACCCTTCTCCCCAGTGTTTGGAGTAGACAGAACTTTCCGTTTGTAAGGAAATGATGGTTATGTCGATGCCCTCACTTAGGCAGGCAAAGAAAAGAAATTCTGCCTCACTCTTCTCGGAGAAAACGTAAGTCCCAGTTAGAGGAACTTGCACGTTTTCAGAGATGAGAGCTATAGCCGAGTGAAACGATGGAGTCTTGAGGCCCAAACCTGCGCCGCTCTTTCGGAGCTGGATTTCTTTCTTGTGCTCAGGAGATAGTCTGGGAGTTCCCTTGGTTGCAGTGTTGTGATGCATTACAAAGAAGTAATTGAACTTTGGAAACAAAAGAAGCCCTGTTATGTGGCCCTTCGAGCCTATTTGGGGGTACCGGACAGTGCTCACTTGGTTCTGGTCAGGAGGAAGAGGGGGAAGTAAGCTCGGGCCAAGAGTTGCCATTACAATCGTGGGTCTGTGGTTGTCTGAAATCTTGGCAGTGGAAGGAGATTGTCCTTGAGAACAGGATCCTGGAAGGAACCTCTTGGTTTGTGGACCAGAAACTGGGCCCAGAAGCACGTAGGCACGAAGCAGGACTTTCCTGTGGAATGGGAGGGAGAGTGCATGCCCTGGCCCCCAACCTTCTCTGAGTTGGGGGACTATAGCCATCAGAGCCAGAGGCACAAAGTCCTGGCTAGGAGGAGGCTAGGGGCTGGAGTGTTCACCGGAGCATCAGACAGCCTTCCTGTCCCATTGTGAATCCTCCCCCTCTCCCCCCCCCCTTGGTCCAAGCTGAAAGCCGGGGGGCCTATGCTGTGAAGTCATGTCTCCCGATGATTGGTTCTGAGTGCCTGTTTGAACTAAGATCTACTAGAGAAAAATGGGCAATAACAGTCCTGTAGCAAGCAGGAGCATTCTGGAGTTTCACTTTGCTAGTTTGTATAAAAGTTCTGTAAATGTATCTTTTTGCCTTTGCAGAAAAGCCTCAAGCATTTTCCTAACAGAGAGAAGTCAGTGGCTGTTTCAAGCGGGAACGGAATCTGGATCTTAGGGCAGTCATTCTGCAGTGGGCACTGTCGCACTTGCCCGCAGGGTCATGTGTAGACTGGAGAGGTGCAGTGACAGGTCCCTTTTCCATGCACCTAGTGAAGGAGCACAAAGTGTAGCAGTAGGGCCTGCTCCATGCAGTTTGGCTGTTCTGGCTTCTGAGTTCTGGCTTTCTCAGTGAAAGGGACTTTATTGGCCAAGAGGAGAAATCGAATGTTTTATTTATAGATATCAAGTGATTGTATCTCTTACTGTCCACTACTGTCCACAGACATATGCACGTGTGTGGTTAGAGTTGTTCTCTATGAGTCTGCTTTGGAGTGTGTAGGCGGGGGTTAACTGATTTATAAGAGGGCTGGAGAAATAGCACAGTGTAGGTAAGGCGCAGGTGTACGTTGCCTGTCTTTGACCTGGGTTTGGTCCTTGACACTGCATTGGGTTCCCGGGCCTTCCCAGGAGTGATCCCTGAGCATAGAGCCAGGGATGAGCCCTGAGCATTCCAGGTCTGCCCCCCCCCCCCCCCAAAGCAAAAGCAAAACAACCAAACAAAATAATACCTCAGAAGGTAGGATAGTAGGATATGACCTCTAATGAACAAAGTAGTATTTTTAGGTATGGTGAGACTTTCTTACCAATACTACCCATTTTCTTAGCAAGGGAATTTTAAAGCTGCCTGATTTTCTTTTTCTGTTCTATTTTGGGCCACACCTATTGGTACTCAAGGAACAACTCATGGCTGTGCATGTACTCCAGGGATCACTGCCAGCCAGGCTTGGGGGACCATGGGACATGGGGGATCAAACCCAGGACTCTGGCACATACAGCACCAGCTCTGTCCCCTTAAGCCATCTCTCCAAGCCCCTGAAGTTTCAGGTCCCGTGAACCTGTTGAGAATCATAGTTGCCAACTCAATGTCTGTTTATGCAGCGACCCAGTTCCACCCTGAAGTGTGTGAGATGGATGGGACAGCATGTTATGTTTTGGTCTCCTTGACATCAGAGCCCTCCGAAGTGCGAGATAAAATCTGTTTGGTTTAGGTGCTTTCGTCTGTGGAATGTGTTCCTGTGTCTCCCCAGATGGGCACTCTCGTGCCGCGCCCTGCAGGCTGCCATACAACACGACTTCAGCGGCCTTTCCTTGGCTCTGTCCACCTCTGAAGCAGCAGCGCAGCCTGTCCCCAACCCTCTGCACCCCGAACCCTGCCTCCTGCCTCTGCTTTCTTCCTCAGCTCCCAGCGAGCAGTCAGGAACTCGGCTCAAGCCTCCGCACTCCGCTGCAGCTTCATCTTCTCAGTTTCTGGGTGCCGAGACTATCCCCTCCTTGTCACTCTCTTCTTTGTCCCAATCTTTACTCCACTGAAAGCTTCTTAGTAGCTTGCATGCTTCTTAAAGTCTAGCCATCTCTGCTGAGGTGTGGATGCGCTCTTTTCTTGATAAGAAACATTTATTTACTCTATCACCGTGAGATACAGATTTACAAAGACGTTCAGGGTCAGGTTTCAGTCATACAGTGTTCCAACATCCAGCCCACCACCAGTGTATATTTCCCACCACCACTGTCCTCAGATTCCCTCCTCCCATCATCCCCCATCCTGTCTCTATGTATGTCTCTAAAGGCACTGTCCTTTCTCTCAAGACCCCGACCCCTGCCTCTTCTCCCTTTTTCTTAGTTTTTCTCTCTCTCCTTTTGCCATTATGGTTTGCAATACAAATACGGAGGGATTATCATGTTTGTTCCTTGACCTATATACAGCACACAGTTCTTATCCAGAGTGATCATTTCCAACCATCCAACTTCCCTCTCCCTCAGCACTTGAGTCAGGCTTCCAACCATGGACCAGTCCTCCTGGCCCTTGTTTCTACTGTTCTTGGGTATTAATCTCATATTACGTTTTTTTTTATATCCCACAAATGAGTCCAATCATTCTGTGTCTGTCCCTCTTCTTCTGACTCATTTCACTCAGCTTGATATTCTCCATGGCCGTCTATCACTGTATCACTGTATTACTGTCATCCCATTGCTCATCATTTGCTCGAGCAGGCACCAGTAACATCTCCATTGTGACACTTGTTACTGTTTTTGGCATAGCAAATATGCCACAGGTAGCTTGCCAGGCTCTGCCGTACGGGCAAGATACTCTCGGTAGCTTGCTGGGCTCTCTGAGAGGGGTGGAAGAATCAAACCCAGGTTGGCTGTGTGCAAGGTGAATGCCCTACCCACTGTGCTATCGCTTTATCCATAAGCGAATTTTATGGGGAGAAG